>NC_138027.1:72422963-72451611 GCF_964106645.2 Podarcis pityusensis
GAGCACTCAGGGCTGATTTCCTTAAGAATTGAGAGGTTTGATCTTCTTGCAGTCCATGGGACTCTCAAGAGTCTCCTCCATAATTCAAAAGCATCAATCCTTCGGCGATCAGCCTTCTTTATGGTCCAGCTCTCACTTCCATACATCACTACTGGGAAAACCATAGCTTTTACTATACGGACCTTTGTTGGCAAGGTGATGTCTCTACTTTTTAAGATGCTTTCTAGGTTTGTCATTGCTTTCCTCCCAAGAAGCAGGCGTCTCTTAATTTCGTGGCTGCTGTCACCATCTGCAGTGATCATGGAGCCCAAGAAAGTAAAATCTCTCACTGCCTCCATTTCTTCCCCTTCTATTTGCCAGGAGGCAATGGGACCAGTGGCCATGATCTTCGTTTTTTTGATGTTGAGCTTCAGACCATATTTTGCGCTCTCCTCTTTCACCCTCAATAAAAGGTTCTTTAATTCCTCCTCACTTTCTGCCATCAAGGTTGTGTCATCTGCATATCTGAGGTTGTTGATATTTCTTCTAGCAATCTTAATTCCGGCTTGGGATTCATCCAGCCCAGCCTTTCGCATGATGAATTCTGCATATATGTTAAATAAACAGGGAGACAAAATACAGCCTTGTCGTACTCCTTTCCCAATTTTGAACCAATCAGTTGTTCCATATCCAGTTCTAACTGTAGCTTCTTGTCCCACATAGAGATTTCTCAGGAGACAGATGAGGTGATCAGGCACTCCCATTCCTTTAAGAACTTGCCATAGTTTGCTGTGGTCGACACAGTCAAAGGCTTTTGCACAGTCAATGAAGCAGAAGTAGATGTCTTTCTGGAACTCTCTAGCTTTCTCCATAATCTAGCGCATGTTTGCAATTTGGTCTCTGGTTCCTCTGCCTCTTCTAAATCCAGCTTGCACTTCTGGGAGTTCTTGGTCCACATACTGCTTGAGCCTTCCTTGTAGAATTTATATATATATGGAATAAAACTTTTTAGAAGTTCATGTTTTTATTATGCTTTTTTGCAAGGCCAAAATAATCAAACAGGCTAACTAATGTGATTGCTTGGTTAAAAAGAGAAAGTATACCACTGCCTCTCTGTCAAGAGAGAATGAAGGTAAGATGGGAGCGAGCGTATGTGGTGGAAGTTACTTTATCACACATGCATTTTCAAAGGGGAGAAGAGACATTAGCAGCTAACAGAGGCACGTTGTCAACTGCAAACATAAATATTTCAGATTTTCAGGTACTGTGGGAATGTCATTAATGTTAAAAAAAACAAAAACCAAACACACACACTGACAACGAGGGGCCCTGGAGTCAGCAATGACCGTGGGAGGCACTTCAAGAGATGGCAGCAGAAGTTCTGACAACAGACACTGTAATAATAATAAACTCATTTGAAAGGCGTGTAAGTAAGTAGAGAACTGGGACAAAGCAAGTGTAGTGTGGTGTTTGCATCTGAACGCAAAGAAGCAAACTGACACTTCACAGAGTTCCATGTTTTTGTTGTTGCAGGTTAAATAAATTAACAGCTGTGTCATGCCCTTTACCCATAGCTGAAAGAGGGTACATTGAGCCCCACAGCCTGAGACAGAGGAGCAAAGACAGGTTGTGCAGGGAACAATTAGATACTTAGATTCAGGGTGGAGAGAGATTAAATTACCTGCCCACAGGGGTAGAATGCCTAGATCCAGAGGAATGTTTTATTAAGGAGAGATGCATGTCAATGTGGGTTATGTATGAACAGTGAAACAATAGCTGGGCTAAACCCAAAGAAACACAACATTGTTTTCTAGATCCTAGTGCTTTCCAGTTCCTCATCCTCTGATAGATGCAAATGTACAGATGCTGCCCGAATGTGGGAGGACCTGGCATTTAATTACATCTGCATCTCAAAATGAATTTTGGACCACCTCCAGCTCACATCTCCAGACCACCAAGAGGCTATCCTCCAGTATGTTGGTGGCCTTTGATATTCTTTCAAAGGTCCATTTCTGCATAATGAACTCTCAGGTGGGGTGCCAACATTCTTCATGTCCTTTAGACCACAACATAGATCAGTGGTAGAACATATGCTTTGTGAACAGAAGGTCCACAGCATCTCCACATAGGGATGGGATATTCCCTGTCAGAAACCCTAGAGAGCAGCTGACAGACAGTGTAGGCAATACTAAACTGTATGAACCAATGGTCTGACTCAGTATAAAGCAATTTATTGTAGATTTGTTGCTAAAGTCTAGGGTATGGCATGTATAGTGAAGTTAACAAATTTGGCTAAAGTGAGAGAGGGCAGACAGAATTTTTGTGATTATGATAGAAAAATGGATTTAATTTTATATTGGAATAACAAAGTGCAGGACTAAATGAACTCATTTTCTTTGCTGCAAAAAGTCTTCAGAGTAAGGAGTGTAGTAAAACAGGGTAGAAGATATGATTTTCCTTTTATGATTTATAGGATATATAAATAGTTAATGTGTGATTATTTATTAGAAACATCAAAATTGTATTTCAAATAATATTTTTTAGAAATTGTACAGTATTGAATATAATTGTGCATCATTGTCTATCTAAAGCGCCTTAAATGAAAGCCAGGTTCTTTATCATACAGAGTTTCATTGCCTTAGTTCAGATGTAACAACAAACCATGGTTTCCTTTACATGAAGGAGTTGCAGTGGGACTTGGGCTCACACCCCTCTTCTCTTTTACACATAAGGAGGAAGAGTTCAGAAGCTTTCTTTCAGCCTTTAAACACACCACAACCCCATCATGTGGTGTCCAAATTTAGGGAACAGTGGTTTGTTTAAACTATGGTGTGATAATCAGCCATTATCTGTAACTACAGCTTATACTCGACTAACTCTCCCTGATCAGTAGCCCATAGTTCCACAGTAGCAGACAGCGTGGGAAGTGGGAAGCACTTACCTGACCTTTGGTCCATCCCACCAGTGCTGCTTCCCAGGTGATAGAGGGGGAGGGAAGGTCAGTGCAGGGTCCACGCACAAGCAGAGCCAATCCAGCACTCCCACTGGTGTGTTTGCACCACAGCAGCCTTCCTGCTACCTCAACCTTCCCCCTCTCTACTCCCAATAAACAGCAGCAATGTAACCCTCTGGAGATCAGATGAGGACTGCTGCCATGCCACCTGGTACTTCAGTTCCCAAAATTCTGAAGTAATGGGAAACTGTACTTTATTTTTGAGATTGGAAACAAAAGCATCCAGTCTGCTACTTCTGGCTGCAAAAGGGGTGGAGAGGAAGCAAGAGGCAACCCATTCACTTTTACATCTCAGCTGGGCCAACTTTGCCATCTTTAGTAAACACCATTTTTTATAAAAGCAGTTGATGTCTGCTATCCTCTCCTTAATGCTAGGTTAAGTTTATGTAGTAAATTGCCATCCCTGATGTCTAAGCTTGAATGCTCTGATATATCATGCAGGGTCCCCCCCCCCCCCCCCCATTATTACGAAGACACTACTTAGATAAGGATTCATATGAAGTACTGGGGAATTTAAATCCTCATTTTCTTTCCTTCTTGTTACAAAAATAACCATCACAATAACCATCTTTGCAAATTTAGCAACCATTAAAACATATTTCGCCCATGAACTTATTTTACAACTAAAAGTGACATGTGCAGCTGTCCATCAATCATATCAACACACTATATGTATCCGAACTGTATACTAATGAGAGCCCAATGCACATATGAAGTTTATACGCACAGCTAAATCCAGTTAGATGAAACAGTAAATGAAAGAATAAAACACTATATTATGTTCTTTATGCATATACGTGTCTATGTGTGTGTATTTTTATTTTATTTTATAGGCATGCAGATAGATTTTGACATTTATGGTAATTTTTAGAGCTCAAAAATCTGAAACAAAAGCAATACAACCCCGCAAAGGTTCCAGGAAGAAAGAAAACTAAGTGTGTGAGAAGAAATAATTGTAAAAATGTAAGTCAGATGTCTGAACGTAAGAAAGTGTGCATCAAATTTAGCTGGACTGGTACTATCATAATGTCCTCTGAATGTAGGTGTGTGGGTACACTTCTTTATTACAGTTATATTCCGCCTTTATTCCACGGAGCAGACGGTAGAATATATTATTCCCCTTCCTCCCAATTTATCATCACAACAACCTTGTGAAGTAGGCTACGCTGAGAAGGAAAGAAGGATTGGACCAAAGTGAGTTTCATGGCTCAGTGGGGATTTAAACCTGAATCTCCCCAGTTCTAACCATCTCCACATTTTCTCTCACTTGAGAAGAAATGTGTACATATACTGCATCTCCTTGGTAATAAATATATAAATATATACAGTCGTTCCTTGATTTCCGCACACAATGCAATCCAGAAGTCCGTTTGACTTCCGAAACGTTCAGAAACAAAGGCACAGCTTCCAATTGGCTCCCGATTGTACAGGCATGCTGGAAACAATAGTGCATGGGTAGGCAGGTAAACTAAGGGCCGGATCCGGCCCAATTGCTTTCTAAATTTGGCCCGCAGACGGTCCGGGAATCAGCGTGTTTTTACATGAGTAGGAAATGTCTTTTTATTTAAAATGCATCTCTGGATTATTTGTGGGGTCTGCCTGGTGTTTTTACATGAGTAGAATGTTTTTTTCTCTGGGTTATTTGTGGGGCATAGGAATTCGCTCCTCCCCCCCCCCCCAAAATAAAGGTCTGAGGGACAGTGGACCGGCCCCCTGCTGAAAAAGTTTGCTGACCCTTGCAATACCGGAAGCTGCATCGGACGTTTGGCTTCCAAAACAACTTTCGAAAACAGGAACACTCACTCCTGGGTTTCAATAGTTCGGGAGCCAAAATGAACAAGTACCAAGGCATTCGACAACCAAGGTACCACTGTATATGATATGACATTACATTATTTGGTTGTTTCCCCACTCTTCAGAAGCAGCACCCACTCAACTGGGAAAACTTTATGCTGATTTCTTTTCTTTCACACTGAGAAAGAACTCATTGCATACTCCATGTGCACATCATATGTTACCTGTGATCTGCTGCCCTAAACCCTTCTCTCATTTCTTATGTAACTCTAGTTTGGATCTTACTTGTTTTTGTACACCAAGAAGCAATTTGTACAGATTTGACAGCATACCCTTTGATTTTTTGTCTTTTTAAAAAACATTCTCATTGTTCTTCTGGTCTAGATTTCATCAACAATTTAACATATAACTTACGATGGGCAAATGCCAGAAGAACTTTAGGTGACTGCTAACACAATGAGTAACTATCTGTTAGAATGACAATAGCACTCATTGTTTATAAAAGTCCTAAATTTGCTAAGTGAATTCCATGCCCCTCCCTTCATAAATCATCTAACATACTACCCAGATCTTTATTCACTGATATTGGTTCTAAAGGTGAGAGGTCAGATCTTCTCTCCAGCTTATTCCATATGGTTAAGACTTCTGCTATAAAAGCATTATAATGGCCTTTAACTGTTCTTTATTTTCCACCCAAAGAAAGGTAAAAAGGTAAATAATCATCTCCTGTTCCAGTGGCCACAACCATTTGGTCTCTTCTGAGTTTGCAAGCCAGTGGAACATAGTGTTTAATGATGTTGTTTTCAACTATGTCTGTATATGTGGAATTACGAGTTCTCCATCAGAGAAAGCTTTCATCACCATAAATAGTATTACTTGGCAATAAGTCCCATTGGCACAGTAGGGTTTATTTACAAGTGTTTACAAGAGAACGTGCACTGTGATTTTTCATTTCCAACCCCACCACCCAGATGAATCAGTTACGTAGGCTTTGGTATTCAGTCAGTGCTCTTTCAGGATCCATATTGGAAAACATTAAAAAAAATAATCAGCCACATTATTATTCCGTTATGCTCTTCTTCTAAACCTTGAACATTATGAATTTTCCATGCATTTAATTGTAGTCTTCACCCAATGCATTAAGCATGACTTACTTGGGGCAGAAAAGACTGCTAAAGAGTCTAATTCATGCCAGGCACAACAAAATGCTTTAATACTTCTATGTGCACTGATTCTGGGGAAGGTAGGGAGAAATACCAGTAGTTCCCAGAAGACCCTCATTCCCCAGATGCTCCAAGCATTTGAAAGAACATTAACGCCTTCCATGATGAAATTCAGGAAGAAGCCTCCTAGTTGTCCCCTCCATCAATGAAAGTTGGCCAAGAAGGCCAGATTAATGATATGAATGCAGCAACATGAGTCTGGGAAGCTCTGAAATAGTAGCATCATCACAAATTTGGATCTCATCATGGCCTCCTACAGCCCTGTGGGTTGGCCTGAATCTGATCATTTCAAATTAGAGGGATCCGAAATGAGTCCAGTTTTTGCCAAGTGGGGTGTAGGAATCCCACATCCCCAAACACAATGTCACCTCTACTTCTACCACATTTTAAAAACCATAGCTCAATGGTTTTCAAACTTGGCCCCTGGGCCACAGTTTCAGAATAAAAATTTGTTTGTGCAACACTGAATTTTGTATTGATAAGAAATAGATTGGGGAAAAACAACTAGGATTGTCCTCGGTATCACTTGATGCTCTTGGCTCTCATTTTTTAAAAAGTTATCTATACATATTTGGAGGGGGGGGAGATACCATACTATAATAAACATAGAAATATTTCTTTGATTGTCCTTGAATCTTCCTGCCACACTTGCCATCCTCTCCTGCCACACCTTTTGAGAACCACTGCTATAGCTCATCTCTCCAGGAAGAGCTTCCTTTGCTGAAAGGTAAACAGTGCATTGCATCCAGTCCCAGTACTCTCAACCAAGGGGAGCTGAGCCTACCTCCTGTGGTCAGGTAACAGCTAGAATGGGAAATCCCTACCAAATTCCTGCTCTCACAATCCTGTCTCAGAAATCTGTATTAACACCAGCTGGGGCCTCCAGGGGAGTGGCAGCAGCAAAGGGTTTCATCAATCAGGGCTTGGAACAACTGGGAGAAATGGAGTCTCCTGGAATCCCGAAGATCAATTCCATTTCTTTCCGACAGCCACATCACGGCTGACCCCCATGGAGCTTGTTTACACAGGCTTTCCGCCAACTGGAAGAGAATTTCATTGCCAAGGAATTAAGTGCAAAGGAAGATTCTGGAAGATTATGCTGATTATTCACATGTCTATTAAGTTCATATGGAACTCTGTGTCTTTTTCCGTGCAGCGGGAATAGGAAGCATTCAATGAAGAAAATTTAATAAAAACAAACGTTCTGATAGGATTACCACATCAAACGTGTTCTACATGATCCCACTTCTCTTTAAAATTAGAAAACATATCTTTGCTTGATGCATCCTGTAGGGCAGTCAGCCAACTCTTGCTATTCTACCATTTCTTGCTTCATAAAGAATTTCATTTAAACTATGGACCTTGTGATAGGTAATTATATGCAGGAAGCGAAACACATATGAATTTCATATTTATGGTTTCCACTGAGGTCACCATTTAAATTCCAGGAAAAAAACTGCCTTTAGAAATACCAGTTAGTTTGTCGTTTTTATTTTAATTGCATTTCCTCCCCTCTGGTACAACCTGATCAGCAAAAATCAGAACACATGTTTTATGTAATATATTCTGAATCTTACAATAAACCCTGAGAATATAGCATCAGGCTGATAGTGCTGGTATCTTAGAAAGGCGTAGGTGAACATCCTTCGGATCAGAAAAAAATGAAAAGGTGAAACATTATTTTTTAAAGTCCACACTCCTTGATCTTAATTTACATGCCCCAAAATCAAACACGGGGTTATAGCAGTGAGAAGCAAATGAAAATATTTTGTGCCATTGCATGTTGTTCTTTTTTTAAAAAGCTAATAGTTGCTCATGTTTGCAGTGCCACACATGAAGCTGTGTCATCGAGTCTCAAACACTGAAGTCAAGGGCAGCTTCAGACATTAGGAAGAGGTGAAGGAGTGAGGAAGCATAAGCTCCTAGGTGCTTCCTGTTTCCTATGTAATATGCCCAAAGCAGGAAATCACACATCTCCCCATGGCAAGATACATGAGTTCTGGGCACATCTGGAACTCATGTATCTCTCTGCTGGAAAGTTTTGTGATTTCCTCCTTTGAATGATACACATGAAGTGCAAAAGAAAAGGGGGAAAAGGAAATGTGGATCATTGAAGCCTCTACTTCTATATAACATTTGAAGTTGCCGAAACATTGCATCACAGTTCTTGCGGTCATTTTGTTATGAACACAAGAGTTCCCTTTTAGAAACAAGCAAATAGTCCTATAGTTCAATGACATAGGCTGGGCACATACCCTCCAAGTGTCCCGATATTCCAGGGATATCCCTGGAATTACAAAAGCCATCCTAGCTTCTGATTTGATCCCAGAATGTCCCTATTTCCTCCACCAGTACTGCTGCCACCAACCTAACTTGCACACTCCAAAACAATGCGAGAACCAAAACACAGCCACCCAATGAAATTTGCGCTGAATTTTGCATTTATCCAACCAAGCAACATGTACAAAAATTCGTATACTGGTGAAAATAACGTTGAAAAATGCACTGTTTTAGCGGTAAATGCTTTGCAAAAATGCATTAGGGAAAACTGCTGTATATTTATCCTAAATGAAGGGGCATTTTCATGAGGACTCCTCCCTCCCCCCCCCCCAAGTTTGCTAACTGATATGGAAATGCAAAAAACTGAATATAAAAGTGAAAAAAGAGAGAAACAGAGAGAAATAAAAATTGATAAATTCTTCCATCCCTAAATGTCTATTTTCCCCTTCAGCAAGGCTTGAAAGTGCTTAACTTTGGTCCTAGTTTGTCATATTTAGAAGAGAAGTCTTGCAAAAAAAAATTAAATCAAATGGAGGAGAAGGAGGAGGAATATGTTGAAATTGTAACTTTAAGCACAAAACACAAACATTCCTCTTCTTGGGATCATTGCCAGCACTTTACTCTCATTGTACCAAATGATTTTGTGTATGTTTCTTGGTTCCTTTATTGTCAGTTAATTTACAAAGCATCTGCAAATGAAGACTGAGGATGTAAACTATATTAAGCTGAAGCTTCTCATTTCTCTGGAATCTATAAGATAAATTTAAAATGAGATTAGGATCACATCTTTAGGCATTTGCTTCATGTGCTTTACAGTTCTTATGTATTTATCAGCTTCTCATTGAAGAAGTCCCTGGTGTATTTTTTAATCTCATTTCAGTTCATATTCTTTCAATTTTCAGTTGATATGAAAGATAGAAACTTAAATATGATTTGCAGTTGAATTTAAAGAAGCTGTGTTTTCTTTAGGCAGACTAAACTTATGTAAATAAACTATTTTATCCCAAAACAAGAAGCAGAATAATTTTGGTGAGGGAAACCTTTGCTGACACCTGGATGGCGGCATAAAGTTGGGAACCAAAACAAAAAATGTTAACATAATTGCCATCTAAAAACAAACCATCATTTCCAAATGGCACATGGTTAGTGTAGGTTTTGTGCTGGTTACACTACACCCTAAACATTGCCTTGTGTTCTGAAATGAGAAGAGTTTAGAAAGAGAAATGTACACCATAATGTGGAACTGTCTACAGATACAATCAAGGGGGGAAATGTTATAATTTAATGCAGAATCAGGGTTGAGGCTTACAAAACCATAGCCATATTAAATGCTGCCTTCTGTTCTGAAGGCACCACGTGCACTAAATGATTCAAGGTGGGGTCTGAATGAACAGAGGTTGCATTGATTTCCTATCAGGCAAGTAGCCTTGATCTTCCTAGGGTAGCCAATGAGGTACCCTTCAAATATGGTGGGCTACAGCTCTCTTAAACCCTGACCACTAAGCCATGCTGGCTGGGAGCTGGTGGGAGTTGTAGGGCATCCCCTCCCCCAAGGTTTTATATATACAGTGGTACCTTGGTTCCCACACTTAATCCGTTCCAGATGTCCATTCCAAAACCAAAGCACTTTCCCATAGAAAGTAATGCAAAATGGATTAATCCATTCCAGACTTTTAAAAACATGGATTTTACTAACGAGCACCATTGATCCATAAAACGAAAGCAATAATCAATGTACTGTACTATAGAATAAATAATACAGTTTTGTAGATGATTAAAAATTGAAATTTTTTTTTTCCTTACCTGCACTGATGGTAGTCATTGTTTGGATGGGAGGGGGGCTTTTATCCATTTCCACAGTCACACAATCAATCAGTCAATCAATCAGTCAGTCAGTAGCTGAACTGGGTTCCACACAGTCACAAAAACAAATTAACTGAAAAAGCCTCGAAAACAAAAACGCAAAATAAATAGCAAAAACAAAAGCATCAAATTTATTTATTTTTTTTTAAAGCAATTTATTGGGTTTTACAATAAAAATAAACATAATAAACAATATAACATTTATCTTAACATATTTTCACATTTTCTTTGGACTTCCTCACATCTCCCGCTCCCACTTTCATCGTTGTAACATTTTGTCAGCAATTTATCATCTTATTTAAATTCTTATATCCCTTCTATATTTCATAATCTTATAATTCTCGAAAGGAGCTAAATTTTCACAGTCTTACTTATTTTCTTAAAAACTTCTAAATTTAGTGGTGCTCAGTTATTTTAATCTAGCATCTTATTTAGCAAAAGCATCAAATTTAATCCATCACAGAAATCTGTTTGACTTCCGAAATGTTCGAAAACCAAGGCACAGCTTCTGATTGGTGCAGGCGCCCCAGAAACAATAGCCGACAGCCACATTGGATGTTCGGCTTCCGAAGAATGTTCAAAAACCAGAATACTTCTGGGTTTTCGGTGTTTGGGAACCAAGGTGTTTGAGAACCAAGGTACCACTGTATATAAATAAATATCCATATATTAACTCTTCTAGTCTAGTAATGCCAGTCAAATTTTGCAAGTGTGATAGCCTTAAACCCATGCGAAAGTGCAGATACACAGAATGTGACTTGCAATCCGAACACAGCAAGGGGCCCAGACACAAATTTTCTACTCTTGAAAGTCTTGACAATCTAACTAAACAAACAAACAAACAAACAATACCAGGTCTGAGTCAAGTGCACTTGTAAGGCACATTTGACACGGACACAAAACTAAACCTTTCATGTCATTTGCCCAGTCCTGTGGAATGCTCTTCCAGTAGATACTCAGACACCTGTTTAAACCTTTAAACGTCGGCTGATTTCCCCCCCCCCCCCCATGTTGCCAGATTATGAAAGAATGAAGAAAACATCTTCTGTAATAGCTGGTGGAGTGTGATTTCAAATTTTCATTGTATACCTATAATAGTCATAATCCAGTATGATGGGTTTTTTGGGGGGGGTCAAATTGCGGTGTACGAGTATTTTTTAAATAAATGCAATTAATTTATTAAAAAATAATCACTGCAGTTATGGGTACATTGCAAAACTGGGCGCAGTACCAGATGTTCCTGCGGAGTGTTGCGGCTCTGCACTCTCAGTAGATTCTATCAATAATCAAAAAATTATATTGATTATTGGTTTAATCTACAACTACTCCATGATACCGGATGGCTTTGCACCAGTTTACACCTTCCCCCCCCCCCTTGACGTTCAGCTCTAAACAACTCTATAATGTGTGCTGTTTTATTATCTTTTAATATTTCATTAAAGGTGGTTAAAGAAGACAAATCAGTGATGATGATTCCTGCCAGAGGAAAGCCTTTGTACTAGTTGCGGTACCTCTGACAAGTCTGTGCACACAGAAAGCCTGCCTTTGATGCGCAGAGTCTGTACAGCAGCAGCCATATTAATGTGCATTTCACAACGGTTGCTGCACTCTGCTACTACTGCATGCCCCCCTTACCACTGGCACAGTAGGACAGGCTATTTCCATTGCCTGCAATATTACATTTCACATTTCTCCTTGAGGCACAATTGCAAGCTACCAAGTGGTGCTAAAGCAAAATATATTAAAAATGTCATGAAGCTTTGTGCTGGGTCTATGATCCTATCGCCGAGTCCCCTAGGATGTGGTGCCAGCACAGTAGCTAATAAAATCAGACGGTAAAAACTTTTTTTAGTCATCTGGACCCTTCCATCGCTGGTTATGTGAATCTTCTTAAAAATAAAAAAAGAGGGGGGAGAAATCCTTCATCGCTCAACATGTCCTACATATGTCGCTTTAAAACAACCAAGTGTTATTGTTCATTACAATTTTTCAGCTGTTACTAAACAGAGAACATTGCAGAAGGGTGGGTTATGAAGCACTGCTAGTCTTGAGCATTGATTTAATGGTTGCAGTTGACCAGCATCTAGATTGTGGTTTTACATTCTCCAGAATTTGAACTCAGGCCATTTCTTTTTGTGCTGCTACTCTCGGAGCAGGAAGTTTTGCTTATTATCTTTCTAATAAGCTAGTCGGTTTCTTGAAAAGATGAAGAAGAAAAGAATTCCAGTCAGCTTGATTTGGAAGAGGTGCCCGATTTAAAATATTAAAGACTCGGCAGAATTAAAAGCTACAAAACAACAATATCATTGAATTCAATAGAATCTGGAGAGCATTTTGATATATAATTTATATAAGTAAATTATTTAGTATTTATGCAAATTAGCCCATTATGAAGAGCCCCTGTGTTGTGAATGGCACTTCAACCCATGTACCCATCAACTGCTAATAAAATAAATATTGAAATAAAATATGTTTTTAGTTCAGACTTATGTATGTAGATGGCATCAAGCGGTAGAGAGTGTATTGGAGCACAAAGCTTTGTTTTTTACCGGGGGATTTTTTTTTTATCCGGGGGATGTAATGAGTAGAGCTTGTTTCAAG
Source organism: Podarcis pityusensis (assembly GCF_964106645.2). Taxonomy (NCBI): domain Eukaryota; kingdom Metazoa; phylum Chordata; class Lepidosauria; order Squamata; family Lacertidae; genus Podarcis; species Podarcis pityusensis. Next base: position 72,435,717 of record NC_138027.1, read on the forward strand.
AGAATTCTGGCTTGAATTTTCTATATTGCATATAATATCAAGTTACAGTCTGCCAAACAGCACTCCCGTATCACCTCTGTTCATTCCGGTGGGAGTTACACATTAACAGCGGATAGAGCACAATGCCAGACAATTGCTTATTGCAACAGATGCTGTACATACATCATAAGCAATTGTTCTTTTTCTCGAAGAGAAAGAGGAAGTAGCCTCATTTTGCTAGTGTGGAAGGAATGCGTTGTCAAGAATCTAATCTGAAGTTGGACTTGAACACAAGCCCTTGATTTCCCAGAATGCACCTGGCCTATAAATCAACAGGAGTCGCCCATGCTGAGTGGAATAAGATGGAGAAGAGAGATAGCTCAATGGCAGGGCACATGTTTTACATGGGAAAACCCCCAATTCAGTCACTGGCATATCTGAATATAGCTAGGAAAGACTCCTGTCTGAAACTCCAGAAAGGTGCTGTAAGTCAGTGCAGGTAATACTGGGTTGGATAAACCAATAATTTGATACAACATAAGGCAGCTTTCCATGTTGCCTCTCACCTTCCTGTCTCAACTTCTGATTAGTCACAGGCAAACACATGACAGACTCCAAGTTTGTCACTTTTCTAGCTTGCACTGCTCTTCCCTGTGCCCACCATCAGGAACTTTTCTGAAAACAGACTTGAAAGCTGGTAAGCCTAGCTGTAGGGTGAATCTACACTAACTTTTTCAGGGACAGGATTCCAACTCTGGATTGATGTCCTGTTAACAATAATGGAAGTCATAGAATCATAGAACTGTAGAGTTGGAAGGGATCCCAAGGGTCATGTAGTCTTGCAATGCAGGAATCACAGCTAAAGAATCTACGACAAATGGACATCCAAGTTCTGCTTTAAGACCTTCCACGAAGGAGAGTCTGCCACCTCTAGAAGAGACCGTTCTACTGTTGAACAGCTCTTACTGTCAGAAAGTTCTTCCTGATGTTTAGTTGGAATCTCCTTTCTTGTTTCTTGAAGCCATAGACTCAAGTCCTACCTCCCAGAGCAGAAGAAAACAAACTTGCTCCCTCTTCCATGCGACAGCCCTTGAGATATTTGAAGACCAGTGCAAGCTTGTTCTTAACTTGCAGACGGAGAATTGTATAATCTGATGCTTCTTGGTAGAACATCATGTAGTAAGCATCTTTCGTATAGATACCATCATTATTATTTCTTATTCTAGATAGATACATTTATTATTATAAGATAAAGAAATAAATACACAAGCCCACAAAATGGTGGTCTCCACCATGGGAAGGAAGACTTGGGACATGAAAGATTCCATATGTCGATAGGAACATTCCATTTGGAAGACAGGTGCTTAATCAGTTGAAACCGAATCGTAAAAGCAGGGATGAAGGAGAACACGTTTTTGCCTGGAGATGGAATTTGAGAGCTGGGTGGATGAGCTAACTGTTTGCATAAATTGCACAGCACTGGCGCTTTTGGAGCGGACACTCCTGCTAACGCTAAGTCTCACTGGGTAGTATAATGAAAAGGAAATAAATCTTTACAAGAGGACAGAAGTACATAATGAAGATGGGCTAAAACTGTATTGATGATCAAATGCTATCATCGAATCGCTAGCAGAAAGGATTGCCCTTTGTCACATGCCTAAGGCACTGTTCTAAATGAACAGTAGATAGGAGAGGGGAATTCTGTAGAGAGTGTAAATTATATTCTCTTGATAATATTTTATCCTTCCTTTTGGCTGTAGAATACCCAAACAGTATACATGAGAGGAAAGGAAGACAGTTACGTGGATGGAAGTATAGCTTTATTTCTTGTTGCTGAAATACAGATTCTCTGCTGCTATGTCCAGACTTTTATAAACTATCACCTGGATCCAAGTAATTACAGAAATCTGGACTTGTAGTTTTCAAACAATAGCAGGTGCAAGTGTACACACACAAACAAACACATGGGAGTTCCATGAAAAAACTTGCTTGTGAAACTCAAGGACAATGATGTGTCCTTGAGTTTTATCCTGTGAACCACCCTGAGACCTACAGGTGTACGGTGGTATACAAATTTAATAAATAACCACAACAACAATCTACAACTTGTCTGGAGTTGAAAAGACACCGTCTGCTGTAGTAGCAGGAAACATAAAAGTCCTCTGCTGGAAAACTTGTAGAGTTACTACTAGTCACAGTAGACAGTTCTGGGATAGGTGGACCAGTAATCTGAACTGGTAAAAGGCATGTTCCTGTGTTTCCTTAAATAAAGGTCAACCTTGCATCTGGCTGTTCTGAGAGATTGCAAAGGATTCCTGAGAGGAGCAGGATTAGTAAGGAGATTTTTCGCCTAGTCTGCCTACATGAACCCATCGCCGCATGAGATTTGTGGTTGAATTAGTGGTTCCCAATTGGTGGTCCTCAGACCCAGAGGGTCCACGCAGCCTACCCAGAAGGTCCATGGCACATACTTGTCAACTATCTGGGACATGCCATTGGGGGGGCATGCTTTCCCATGGGTCAGAGAAGACATGCATCCCCGTTTTACACTGGGACATGTTGGAGGGTATTGGTGGCACATTCACATAACAAAAACTACAACCAATATATCAACATTATTATTTTTTTCAAAAGTAGAGAGTCCAAGACTTGGCTTTTGAAGAACAGGGAGTCTGCAGTACTTAGCCAGTGGGGAATCACTGACCCAGATGATGTCATTAGGAAGAGACTGCTTTGCTCAGAGTTAAGTTAGCGGTTGTCAAGCACTTGAAGAAATCAAACCTGATTCAGCTCTCCTAATAATGCATGCTGCCAGAAATGGCAGAATCCTGCCACCGACTACTTAACAGCACCAGATTCAGCAAGCTTAATAGCTCATAAAAGTCAGAAAATACCAGGAAGTGCATAGCAGCTGAGTTAAGGTCTAGCAAAGGGAAAAGTACTTGACTGACAGAACAAGCTGCACACTCCAGCCCCAGACAGAATGGAACCATTCAAAACAGCATCACCAGAGCAGTTTGATTTCTAGTCCCCTGGAATGTGGACTAAGTGGATTAGGCACTTCAATCAATTCAAAGAATCCTCTGAATAAAACCTGAAGTTTACCAAGATGAAATCATGATGTCAGCAAAAAGCTCAGTATAGGAAAGTGTTAGAAGCCTTTCACGGGGAAGGCAAATGTACAATTCCCCAGGAAGAGACACTGTAGTCCACAGTTGCTTCCTGGGAACATATATATATTTTTTTAACATTCCTATGCAGTCACATGGACTGTATTGTAAGCAGCTGTAAATATCAAAATGTCAGAAGTCCTTAAAAAAAATTTTTTTAACAGGTCAAAGTAGAATCAGTTTTGTACATACATAAAACCAGCACAGGTTGGACTAAGGTTGATCTCTGCACCCCCCCCCACCCCACCCCCAGAAGCTTGAACGCTTCCAGTAGAAAGATTTCCCATAGTCTACAGTCTAAAGAACATCCCTTCAGCTAGATGATGTCATCAGAAAGGGACGGCTTTGTTAAGAGTTAAGATAGCTGTAATAAAGCACTTGAACAAGTCAGACCAGTCTCAGCTCTCTTAATAATACAGGGTCCAGCTGCAGAAAGCATAAACCATGCCACATGAGTAACGGGGCCTGAAGCAATCAGGAAAAGATCTGCCCCACACTTTCATATATATTACAGCGAATCCAGGCCAGTAAAACATGTGTGTGCCATTAACAGTTGACAGTGGGCACATTTTCTTCTCAAGTTCAAAAAAAGTGACTTGGCTCTAACTGGTTGGTAAATATGTGTTTATATGCATAGTCCACTTTAAGAACATATAAAAACCAACTGAAAATATCCCAGATGTTAAAGCCTCAACACCTCCCTACTGGTACAAGACATCCGAAAGTCAGTCAGTACGAAAAGATCTTGCTAGGCTTCTGAAAGATACACGGGCTTGTGTTTTGGAGATTATCTCAGGAGAACCCTTACTTACTATATTTATATGGCTGTCCAATAACCAAAATTCTCTCAGTAGCTCACATAAAATAAAATGCAAAACAAAACATACGTACTATAGACTCAGGTCATATCCACACTATACATTTAAAACACTCTTATGCCACTTCAACAACCGTAGCTTTTCTAGTTCTGTGAGCTACAGTTCTCAGCATTCTTTGGAGGGAAGACATGATTGTTAAAGTAGTACAAGAGTACTTCAAATGTATGGATTTGACCACAGTTGATAACTTTGAATTGTTTTGAATAAGTGTGTCACTGGACAAATATGGACGAGGGTTTGCTTCATCTCATGTTCCGTCTACTAATCAGAGCAGCAAATGAACGATTAGCTTTCTTCCCATGGGAAACCTCATAATAATTAAAGTTGTGTGGAGGGAGTAAATATAGAGAAACCCTGCAGTAGTCTCTGTGCAAAATTATTTCTGGATCAAGCTACAACCCACAAGTTACTGACTGATTACCACAAAACATTTTATGACATTATTCCAATGTCTCTCTCTCTCTCCTCTGCCCCCATTTTCCACCTAAATTAGTACCTGGGTTTCTGGCTACAAACTCATTCAGTAGTTCACGAGTGAATTTCATCCCCACTGCATTTGCATACTTCCAAAATCATTATACAGAACTGCTTAACAGGTCAAGTAGAGCTCCAGATAGGGATGCAGTGGCAGGAAGCAAGATCTAGATGCTGATTTACCTTGATTTAGCATATCAGAGGTATGTCAGGAGTTAACAGGAGCCAGATGCAAAGAAATTAAGGAAGGATGGGAGAGCTCTTGGAATTTAAAACGAACATCCTCCTACCACTCTAGTTCCTGTTATGACACCCAACAGGTGATATGTCCATCACTTACTGGGCCTCGTCTGCACTAGACATTTAAAGCTGTATCATATCACTATAAACACTCATGGCTTCCCCAAAGAATCCTGGGAAATATTACCAAAGATGGCCTCTCCCTATTTGAACCAAACTGGACCCTGCAAGCATCCTCTGTGGCTCTTTGTGTGCCTCCTCCAAGAGAGGTCCAAAGGACAGCAACATGAGAATGCGCCTTTTCTGTGGTGGCTCCTCACTTGTGGAATGCCCTCCTCAGGGATCCTTGCTTGGCGTCTTCATTGCAGTCTTTAGGCACCAGGCAAAAACATTCCTCTTCTCCCAGGACTTTGGCTAATTATAGAATCTATGGCCTTTTAAACTGCATAAGTCACCATCCCTGCACACATTCACTATGTGCTGATTAGGGTTGGAGGGAATTTTTTTGACTCCATTAGTGCTGTTCTGTTGGGAAAGAGCTGGCCTGGTTCAAAACATTTTAGTCAGGCTCCAAAGAGCAAAGTTTTAAAACTTCTGGTCTTGTTATTGTATCTCTTAACTTTGGCATTGAAGGCAGTGAAGGATACATGACTAGGCAGGGCCATAAACAATTTTCCTCTGCTTCTATTTCCATTTTTCAGAGTTATTTAATAAAACAGGTAGATTTCTCATACTTTCAACACTTCCTCGCTGCGGTTTTGCAAAAGTAAAGAAATTAAATGCCAAAGAATTTGTTTAAAGTCATGCTAATATTTTTCTGGCAAAAACAAATGGCTACGTTAACATGCTTTTCACTGTCTTCCACATTTTCCATTTGTGCAGTATTTTTATAAATAGCCTTCTTATTTCTGTTAGCCATCCACAAACTAGCTGACTTAACACACTTTATGAAAACATCAGTTTAAGTTTATTGTTTAGAGGTACATACTCTTCTCCTCCTCCCCCCCCTTTTTTTTTACTGCTTAGCAAAACACATAGGAAATTAACAGTCTGTGACCCAACAACTGGCAATTCATAAATTCATTAGATTAAAAAAAAGGGAGAGAGAAATGACTAGCAACATTGCCGTACCATTTAATAGGTTTCCATCTTCTAATTTACATTTCTGTCTGCCCTGGCAAACATATTACTTCATTAAGAATTTCTTTTTCTAAATGGGAGAAATTTTAATGACTTCTTTTATTGATTGTTTCCATATGCAAGTAGTTATCTTTCTTACAAATGGAAATGAGACCCAAAATTGCAACAAATGGGGCCAACCCTCCGAGTGCACGTGTTCCCCTTTTGGAGAAAGTACACATGCCTGATTGAATTAACTTTAACCTTTCTGTCCATTGAACAGGCATTGTATAATGTGGGGGGCTTTTAAACCCGTTCTCGTTAAATTTATTTTGAATTGCTGAGAACACTCCATCACAATTTTCGGCAAATAAGCTCCGATAATATTAAACACCTGGTCAGCCCTGGGTCCCCAAGGGATCCAATGCTGCTGTGTTTGACCTCTGATCCTTCTGCAGCAAAGTTCAGCCTTTGTGATCTACTCCAATTGTGGCAGGAAAGCTGTTCTGAGGGAAAACACCTGTTGGTGGGGCTGACCCCAAGCCAGTGCATGGATGAAAGGAGCCAGCTGGGTAAAATGGGAGCAGACCCTAGGGCAGGTGTTTCCTATAGCACCGTTCAGAGAAAATGAAGAGAAAATTGGGCAGGGGGCGGGGAGAAGGACATAGAATAGGGGGTTGAGTTAGGTGCTCTCTAGAAACCTGTGTTGGGTTTTCATCTTATGTGGAGCTTCTCAAGGATCATGTTTAGGAAACGAAAGAAACATTGGCTTCAAACTTCCAAAGGCTCTAACAGCATACTGGGATGATTAAAAACCACGACAGTTTAAGGAGTACAAAAAGCAGCTATTTTATGCATGGATGGCCATTTTAGGCAGAATATCAGGCGCTTCCCTCTCCATCCTCTGCCCCTTTTTTGTGCCTTTGAAAAGGCCAGGGTGCCTCCTTTACAGCTTGAGAAAGTCGAGCCACTGTTCCTGCCCCTCCGCCACCACTTTTGACAGCTTTAAACGTGACATAATCTGGTTTGCATCAAAGGTGGGCAACATTGCTCCGAAATCAAACTCTGCGACTGGGAAAGGAAAAAGGGGTAACTGCTTCCTTAATGAAGCTGCTGTTTTAATGCTGCCTTTATTTTTTACGCCACTGGGTCATAATTGACCTATTCAAATACAGCAGCCCCTGCTCCCATTCAGCATTCGCTACTCAAACATCACATTACTCATTTTTGTCAACGGCACTGCCCAACGATATGGTAACGAAAGGAAAATATTTAATCTGGCCCTTTATTTATTAAGTGAGTATCGTGAAATAAGATGACAGCGCTGGAAACCCAACCCTGTTTAAATTCTTCCGTTAATTTCTCTGCAGGCCTTTCCCCCCCCCCTCCCCCCGCCCCTTCCTTAAGGTCGCTTTAGGATGCTGGACTGGAATGTCACTCACTGGCACACTCAAGAGCTGTCAACACACCTCCATTCGCTGATGAGAGCGCCTTCAGCTGGCCCCAATAAAACCCTTCCATTTCCTACAGTCTTCAGGCTCTGGAGTTCTCTAATATTAAACAGCCAATTCGGTCCATTTAAAAGGGAGGAGAGAAAGGAAAAGGGAGGGGGGCGGCTGTTTCTGAGCAACAGGAATTCAGCTATGACTTGTCAGAATTCATTTCAGCTGTGACCATTTACAGCCTTCAGATCCAAATTGCTTTCCATCATTTTGGCTGAGGCAGGATTTGTATGCCTATCCCAGACGTAAAGGTCAGCGCAGAATGTATTGTGCAAACACTCTCATTAATTCAGCCAGATTCTTGGAGGGGGGAGAGGGGAGAGGGTTATTGGCAAGCACAGCGGCACTAACAATTTGCCTTCATCTTTAGCCCAGCGTTATGGGCCTGATAAAGACCAACATCTGAAACCGATCACTAGAGTGTGTGTGTGTGTGTGTGTGTGTGTGTGTGCTTGCTTCCCACCGCAAGCCATATCAAAATACAGTATAATAATGAGACATTTACTTCTGCTCTTGCATTTAAAAGACAGAGAGAGAGAAAAGGCCTCCACCCCAAAAGCTGGAGAACAATTTGCAATCTATTTCCAAGATGACGGAGATAGAAGTGGGAAGAACACAAGTACTTTAAGTAACTTCCTCACTTTTCCCTAGTCATACACTGGGAACAACTGACACCGAATTGCATTCACCCTCCTGGAAGTAAATGCAAGTCATCACTTCACATCAGGCTGTTGCTATGATTTCTGCCAGGGCTGATAACAATGTCCTATTGTTGACGAGCCTCTGTCAGATCCCCTTAGCAGTGAGAATGTCAAAGTGTCAAGTGTTTTTAAGACTGGAAGGTAGGAGACAACCCACACCAATTTCACTCAAGAGCCCAGAGGGTTGAATTCCACCCCCCCAACCCCCCGCCTTCCCCCAAAAGTCCTCACTACACTCAGTGACACAGTGATCGGAAGCTGCAGCCACTGGAAAAAAAGAAAAGGCATTTTTAAATATTATACTACTGCTGAGGGAGGGGGAAAGCCCAATATCTTTGCTTGTGCTTTATAGCAATCCCAGCATAACAATTAAATTAAATCCAGACAGCAGGGCTGAAGTTCTTCAGGCTATTTATAGGTAACTGTTCTTAGGAAACAGCTTTTGGGCTGTCTAGAGCATCCTCACACCACAGCTTGGCTCATGTTCCCCCCTGTACGGTGAAGCATGTTTTCCTCTCTTTTTTATGGTCGTGGAAGGAAGCCTGAGCCAGAAAGCTCAGCAACCTGCTTTTTGACATTCCCATCGGATCTAATGGCACAGTTCTGATTCTGTTCTCGGAGTTTACTGTGGCACTTATCACCACAATGTATTAATGTCTTCCAACTGTGAACACTCCCTTTGGTAGTACTGCAGCCATCTGTTAAGGCAGCATCCATGGTATAGGAAACAACACGACAAATAGGTTATAAGGCATGGATAACATTTACCATGTAAGAAAAAGATATCCAAGAAGGCAAATATGTGTAATGCTGGGTTCAGACAGATCTGTTCATCCCTTGGATGACGGCAGTAGAAACTCACAGGTGTGAATCAACCAAGGTAAACCAAGCATCACAGAAAAGACACACAAAATACTAGTAAATGGATATTATTATTATTATTATTATTATTATTATTATTATTTCATCATGTTTGGAAAAAGCAAGCAGTGTGAAAACTGGAGTGCTGTCATCCCTAACCCCTAACCCCTTGTAGTAGTCTTTATACCCGCTCCATGGAATGCCCTCCCATCAGATGTCAAGGAAATAAACAACTATCTGACTTTAGAAGACATCTGAAGGCAGCCCTGTTTAGGGAAGTTTTTAATGTTTGATATTTTATCATGTTTTTAATATTCTGTTGGGAGCCTCCCTGAGTGGCTGGGAAAACCCAGTCATATTGGCGGGGTATAAATAATAGATTATTATTATTATTATTATTATTATTATTACTACTACTACTAGTACTACTATTATACTTAGGGGGCAGGAAGAGTGTGCTTTTGGTGGCTCGGTAAGTTCGAGCACACTCTTTGAGCATTTCAAAGGGTGAAAATAATAATAATGGGTGATACCCACTTAAGCCATATGCAGAGTAGACTCACTGAAATCAATAGGCTTAAGTTACTTAAGAACGTTGATTTCAATGGGTCTACTCAATAATGGGGGGAAGTAATTGGATGATTAACAGACACAATAAGAAAATTAATCAATTAACCAATTAACCTAAAAGAGAGCTGGTGTGGTGTAGTGGTTAGATTGTGGAACCTAGACTGGAGAAGCTTGTGTTTAAATCCTCACTGGGCCATATAGCTCAGCAGATGGCCATGTAATGGTCATCTCTTGGTCTGATTGGCCTGTTGTCAAAATAGAAAAGGGAGAGGAAATATGCTGCCCTGAGCAACTTGGAAGAAAGGTGGGATAAAAACAGAAAGGAAGCATTTTGTCCAGCTGTGCTGAGGGTGCAATGAAGACTTGCACACCCTCCTTTCCCAGTCATACTTGGGCCTAGAGGGACATCTTGCTTGGTTTTCTGCTCCTCCCCTCCTCCTCTTTTCTTTTGTGCTAACAGCATGAGAAGAAAGGGGCACATCTGTTGTTGTTTTTAACTGTACATTTTTGACAATTTCAGAACATTATGCGGCTTGGGACCAAGACACCTAAAAGATCATCACACCCTTTATATACCCAACCAATTACTGTTCTGCAGAAAAGGGCCACTTGCAGATACCACTTCACCAGGAGGTCTCTTCCATACTATGTAGCAATCAGGCTTTTAGTGTGACAGCAACTATCCATGGGACTCAGCACTTTATATGCGTTATAACACTGTGGTGCTAGATGGCGCTGTGGAGTCCTGTTTTTCACCAACAAGATTTCCCTGTATGAAGTTTACAACACGTTTTACAGAATCACTTCTTTGATGTGTCCAGATCCAGCCTTGGAAATTCCTTCCATTACATATCAGACAGGCGCCGTCTCTATTTTCATTTCGGCACCTATTGGAGACACTCCCTTTTTCAACAAGCCTTTTAAGTGGACATTTTGTAATCTTGCCCGTCTCTGCATTGGATTTTAAAGTTGTTTTTTTATATATGTATTTAATCACTGCATCGGTTGGGGACATTTTGTGGGAAGTGATTCCTAAATAAAATAAAATGGCAACGCAGTCTGTTCTTGGCCACGTCGCTTTTGCTATGCAGCTCTGGAGCTAGGCTTTTCTTATAGTTGTTTCTCTAGCATTGGCTTGAAGTGGCCGCTGCTGAGGAACTCTCACCACTGCTAGTCAGGCGGCAGCACCTGCGGAGGCAGTGACGTCGTGCTTCGAGGGTGTTAGCCTGGCAAATTTCATCAGTACTAAATTAACTCCAAAAAATCTTATTAGAAAATAGCAACACCATAAAAGGTCCTTGCTTTCGTGTTATTGGAGTCCTCGAACGGCTTTACCAAAGAAAGTCATCAGCTTTCAGCACCGCCACCCCTTTCAATCAGGCCCAGCTTCTGGTTTCTGGCATTAGCAGTCTGCCTGTTGCGATTGCAAATCTGTTCCAGCTACTGTACTGTATGGGCAGTTTTAAACCTGGCTTAAGTCCCAGGGGTGAGCCTCTACTTTCCATGTCACCGAGCGCTGTGTCTCTGCTTAGTTTCTTCACCTGTGGTTTAATCATCTGTGTTACACTTCAGTATTCTCGCAGTGTCTCGCTGAGTACTAATCCCACTTGGGCCCATTACATAAAATTTTATTCACTATTTAGCAAACTGAAAATAGAGGCATTTTTCAGTTTGCCGGTGTTAATGAGGATCATGGAGGGGAAGGGCAACATACATCCAGTTTTCAAAGTAGTTCCGTTTCTTACTTTCCAAAGCCACTGTCTCACCCCCCTCGCTCTAATGTACTCCGTAATATTTTAACAACTCCTTCGGCCTTCCTAGTTTTTATCTCCTTAGCCTGTTAGTCACAAAGAAACTAGTACTGTCTTGGATATTCTTAAAAAAAATAATACTTACCATATTTGTATCCCACATATTGTCCAAAAGGCATAAGACAATCTCCATGAGATCTTCTCATTTGAGCTTCACAACATCCCTGTGAGGTAGAATCCCTGTGAAGGTTGGGTGGAAGAAAGCAACTTACCCAATACCATCCTGGAGGCAGCATGGCTGAGTTGGGATTTGAACCCAGGTTCCTTGGCCCAAGATCAAGTCTATGTCAAGTGCATAATTTTTCTTGCTCCCATCCAAAACATGCAGACAGAGGAACTTTTTTGCAAGTTAGAAAGAGATCTTTATCCAGGCAGCTCATGGTACAGGCTCAGCAGTAGACTCAATGTGCAGAAGTCATGATTCAGGAGGCTAGGAGCAGGGCTTGAAGTTCAGGACCAGATGGAAGTGATGGAGATGTCCCAGCAAGTTTCCCCACCACTCCCACCAAGCCTTTAAAGATGAAGTGTGGTGTGCGCACTTGCAAGACTCTCCCTCCTTGTATGAATGTTGGGCTTCCAAGTGCACACTGTCAGGGTGTGTGGCTCTTCAGTCTGAATGGCCATCATTCACTTCGAGATCCTGATCTTTAGAAATCTTATTGTTGCTCTCTCTCTCTCTCTCCTAACTCTGCCAGTCATCCATGTCTGGGAAGCACACATCAAAGGCAATGGGTTAACAACTATTACTGCCTCCAAATATGAAGACTACCAAGCTGCTCCCATTTTCTCAGCATACGTACGTGTTGCTAGCAAACAAGCAAGTGCAGTAATCTTTCCATGTTCTTTCAGTTACAGGAATAGCTTATTAGAATACATATGTGTTGTAAGAACATAACACCAGAGGAATAACTCAGATTAGTGCCCATTCCCAAAGTGGGTAATGAAAAACTATTCCATTACAGAGGGTTTCCAATGACTTAATTTTGTGTTTCAGTATATATACATCGCGGTATGATATTTTTCCATACAAGCTGATGTCATTGTATTGCTAATGTGAATGACACTTCTACTGTATTTTTTAAAAAATTTCATGAGCAGCTATGATTTTGTAAGGAAAAACAAATATGATTCTTAAGTAAATAAATGAGGAAATATATTAGCACGCATCTTTTCAAAGAATACCCCATTAAATACCTAATTGTTCCATTTATGCCTTCAAAAACATAAAATAAAATCTTAAGAAGCAAGGTCTATCTACTAAAGCAGAAGAAACTTTAAAGAGGAAGTCAAGCAAAGGGTAAGGAGTGGTGTAAATTATGGCAGCCCCATGGGCACTGTGTGAGTTTTACAAGCCTATTTACTTCACTATTCAATAAAGCAGGGAAATAGACCCACCGGACCTATAACTCGCTTGCTGGACACATTACTTAGATTTCACAGTAGTGGTGTTTCAAGGAGGCAAATGGCAGGTGAATTTCCGCTCTAACTGAGCCTGTTAAACTGTACGGCATCAGAGACTCTCTTTACAGCTCCTGCTGTTGAGTCTGATTCACACCTTGCCTGGAATTGAAATCCACATGAAGATGCGAAGACAAGCCTTGGTGCTACCGTGGCAGTGCAACTGCAGCACATTAGGACAGGGAGGGCATGCAGGTGGAAAAGCTCCATTTGTTTGCAGCACACCTGCAGCCTGAAGAAAAATTATTATTATTATTATTATTATTATTATTATTATTATTATTATATGCTGCCCATTTGACTGGGTTGCCCCAGCCACTCTGGGAAGCTTTCAATATATATATATATATAAACATAATAAACCATTAAATATATATTAAAAACTTCCCTATATAGGGAAAATTGCACAGCACCTGGCTTGTGAGCACTTTTGGAAGCAGACCTTGCAGCTGGTGCAGAATCTGCAGCTGGTGCAGAACGCTACAGCATACCCTCCAACATTTCTCTGATGAAACTAGGGGTGTCCTATCCTATTATTATTATTATTATTATTATTATTATTATTATTATTATACTTCCCCCAACTGAATGGGTTGCCCAAGCCACTCTGGGCGAGCTTCCAACATATATAAAAACATAATAAAACATTAAACATGAAAAAACTTCCCTATAGAGGGGCTGCCTTCAGATGTCTTCTAAAGGTGGTATAGTTACTTATCTCCTTGGCTTGGGGGTCGCATAACTCCATATCAGGCATAGACTTTGCCCTCCAGATGTTTTGAGACCACAACTCCCATCATCCCTGACCACTGGTCCTGTTAGCTAGGGATGATGGGAGTTGTAGTCCCAAAACATCTGGAGGGCCGAGTTTGCCAATGCCTGCTCCATATCCTCCAACATTTCTCTGGTGAAGATAGGGACGTCTTAAGATGGGAATTGGAGTCCAGTGACCTCAGGAGGGCTACCAGCTAAGGTACTAAAATCTCCTACTACAACATGCCTACAATATTTTATTATTTATAAGATCCCTGATCCAACCTTCATCATAACGTCCCAGGGCAGAGTATAACAATATAATCATATAGTTGTAAAAAAAGAAAAGAAAAACAGTTACAATTATAAAAACCATGTAAAATAGTAAAACCATAAAATTACAGAAGACTTCTTGTTGTTTTTCTGTCAGGGAACTGTCAGGGGAGCAGCAACCACTCTAGACACATGGGATCATTTGTGGAAAAGTCACATGAAAAATGTGCATTATATTTTTTTCCACACATAAAATCCCTACCACGCTGCCTTTTCACCCTAAAAAGGGCCCCAAAATATTTTGTTAGAGGAGGGTTCTATCACAGAGATAGTTAACATGATTTTAAGCAATAGAAATAACAGCCTGCACTTGTTAGAATTTCAACAGGACTGCATGTAAAAGTTCATTCAGCATCAAGAGGTCCCTCAATACAAAGCCAACTGAGGGACTAGCATAATACATAAGAAGGATCAGTCCTCAATATCAGTTCAGTCCAGCAACTGCATCTTTTTGTAGACTGGAAATGGTTGAACCATTTCATTAATAGCCAACTGTAACCAAGTGTGAGGGATCCAGACTATAAGCCTTTCATCTGCTAGCCTTGCACATATGCTGAGCATCTGAAATAAGAATGTGGCATTTGACCCTTTCTGGACCAAGAAGTAAATTTTAAACATGCTTTTATGAGAAATTGCAAATAGCCTTGTTTGGCACCCAACCCAGGATGGAAATATAATGGGGTGAGCAACCTGGAATTACTTGATGGGTGGTGAATGTATTTCCCAACAAGCTTTGCGTTGGAGACAAAATAAGCAACTATTGTTTCAGGGAGTCTGAGAATGTACAATGATATTAGCAGAAGTACATGGATTCATATTTTACTACTTCTGCAATGCTTGTTATGGGTTGTCCAAAAAAAGTGCTATGAGCTTTCATTGGAAGATTTTCTAATTAATGACGGAGTCGGGTGGGGGAAGAGACAGTCATTCTAATTCTTTGCTTTCTGGTAAACTGTAGAAACAAATGCCTAATTATATTCAATTAAGTGCATATTCTGCTACAGATTAGGTGACATCTGATATCAGCTTTTAATTAGAAATAAATCTTGGCCTATTTGCACCTCTAGTCTCCTAATTAATTGATAAAATATTTATGATGAATTTAAGAAAACACTTCCTGATGCAATGTTATGTTTCCCGGATCGTTACAGCAGCATCGTTCATAGTGTGGAAGTAACTGAAAGAAAAACAATTACATGTTAACTATGAAACTGCAAAAGTATGGCATTTCTAATTAAAACTATCTATCCCATTCCTTTATAGGAAATTGCAACCTGTGCCATCTCTCTTCTCCTGAATTGTCAAAAAAAAAAAGAAAAGCCAAAAGCCAACACGATAAACAATATGTTGAAAACTACTTTTTAAACTCTGGCAGTTCACTGGGATATGAATTTTTTAAAACTACAGTCTTTCCAATGACCTGTGCTGGAAAGACCCTTATAATGAATAGTGACTTTTATTCAGATTATGCAGTAGATGTGTGCAAGGTACTTATTTCAAGGAAGAAGACAAAGAGAAGAAAAAACCCCACACAAACCGATGTGTAGCACTAACTACCACACATTTCTTATTGGGCGGGAGTATTCAGAAAGCTAAGAAGAAACATTTGCCGCCACTAAGTATGTGGGGAAATATTTTTACACAGAAGAGTTCGTTCTCATATGGGTTCGTTTTACAGTACATTTTTGGAGACTAGAGGAGAAAAAAACACGTCTGGATGCAGTCGAATTTAACATAGGTCACTTGGGGGAAAATATACACATACCCACCCAACTTCAGCTGAATAACATTGTTTATTTTAAATCAGCCAAATATGCATACTTGAAAAAATTCCATAAATTCTACTAAAGAAAGGGGGAAGGGCAGGTCAGATTGACCAAAATACCAGTTTCAGGCAATTTTTTTTCCCCTGAATGAAAAGCTCACCAGGGAATGCACATTTTGGTGTTTATCTGCACAGATTTGTGAAATATTATTCCTTCTTTACAACGTAAATAAATCTGTTTACAGGAATGCATACTCTGCATTGTAACAAAAATTAATTTA
>NC_138027.1:72451811-72884111 GCF_964106645.2 Podarcis pityusensis
ATTAACAAGGCAGCTCGAGGCCCCTTGGCAGACACTGGGCTGGAAATTGAGACGGCTTCCCATTTGAATGTGATCCTGATTACCTCAGCAGGGGCCACCTGCTGCTTAGTGGCTGCTCTTTTTGTGTGTGTGTGTCAGCAGCCTCCATTTGTAGCGCCTCAGGGGAGCGCAACCTTGAGGGCAAGCCCAGCTGACACCAATCTGGTGGAGCACTGGCTCAAACAATCAGGTAGGCAACCGGGCCGGCCAGCATGCGGTTGCCACACTTTTCCTGGGAAGTCGGTTTCGAACAATGGGATTGTTTGTTTTAACCACACTGGGCCCACCTCAGGCAAACGGAGGTGCAGCGCTTTGCAAATTGCGATTAAGGGAGCATAGGGAGGGAGTTTGGTCAGTAATGCTTTTGTTCCGTCAGAGTAGGCTCGTCTCTTTATTTATTTATTTCCAAGAGTGACTCGCTCTACCAGAGATATTGGTTGCCTATGGCAGGCCTCTGCCCTTTTTGGGTCACCCATCAAACTGAAAGCAGTTCACTGGCCATGAGCTGCATCTTGCAGTTTTCCTTGTGCTTGAACAACTCCCCTGTCGGCGCCAGCTTCAGCACAGGGAGGAGGAGATGGCGAAAGGGCTGAGCACCCCCCTGCATCTTTAACATGCATGAGGCATAAGGATGGGGAGAAATTCCTCATGCTGACCTACCTAATTTCACACTTCCTGGCTCAGTCAGTGAGCGAAATGCAGCGCTGCTGCAAAATTCGCACATCTCCAAATTCTGTGGTGCAGTTGTCCAAACAAAAAGTGGGCACAGAAATGCATGCAGTTGCGAAAAGAATGTATAAAATTGCATTCGATTAGAGGAAATCGCTTTTCAGAAATGCATACGGGTGTATAAAGATGCCTATATAGAAGAAATCTGCAGATACCTTTTTGTGAGGATTTTTTTCCAGAAGAGACATTTGCAAACTGATGGGGAGATGAGGTGAATTGAACTTAATGTTGGAAACTTGAGAACAACCAAAATTGACCATGCTTCCCTAATGATGATCCATATGTGCTAGAATGTTCTCTTCTATACATCGATTAAAGGTGCAGACATCCTGCCTTCTCATAGAATCATAGAATCATAGAGTTGGAAGAGACCACAAGGGCCATCGAGTCCAACCCCCTGCCAAGCAGGAAACACCATCAGAGCACTCCTGACATATGGTTGTCAAGCCTCTGCTTAAAGACCTCCAAAGAAGGAGACTCCACCACACTCCTTGGCAGCAAATTCCACTGTCGAACAGCTCTTACTGTCAGGAAGTTCTTCCTAATCTTTAGGTGGAATCTTCTTTCTTGTAGTTTGGATCCATTGCTCCGTGTCCGCTTCTCTGGAGCAGCAGAAAACAACCTTTCTCCCTCCTCTATGTGACATCCTTTTATATATTTGAACATGGCTATCATATCACCCCTTAACCTCCTCTTCTCCAGGCTAAACATGCCCAGCTCCCTTAGCCGTTCCTCATAAGGCATCCTTTCCAGGCCTTTGACCATTTTGGTTGCCCTCCTCTGGACACGTTCCAGTTTGTCAGTGTCCTTCTTGAACTGTGGTGCCAGAACTGGACACAGTACTCCAGGTGAGGTCTGACCAGAGCAGAATACAGTGGCACTATTACTTCCCTTGATCTAGATGCTATACTCCTATTGATGCAGCCCAGAATTGCATTGGCTTTTTTAGCTGCCGCATCACACTGTTGGCTCATGTCAAGTTTGTGGTCAACCAAGACTTCTCATTCATCCAGTCAGCCCAATCCACTTGGCTTTCCAAAGTGGGGCTCAATGGCCACCCCATACCCACCCCCTAGGACCAGGACTTAAAGAACTCTTACTGTAGCATTGTCAGGGCTTGAGTCAGGCATAGGTCAGCAACAAAAAACAATAAATCACCCAAGGCCAGAAAAGTTAAATCTTTATTCAAGAAAACAAACCATAGAGCTCATGCCTAGTGGTCCCAGCAAAATCTTCCTAGGAGGTCTTGCTCTGATTAAGCAGTTGCAAGGACTGAAGGTCCCTGCCTTCCCACACACCTCTAAGGCTCCTCCTCCCCAGGCCAGGGTTCCCTCCCCCCACAAAGTTTCAAACTGAATCTGCACACAACTAATCTCTGTTCTGCTCTTTTCATTTCTCCATGTGTTCTTGGAGACCGGGGGGGGGGGGGGAGGGAGCTGGTCTTAGCAGAAGGGGGAGTCTCCCTGAATTATTCAGCAGCCTCTTGACCCCCCCCTTCCAGCCTCTGCTCCAGCCTCAGAATCTGAACTGCCTCCTGCCACAGAGTCTTCCTGCTCACAAAACCCTGTTGTTTCTCCTGGTTGCTTCGTACCCTCCCAGGCTGCTCCTTCTCTCCCTGACCACTCATTGCCATCTCACCACCAATCCCCTGGCTCTGAGTCTTCTTCCCCGGGGGGTTCCCCAGGGGGTTCTCCATCTGGTGCCTCCCACCACTCCTCTGCCTCCAGCCAGTCCATGACATCCATTCAGACACCAGTCTCGTCTGCATGTACCACCACTATTTGGGGGCACTCCCTGCCATCTGTGTAAGCGTACAGCAAAACCCTGTAGTAACTGATGGGAGCATATGTAACAGCACAGGCAATTAATGAGAGCGATCCTGTGCTAACAGATAGCAGCTTCAACAGAGCACTGTGGCAACTGTCCTCACCAGCTACCTCTGTGCATGCTCTGTGCAATCCGGCAGGCTCATTCTGGGCTGTGTCTTACTGGCAGTATCCCTGCAAGCAGGCTACTCCCAGCAGAGCAGGGCGCAGGTGGCTTTGGAGAAAGGCCAATAGCAGGATGCAGGAGGGCTTAGGCTGCTATTGAATGTCCCTGTTGGATTGCAGAATCTTTGGGGGCCGTGGGGGCATGGCTGTCAAAAGAGTCCTGAGAGACTTGCTTCATATCCTATGCTCTTTTAGAGTTCAACAGCACAAAGGGGCCTGGTCTGTACTGTGCCAGACAAATGCCTTTTGCAACCAGCAAGGCACACATAATGCTAAGCGACCAATGGATGGGGGGGGGGGACACACCATATGTTACTCTTTCAATCCCTTGCTGCCCTGGATTTTGAAACGATCAACTCAGTGACCACCTTACAGTTTTGCTTACATAGCTCTTATTTGTACCAATAATTCTTTGTGAGGCTCACCCTGTTTCACCCCAAACCTGATGGAATACGTGGAGCTCTTTTAAGAAGTTTTTTTTAATGTTTTGAATTAAGAAAGAAAGCGCATCTATTCATAGGAAAGGAAATAAATTGGATTTTGCCAAAGACTCTGGCATTTGCGCCTATTTCCTGTAATATTTAAGTTTTAGAATTATTATATTTTCAAG
Organism: Podarcis pityusensis; assembly: GCF_964106645.2. Classification (NCBI taxonomy): domain Eukaryota; kingdom Metazoa; phylum Chordata; class Lepidosauria; order Squamata; family Lacertidae; genus Podarcis; species Podarcis pityusensis. The sequence goes on from NC_138027.1 coordinate 72,455,181, forward strand.
TACAGTTTTAGAGTTTGGAGCTACGCAATATCGTTGGATCAATAGAGCCACTATTGCAATGTATTGCAGCTCATAAAAATACCTACATTATGAAATTAAGCCAATTTACTGGAGTGTAAAGTCTCCCGATGGTTTGTTTGTAATCAGCAAAAAGGCCTTCAGGGAGCAAGAATTAATGTGTCTCAGACTCTCTCTTTATTTTTTTATGGTGCAGTGCTATTCCAAATTATAATCCAAACATATGTATAATATAGAGGCATCGTTATTTTCAGGAAATAAAAGTATCCTTTATTTGCTTGCTTATGCTTTAGGCCTTTCAACTATTTACTTTTGTGAGCTACAAAACGAAGACTAGACCTATAATTTACCACCAGTGTGCATGTATTGTTTATGAAATATGAAATTAGTCATTTAAAATCAAAACAAAAATTAAAGTCACCTTTTATCCGGTGCACTTGGCACCAGAATACCAAGTACTAATGAATTTTATGTTGGTATCACTTAATAATAATAGGTGAGTGGTGATTTGAACTCATTCCACTGCTCCCCACCCTGATCCTAGCTTTACACTCTAGTGCTGTCTATATAGGAAAAAATGCTCCATTTGCAGGCAGCAGCAGTCAAAGGGGTTCCCTACAAGATGAATCACTATGACAACAGGTGATTGACAGGTGGGCAGTGCCTCTGACCTGAGAAATTTAACCCAGACTAGGTGGATGAATTGGGGATCTGGCCTGCCAGCTGGACCCAGTTTTTCCCCACCTGCCTGCTCTAACCACTACATTACTCAACACTGGAGCAGATGACATCCATGGCAATTCTTGTAAAACCACAGACAGGTTCTGGCAGTGATTGTGAGGTCCTGGTAGGGTTGCCATATGTCCTCTTTTTCCAGGACGCATCCTATTTTTCATGGGAAAAGTCGTCATAGCGATCCATAGTTAAAAGTAGAAGTTTGCAAACGTTTTGCTCTTCAAAATATGGCAACCCTAAAAGCTTGTACATGCAGCTGGCTAGTGCTGGAAAGATATAGTGATGGAACTTAAAATATTGTGAAACTGACCCAATTATGTGACCAAAAAAATTGTTTTGTGAAATTGCCCACACACACACACACACACTTTGTCTTACTGAATCTTTTTTTGACAATTCATCATTACATTTACATATGAGTAACGTTAAACTCAGTGTTGCTATTACACAATATAGGGCTGACCGTGCTGTTAATCACTGATTACCCCTCCCATCCCACTCAAAAATGATATGGGCCTGCTTTTGAATAAAATGCATGTGGTTTTTTGCAAGGTGTTCTTAAAAAGGATGCATTCCAAACATTTCTTTTTTATATAAAAAAATGTTTACCCTGGGATTTCAGATTTTAAAAATGAATTATATGGAACAGATTACAGGGACTATATATTCTTGACAAGCCTGCTTCAGTCACTGCCCTTTCTGTGGAGGGGGTGCTTGACACTGCTCCTCTCAAATACAAGGGGTGATGGGATGGAAAGTGTGTAAAAGTGTGTTGTTTTTCTTGGGGCCAGCCCTACCATTAGACAGATTGAGCAGCCTGCCTCAGGCAGCAAATGCTGGAGACGAGGCAGTGCAGAAAAGCAGAAAAGTGCTGGAGAACAGAGCTGTGTGTTCCACATGAGCTACCTTTCATCCCTTAATCCTTCCTACTGCCCTTAGGTGCAAAGGAAGGCCATGTTCTTCATCAGTTAGATTCCGTTACCCGTCAACCAGCTTTTTTTGTGTTCATGGAATAGGGAGAGGTGTTGGCTTGACTTTTGCTTCAAGCAGCAAATGGTTTGGCCCAGACCTGCCCCCCCCCCCCCCGCATATATGCAACAACACTCTGCTATTACAGTATATGTGGACACACACCAGCGGGTAGCGAAGAAGACCACCACTCTTTCTAGCAGAAGCCCTTTTTAATTTCCCAAAAATTAATTTCCCAGGTTTGTGCTGTGGAAATACAGACTCTGAATCATTGACGCTGGGCTTTCCAATAACTGCAGTTTTAGTGATCAGCCGATCAATAATGTAATTGGTTTATTTGCATGCAACCTTTTTATTCTGAACTTATAAATTTGTTCCTCATGTTTCCAAGCCCAAAGTACCTCTCTTTCCATTACAGACAGAGTGCTTTTCCCAGCTGAGAGGTGTATCAGAAGAGGTGGGGGGAAGATGAAAGACCTTATTGCTGTTCACTGCTGTTTCCACTTCGATGTGGTCTTCCCCATGACGGAATCGGGCTGCTGTCATAGGCTCTACTTACCTTACCTTTTGCCATTTGTGCTGCAACAGGATGCTGTGAATGAACCAGAGATTATACATCACCCTAGAAGGGCTCAGCAGGATTACCAGGATTTAATACATTTTAGCTTTTCTTCCTTTAATTGCAGTACTACACTAAGCCCCTGTCTATAGCACTGTAGCAGAGGTGTTTGAAGGGGAGTAAGCAATGGGAGATTCTCGGTGGCTTGTTCCATTCAACTGACAATTTTAGAAACCAAACCTTAGATTTGTTTTCTACTCAAAGTGATCTGACAAACTTTGAAGTTTATCCCAGATATTGTACCGCCCCCCTTTTTTTTGCAACCCTCCCAATCAAACATTAGAGTTATTCAACTGACAGCCAATAAATAGCTATATGTTTCAGGAAAATATGTGCTATTTTTAAAGGAAACCTATTAAGGGGGGAGAGGAGTATGGGATCTGTACACCATCTGTTGCCTATTGCATTTGGCACTAACACAAGAGCTTTTTTTTAAAAAAAAAAAACATTTTAGACCATGAAGGAAGCACATAGATCATTCCTACCTTGTACTTTTCCCATCTCATTATTGGAATTTATTCCCATGCTTTGTTGTCAGTGGAGGACCCCTTCTAATTGTTTCTTACATGTGCTGTAAATCTGTCCGCCAATCAGTAAAAACCATGGAACATGAAACCGAGACATGGCTATTTCCTCGGCTTACCCACTGCATCTGTCGCTGTGCAGTGTTGAAATAAAAACGAACCATGTTTGCACGCTTTCTCTCTCATGCCACAATGTGCGGCCTTTTTTGTGTGTTTCACTCAAGGAATTTTTAATATTCAGGCCATACCCTGCGCATGAAGTCATTTCCCCTCGATATAATTGTAATGGTAATGTGCCTGCCCTAACAGGCCGTGGCATGGCTGGCTGCTTGCCACAGCTGAGCCTCTGACTCAAAGACTTTAATTCTGTCATGCCTCATCTGGTTTTATGTACTCTTTTGTAGCTAGTTCACAAATTTATTTGAGGGTTCCCATTGAGATGGTCAAGGCCATTGACGTTTCTCTGAAGACATCGCACTCGGCTAATGAAAAGTACCCAAATCTGCGCATTGATAACCTGCATGTGAAATGAAAACACCGTTCTGAGCAAACATTCCTGTGTGGCTAATTCGCTGACAGATGGATGCTGAGAAGACTTGCCCAAGAGGTTAAGCTAATGTATTCTGCTCGCTGACTGAGTTGTGCTCAGTTATGTATGTGGAATTCCCCAGGTAGTCAATAAGAACTATGTGCACAAAACTGGGCAGAGGATTTCCGCCTCCGTGAGCAGATGACTGCTCAAAGGGCCCAATTCTTAATCAGTTCCATGCAACTTTGTGCTGCTGGCCACCGTTGAAACAAAAATATTGGGGCAGAGGAAGCCCTGGTGAGGCCCTGAGCGCCATTTCCACACACATGCAAAAGCATCACTTGAGTTCTCTACACTTGATTCTTCTACCCTTCTTAACTCACAGCCAAATGTGTGAAATGACACCATGGAAAACCTCTAAGGTAGAGATGAGTTGGTAGGACCCCATGGTAAATGCAAAAGGTAAAGGGTTAAGTCCAGTCAAAGGTGACTATGGGGTTGCAGTGCTCATCTCGCTTTTCAGGTCGAGGGAGCCGGTGTTTGTCCACAGACAGCTTTCCAGGTCATGTGGCCAACATAACTAAACCACTTCTGGCGCAATGGAACACCATGACGGAAATGCCGTTTACCTTCCCGCCACAGCAGTACCTATTTATCTACTTGCACTGGCGTGCCTTCAAACTGCTAGTTTGGCAGGAGCTGGGACAGAGCAACGGGAGCTCACCACCGTCGCATGGATTCAACCTGCCGACCTTCTGATTGGCAAGTCCAAGATGCTCAGTGGTTTAGATCACAGCGCCACCCGCTCCCCCAAGGGTGATCTAGTCCAACCCCCTGCAGTGCTAAAGCATCCATGACAGATGGCCAGCCAACCTTTACTTAAAAGCCTCCAAGGAAGGACAGTCCACAACCTTCCATGGGAAGACTTTTCCACTGCTGAACAGCTTTACTTATAATGTGGAAATTAAGCAGAAAAGTAGCATTTCTACTAAGTTTCATAGTGGGTTTCCTCGTGTTTGCAACTTTAAAAAGTGTTTGTATGTAAAGAAGACTTCATTGTTGTTCTAATTGTTTGCTGTCAGTAATCTAACACTGGCTGATTTGTTTAGGAACTACCTTTCTAATAAAAGTTTTGAATGGTGAACACCATAAGACGTAAGACGGTTTGAGCATATTACACCAATCCTGGTCTGACTGCACTGGCTACCAATTGGTTTCTGGGCCCAATTCAAGGTGCTGGTTTTGACCTATAGAGCCTTAAACGGCTCAGGACTGCAATTCCTCAAGGACCGCCTCTTTCCATACTAACCTACCCAGACCCTGAGATAATCTTCTAAGACCCTCCTTTGTGTGCCTCCTCCTCAAGAGGTCAGGAGGGTGAAAACATGAGAATGGGCCTTCTCTGCAGTGGTTCCCCGTCTGTGGAATGCTCTCCCCAGGGAAGTTCGCCTGGCACCTTCATTATACACTTTTAGGTGCCAGGCAAGAACTCTCCTTTTTAACCAGGCATTTGGTTGATCTGATTGACATCCTATGCCCTTTTAAAATGTGTTCTTTTTTGAGAGGGGTGCTATTGGGTTGTTGTTTTATTTTTGTTGGGTGTTTTGTGATTTTATGTCTTGATTTTATTCTGTGAACTGCCCTGAGGCGCTACACAGAATGCCCTCATGTGTTGAAAGCAATGGGGGTGGTTTCTCACCTGCCAGCCACACCCACCTGCTAGCAGGGATGTTGGAGAATTCATACAAAAAGGAAATGGGAGTGGAAATTGCAGGTGCTCGTTCATTCATCCTATATTTGGAAATCAATCCAGCGAATACAATCATCATTTGCTGTTGTTGCTTTCAGTCCACAAATGAGACGTAATTGATTACATTCCTCCATGCCCTTTGGCATTGTGTTTGCTTTGCATTGAAATGAATGGGGTGGGATAACATTTCATAATTACGTAAATTATTCAAGTTACATAAATTATGCAAATTACATTAGTTACATAATTTCACCACAGCAGACCTAGATGAGTAACATAGTTTTTGGCAGAAGTTTTTTTTTTAAAAAAAAGAACAAATGAATAGTTTTTAACTTTTTTTATTTTATTCTAGAAGTGGATGTAATTTGCCAGAATGGTCACTCCTTCTGATGCAATGAAGCCAGCCGAATGTCAGAATGATGGCCACAGTGGTTCCCCTGCAAAGGAGTGGAGTGGGTGCAATAGGAATCATAGTGGGTGGGGCCATGGTGGGGAAAAAAGACCATGGATCCCTAGGAAAGACTTGAGTGGAGAAAATGTTACCCTACTCAGCAATTATCCTGTTGACCAAGGCTGGGAGGGGACTTCCCCTCCTAATTGGGTTTTTAGGGGAAAACAGCCTATTCTTATTTTTGCAGGGAACCAGGCAGAGGGCCTTCTCGGTAGTGGCGCCTTCCCTGTGGAACGCCCTCCCACCAGATGTCAAAGAGAACAACAACTACCAGACTTTTAGAAGACATCTGAAGGCAGCCCTGTTTAGGGAAGCTTTTAATGTTTGATGTATTATAGTATTTTAATATTTTTTTGGAAGCCGCCCAGAGTGGCTGGGGAAGCCCAGCCAGATGGGTGGGGTATAAATTTATTATTATTATTATTATTATTATTATTATTATTATTATTCTGAGAAGAGAGATCACCATTTACTTGCATAGGGGAAGGAAGTGGTGGGGAAAACTGAGAACTGGTAAATGACATACCCAGCAAGGACCCTGTTACTTTAAGGGTCATTGGTGCGGGGTGGAATTCTGCCTCCACAGATTTGGAGGTGGGCGTACAGTGAAGAGTTCTCTATTGACTTACATAGAGAAAAGGATGGTGGTGTGGAAAAGGCCATGGATCCCCAGAAAAGGCCTGGGTGGGGAAAATGCCACCCTCCCAACAAGGGCTGGATCTAGACACATCAAAAAAGCATTTCAGGAAAACACGTTGTAAACTTCATTAAGGGAAATCACATTGGCGAAAGATGGGACTCCACACCGCCATCTGGTGTCACAGTGTTATAACGCATATAAAACGCTTTTTCCTTAGTAATGTAGCTGAACCCAAGGACTCTATTATCCCAAAGGTGAGGTGTGGGATTCTGCTCATGCCCTGGATTTTTAGGGATACCACATCTTCCTGGGAAGGAGATCTCTCCATTGACTTGAACGGGAGAATGGGTGGTGAAAAAAATAGCAGAAATTCCCAGAAAACACTGGGATAGGGAAAAGATAACCCTCCAACAAGGACCCTATTACCCCAAGGGTCATTAGGAAATAATCCACTGTGGTTAAAAGCTAGGCCTGTCCATCAAAAGATCCACAGTATTTCTGTTATCGTGTGTATGAGGCATACATCTATATTCTTGATTTGGTTCTAAGAGCTATCTTACACAAATTTTAATTAATCTACCAACTTTCCTTTGTAGCAGCCTTCTAAATATGTTGATACTCAATGTTTATTTCCATTTTATTTTGTTTTGAAAAGTAGCATTGTGAATTTATGATTCTCATAAGGAGTCCTGTGCAGAGGGGAAAGTAAGCCTGGAGGCAAATCCTGTAACACTCCAGACTGTAAAGGCGGAATGATGACAAATTGTATAAATATGTGCAAATTGTCCAAATGTTCTCATGTATTAGAGATTCCAGAAACCCAGGAAGAATCCTTCAGTGAGCGGTCAGCTCATGCTCTTGCTTTGAATAAAATTGTGGCAATTACATCCAATTTTATTAAGTTTATCACTCAAAAGAAATGTTTCAGTTAAACCATCATTTTTGCATTTCAGACCCCCACCCCCATGCATACACACTCAATTACTGCAACTGTGATGGCTTACAGTAAATGCAAAAATATGTTCTTATCCACAGCTGTTATACACACCGCATGTCATTTTTTCAAAAAAAATAAATTCGGTGTAGATTCATGCAAACCTTTTTGAAATGGGAGCAAAAATACCTGTGAACAATTGTATGAACCTACACAATGGATTTTAAATGGCAAATTATCCAAGTGTGGTAAAGTTCATATTTAAATGAACAACACTTTGAATGGCTTAGGAAACTAGTCTCCTGCAGAATTCTGGGACTGGAAGTTAGATGGACATCCTTAGGAGCTGTATTGGTCTGAAACTGCTTACACTGATGGTTTTTCATTTACATTACAGAGCTCTTCTCATTCTCTCCCAGTCCTGGGGTCAAGCTCTCCCAATTATTTGTCGGCAAATTATTTCTCTCTTATAGGTTTTCATTTACATTGCACAAGATCTGTGTCTCCATGGGTCATTCCTCTTTTCCACTTCTACTGAGTCTCCCTCCTCCCCATCCCCTGCTCTTTTCGTTTCTTCTTGCTCTCAGGTTTTCAGAAAGAACAAATTAACATAACAGTGTGCATAAAAAAGTAATTACTTTTGATTTTGCCAGCTAGACATTTGTGGCAGCATCCATAGGGACATAAAACCGGTTTAAAGGGCAGGTATTTGCTCTTCCTAGCTACCAGACTTTTCAAGATGAAAAGTTTTGCCAGCTGTTGGGATGGGGCCATGCCTTGGTGATGGGCTGCTGTTTCTAATGCAGCTAGTTGCAAAAGTTTTGTCAGTTAGAGCAGCTGCTACTCTGGGATTACTATTAGCAAGGATGGAAGTTGCTGTCCTCCAACTCCCATCATTCTTGCCCATTAGCTATCCTGGCAGAGGCTCATGGGTGCAGGAGTCCAATGCCATGCAGAAGGTCACAGGTTGACAACCTTTGCTAAAAAAGCAATGCCATGCTTTTGCTTCAGGTAGAGGATTCGAAAGAGGGTGCTGCTATCAATATCATTATCATCATTATCATTATCGTTATCGTTATCGTTATCATCATTATCATCATTATCATTATCATTATCACTTCCTTCAAAGCTCTATCTCTATTTGGAAGAATGAGGTGAATGGAGGTGTCTTTTTTATTTTTAAAAACTGTTTTGTTTCGTTTTCATTTCTTTTAAGTACAGTCGTACCTTGGAAGTCGAATGGAATCCGTTTCAGAAGTCCGTTCAACTTCCAAAATGTTCAGAAACCAAAGCGCGGCTTCCAATTGGCTGCAGGAAACTCCTGTAGCCAATCGGAAGCTGCAGAAGCCCCATCGGACGTTCGGCTTCCAAAAATAGTTCACAAACGGGAACAATCACTTCCGGGTTTGCGATGTTTGGGAGCCAAAACATTTGGGAACTAAGCTGTTCGAAAACCAAGGTACGACTTTATTGCAAATTTCAAGGATGGTCACATTTTCTCCAGGTTTATTAACGGTGGCATCAAAGAACCTGAACAATATAATGCCAAATGGAAGTAGGCGTGTGACCTTCAATTCTAGAGAAAATCCAATAAACCAAGTATGTTTGCTTAAGCACTTTGTTCCTCTGTAACTATGTAATGTGTACTTTTCTGGACCAATTTGAAAACTTATACAAGAGTGCTTGAAATATGCCCTCTTAGTAGTCCTGTTGAATCCAGCGTGAATAAGTGGCTCATAATCAGTCCTTGGTACTTAGGAGGCAAAAGGATTAAGAACAGATGGAACTTATTACAAGAGAATTCCAAGCGAGATGGAACTTATTACAAATGGATTCAAACACAAAGGTCCTATTAAAATGTTTAGGTATTCTTTGATTTTTTTGATTTTTGGAAGAAAAAGAAATCAATCTTAAGTTTAAATAGTAAGGTAAAAGATACATGGTTAATGGAGTAATTTGGCATCTGACAATTTGATTTTACCTCGAGTTTATTCTGCTGAATGGGTCATTTTCTAAGTATGTCTTTCAGCTGCCAATGTTAAGGCCTCTGTGATTGTTACTTTTAAGAGCACATTAAAAAATACCATGAAACTGCTCGTCGTAACATTTCCTACACCGGTGCGCTGGAAATACACAGCTGGAGGTTGTCAGGCACACACCTCTGTAATGGCCAGTACTGTGTGCATACAATTAACACATTAATTTATGGAGTAAAATAATAGGGGGGGAACTAAGGCTTCAAAGTCAAGCACTTGCTATTAAGCACAGGCTCCGAGTCTAGGCCTGATGGTTGCCAGTCCCACGCACAGATCCCCAATCCGTGAAAGGAACAAAATGTTAACGACAAGGGCTTGTAGCGCCTGTTATTCTCTTTGCGGCCTTGTCCTCCATTCACATAGGGGATTATTTACTGAATTATCTCATTGTATTGCGTGTTTTATTTCTTATGCGCCGTGTTCCCTCCTCAGCCAGCAGTAGTGAAAATGTCATGCAAATATTTAGGATCTTTCACGAAAGTCGGGTGTTTTCTTGCAGTAGAAGGAAAAGAAGTTTTTTGAGTACATTATTCCAGAACACTGGCTGAATAATGACAATGTTGTGTGGCAGGATGCCAGAAAATCCAAGGAAACCCCAGCAACTATACCACTATAAATGGTAAGTGTGGAAAGGACCTTATTCAGTTAAAGGAGGTTTAATTAGCAAGGCCAGTTGTGACTGCATTGGCGGTGTTGACTGGAAGATACAAGGAAAGAGGCGAAAAGCTGGGCTAATAGAACAGGATTATTATTCCACAACTATTCATCTCTCTGTGTTTCCTTTTCTGTGAAAGGCAGGGGGGAGCTCACTTTTCCCATTTTCACTTTCTGTAATACAGGGCTGAAAATCCCAGAGGTCAGTTTCACAGATTTACAGACAAGTAGCATCTTGAACTGTTTTTAAGTCTGGAGCATCGAAGCCAGAAATAGAGATATGCTGCAGCCCATCAGATTGTTTTGTTAAAAGTTTATTTTCCAAACAAGTGTGAATAGGCAAGTGTGGAATGCATGGCTAAGCAAGAGAGAGGGTCATTTCTTATTGGCCAAAAGTACTGGCACAAGTCACTTTCTTGTGGTCCTACGAGCAGAGGCACCATCACTTAGGAATGCAATTTTTTTTTCTTTTAATTTGGAAAATATGACTTCAACAGAAAGGCTTCTATTTCCCCAGAAGCTTTGTTGGCTTTTGTCATACAAAGAATGCTATGTTGTTGTTGTTCTATGTTGTCTCTTCTACTGAGGCTGTGAAATGTAGAAAAAATACTGGCTGTTACATTGCTGGTTAAACCTGCTACGTTTTCACAAAATGTTATTCCTTTAGAGTAGATGTTCTATAGGCTTGCCACTGCAAGCATCCTCATTCTTTTCAAATGTGTGTGTGTGCATGCGTGCGTGCACACACACACTTTCATGATATAAGTAAGACATAATAAAGAGAAATTGACTCGCAGAAATCCCTTATACCTAGGGTCTAGAGCAGGGTTTCCCAAACTTGGGTCTCTAACTGTTTTTAGACTACAGTTCCCATCATCTGTGACCAAAGCTCCTGCTACCTAGGGAAGATGGGAGTTGTAGTCCAAAAACAGCTGGAGACCCAAGTTTGGGAAACCCTGGTTGAGACAAAGGCCAAGTGGCTGAATAGAGAACACAGAGAACAGTGTCCAATAGTCCCAAGAGAGAGGAACCCAGGGTTGCTTTTGTCTTCTCAGGATGAAAGGCAAGATCCTACACACACACTCCATACTCCATGTTCAGATGCCACCTGAAGAGGCAGTTGAATCTTATTTCAGCACTGGAAATGATACATTATCCTCTACCTCACCATACCCTCCAACATTTCTCTGATTAAAATAGGGATGCCCCATTCCATAATGATAATTTTACTATTTATACCCCACACATCTTACTGGGTTGCCCCAGCCACTCTGGGCAGCTTCCAACATATATAAAAACATAATAAAACATTAAACATTTTTAAAAAGCTTCCCTAGACAGGATTGCCTTCAGACAGCTCGGAAGTCAAATCACTCCATACCTTCCGACATTTCTCCAATGAAAATAGGGACATCCTAAGGGAAAGCAAGACATTCTGGGATCAAATCAGAAACCGGGATGGCTTCTCTAAATCAGGGATGTCCCTGGAAAATAGGAACACTGGGAGGGTCTGTCACTCATGAAGCAGCAGGAGTCTCACAGTGTTCTCACAGTGGCCAGAGGTGGTTGCTGGCTTTCTGTGATAGTGGTCTTATCCATTGTGAAGTTGTGGAATTGTATTTTTATGCTGCTTTGATACTATTTTATTGCATATATTGCATGATTTTTCTTCCATTGTACACTGCTTTGGGATTCTTAATTATTACAGTAGTTTATAAGTATTTTAAATGGATGAAATATGTATAGACAGACCCACAAAACAATCCTGCTGGCATCCAGTAGGCCTAGAGGAGGGATACTCAGAGCCTGATACAAGTTCTTCCTAATGAACTATGAGTATTTCCTAATGAACTATGAAGTCAGCTTCCAACGTACTCCAAGAGATTGGCTACTATTGTCTTTGTCTTGGCTTCAAGAGGATCCAGCAGGGATTTATTTAGGTTTTTGCTCCCGATTTCTAGAAAACATTTGAAAACCTTTCTTCTGGAATTGCCCAATGCAAATTCCTAACCTTTCTCCCAGAGATTCCTTCTTCTTACATCAGCCTCAGAATGTAAATTTGTAAATTCACAAAGGGATTTTGATAGGGTTGCCATACATCCAGAATTTCCCAGACATATCTGGGATTTGTCTGCCAAAAATAGCATCAGGGCAGAATTTTTGCAGAAAGCAGTTAAAATGTCCAGGGAAATCCGGGTGTAAGGCAGCCCATATTGGAAGTCTTGGTTTTGGGGTGAATCTCCCAGAAACTGTTTTGTGTTGTTTGTTTGGTTTCTGGGGGGGGAAAAAAAAAAAGCTCAAGAACTTTGGCCAAAACAAAGCAAACAAAAGTCAACAACTCCCGCCCTAAAAAAAAACAACTCAACAACTTTTGTGTCCAGATTTCACTTTTTGAAATATGGCAACTCTAATTTGATTGCACAACCCAAGTAGAGAGACAGAGATTGGTGGCAACACATACACACCAACCCACATGGCCTTGTCAATACAGTGGTACCTCGTGTTAAGTACTTACCGTATTTTTCGCTCTATAAGACGCACCAGACCACAAGACGAACCTAGTTTTTGGAGGAGGAAAACAAGAAAAAAATATTCTGAATCCCAGAAGCCAGAACAGCAAGAGGGATCGCTGCGCAGCGAATGCAGCAATCCCTCTTGCTGTTCTGGCTTCTGGGATAGCTGTGCAGCCTGCATTCGTTCCATAAGACGCACACACATTTCCCCTTACTTTTTAGGAGAGAAAAGGACAGTCTTATAGAGCAAAAAATATGGTAATTTGTTACCTGAAGCACCACTTTAGCTAATGGGGCCTCCCGCTGCTGTTGCACTGCCGGAGCATGATTTTGTTCTCATCCTGAAACAAAGTTCTTAACCCGAGGTACTATTTCTGGGTTAGAGGAGTCTGTAACCTGAAGCGTATGTAACCTGAAGTGTATGTAACCCGAGGTACCACTGTATATTTGAACCAGACACCCAAATCTCAGCCTGCTGAGCTCCCCACCCATTTCCACAACATAATCCCCCCATGTTTCGTTTGCACCCTATTATTGTGCGTCAGGGGCCTAGCTTGCTCATGCACGTACATCACTTTTCCCCGCTCTGCACTTGATTATTCTACACTTGATGCCTGGCAGCAGACTTCTATGCAGCGCTGCATTTGAAGTGACGGCAGAAAATACGAAAGCTCTGTTCGCGGAGTCCTAACTGCAACACCCCGTTCACACACGCAAGTCATCACTTGGTATTGCAGCCATGATGAAGTGCCGAACATGCGTTCATAAACCAGGCCTACTTGTTTGGGGAATCTTTTCCAGAGGTTTAGGTCTGGTGCTAAAACGCGGAACAGGAAGCAAAGGGAAATTCTCATACAGATGTGCCCTTGATCTCGAGGCAGCCAATCAGCGCGTACTTTCCACAGGAGGTTTCTCTCTCCCTTCCTCTCTCTCTCTGCCAGCCTGATAATGCAAACATTGTTGGCACCCCCGAAAAAAAAACAATCAGCTCAGTCACAATGACTTTAGCAGCCATGGTGGAATGAGAGCCAGCAGAAAATGACTTTAATGGGAATATGTTGCAAAGCAGCTGTTGGAGTGTGGTAACAAGATGCTGAATAAATGGCAGCTACATAACTTCCCCTAATCAGATTGGAGCAATCAGCTTGAAAAATTTTCCCATATGTTGGAGAGTGGAGCTCGTGCCTAGGGTTATGGCAAGGACACAGGCCACGTTAAGGTTACACAGTCTGGCTACAATTAAACACTCGCTGCAGAAATTGTGATGATGCTTCGGGGAGCTATTGCACTTTAGTCATTCGTAATTGCTCATTCGGAAATTACTCACTCCAAAATTACTCAGGGCCCTGTTCCACGGTTTGCAGCATATGTTCTCAGAGAAAGAAAATATTATGTTTCCAGTGGGTATCAGTGTATGAATTTGTTTGTGGCTATTAATGCAACTTAATATAATGGGATCGTTCATTAATAAAGTCACTTAGGCTGTCAGGGCTATAATCCAAATACATATTTGCACGCAAAACTTCCCCTGATGCCGGATGCCCTGATGGTATGGCTCCCTTTCTATTTTTAACCCTGAACGTTATCCTTGTTACCCTTTCATGAACAGCGCTAAAGCGGAAACTGGCAAATTTTCCCTTTAATAATAATTGTGCCTCTGCAGTGAGTCATGTTACTTAATAGCTACCTACAGATTATTATTCTCCGCCTGCATTCCAGACCTAGTGCTGAATTAATAGAATGGGAGAAGTTTGCAGAAGGCTGGTGTCATGCAAACCCTGGAACTGATATACCATTTTCATGATGTGCTGAATACAGCTTTTGCCTCATTGTATGCCCAATGCGTTACAAAATATGCAGCCCAAGTCTATGCCTGTTCACTTGGAAGCAAACCATCGGCCTTAGCCTTCCTAAGTTTCCTGAGCCTGGGAGAACAGTCTTACAAATTCTGGACCAATGGAACACTTACCTGAAATTTCCTTTGGCTCTGAAGATCCCTTTGAGGCTATTTTCATTCCAGCTAGTAAATTCAGATGCCACTTCCTTCAGGTGCTGGCATTCAAGGACAATCACAGATTTATTCCAGTGTCGTGGATGTGGTTCTTTATTTCCCCATAGTCACACATAGGGCCTGATTCCTTCTTGTATGGATGGATGCAGCTATACCACTGCTCTGGCATGGCTAATTCCCACATGGTTCCTTATTCAAATGTCACTGGAAAGTTAATGTTTGGAAACTGGCCAGGAGTGAGCTGCAAGAGGAGCTAGTGAGGACTGCGGTCTGGAGAGAGAGTCCTGAGGGCCAGGTAGCGAGTCGCATTTGGCCCCTAGGCTTGAGGTTCCCCACCCCTGATTTAAAACATTTACATCTCATGAAAAAGAGATAAACTATAAAAGAAGGATTGTTGTAACCATTTGTTTTCAGATGCATTTGCTGCATTATCGGGGGTGGGGGAGAATTACAACCTAACTAAAACAGATTTTTCTATTAAATAAACATGGTCATTCACATGGGGTTATGGAAATGTACTTGTTTGTGAATGGGATGTGGTGATTTGAAAACTCAAAAAGACTGCTAGCACAGCCTGCAGTTGATAGACATATGGATAGCCACCCTCCCCGCAGAAAAAAATTGCCATATTTTTCCATCTATAAGATGCCTCCATATATAAGATGCTCCCTATTTGGGGGGGGGGGACTCAGATTGTCACCAGACTACCCTCGGCACTATCCATGTATAAGACGCCCCCTAATTTTTGACATTATTTTTTAGGAGGGGAAACCTAGTCTTATACACAGAAAAATACTGTACTTTCAGCTTAAATAGACTTCTTTGGCAAGGCAACAATTTTGCAGTTATTAGAAGTGGGTGGGAGAGTGTTCAGTAGTTGTCATAGTCCCTGATGTGAACTGTAAAATGCCTTGGAATTAGTGTTACTGCATAATCTAAGAGTGATCACCAAAGAGCTGCCCCCCTGGGTAGCTTTTTAAAAATAAGAATTACACTTAAATAAGTAGTACACCTCAATGGACAGATGTTGCCCATATCATATTGGAGAAAGCACAAATCCTGCTTAATCGTTGTGCTCAGAAGGAAGTCTATTACATTATATACATTTTCATTCCTTCACACACTCTATGTTAACTCCATGCTGGCATCGCTTGTGATTTTATTGTAAGCAGCATAATATTACGGCGTTATCTTCTTGTAAACCAATAGTGATGTCAATTCTCTGGATTCCAGTAAAAAATACATTGAATTTTTGATAAGGCTCACCATTGCCTTTTAGTGTCCCATTGTATATTGCACTTAAAACACACTTAAAATGTTTTATTTGCAGCTGTATAGCTGAGCCCCTTATGTAGCAAAAAAAAGAGAGGTGCCATTCGTGCAAAGGAGGTATTAGCAGGCTCAGGGGAATCGCAAGGTTTGCAGAAACATTAAAAATCTTTAGTAAATAAAAACTGTAAGTTGGGAGCGGTGGACCCCAAAGCAGCCCAATCAAGAAAGTCTTTTTAGGAGACCCCCATTCCACTCGGGGAGATATAAATCCCATTGTGGTTTAACAATCAATCCCTCTTCACATTGAACTCTGGACATTGTGGCTCTGTGGAGGGAATACCTCACAGCATCTCTAACAGCCTGCAGTTCCCAGAATGCTTTGGGGGAAGCTATGACTGTTTAAAGTGGCATTGTACCACTGTAAATGTATAATGCAGAAGGGGCCTGAGTCTGTTTAGTGACCATGGAATGCTGACTGACTGGATGGTGGTAGTTGTCCCCCATGTTACTGATTGGCCTCAACCAGAAATTGGGCACTTTGTGTCACAGATCCCCTGCTGTAGGAATATTATTCCAGCAGAGATTTGGTACGCATCCTCACTATTGATGTTCAGGTGATCATGTTTGCTGGGTTTATTTCCTTTCCAAACATGGAATGAATAATTTCCTTGTAATTTCCGTGCCCATTTCTGTTTCTGCTGGAATCCTCTGATATCCTTAGTTCTATATCACACAGGAAGCCCACCTAAGTAGAAGCTGGCTCCCTGCTTCATGCCATCATTTGCTAATTCCTAGAAGGGAATGGGGCAGAGCCAGGGTGCTCAGCACCAGTCTCCTTCACAGGTTTTTTTAGCCAGATTGGCTGACGAGAGCTAGTGTCCACAGTCACTTGGTGATGGCAGCAGCTACCCAAAGTACCATGAGAATCCTCGATAAGCAAGGTTTCCACCTCTCATCCCAGACACTAGTTGTGGATCTTAACATATCCCGATGCATGACACAGGATGCAGGATGTAGCCACAGTTGTTCCTAGCGATCCACCTCCAGGTCTCTTTATCTAACCTTTGTAAACCACTGGCTGTCTGGCAAACTTGGAGGCTTGCTTGCCACAGCAGATGACTGAGAAGGGGGGTGGAGCAAATGGTCAAGAGGAGCAGAAGGTGCTCTGGCTCCCGCTGAACAGGGAGATTTAAAAGTACATGCCAAGTACAAGAGATGGCAAAGCAATATAGATAGGGCTGTCGTTCTGTTTCTGTTGTATCCCAAGTCACACTGGGGGTTCTCAACATAATCTTTTCCAGGGACAATGATAATGGGGGCAGAGGGAGGAGAATATGGTAGGCTAGAATATCCAGACAAGTCCTGTCATTAGTTCTGATCTAGCACAGCCGTATTAGTGTTGCATAAACAGGATACAGCTACCATAATCATGGCATTTCAGCTACATTTCCTTATGCTGAACTTGAATGAAGATTTCCCCCCTCAGATGTTGTGTTACGCATAAAACATTAATTCCAACTGCTTGCATTTCTAAAGAGCAACCACTGAAATTGTTCTCTTTCTTTACAGCAGTGAGAAACTTAAGATAGAAGGATGTTCCAGCAGCAGCCCCCTTCACTTTCTACAGTGCATGTAATATGTTAGTGCATCCTGTTTGTTTATGTCATGTACTGAACTATATTTCCCCTGGTATCCTCTTCAGATGTCAGATTAGTTATCTGTTGTACATCTGAAGTAGGGAAGGAAAGATTAAGAATTAGAATTCTCCAATGTACCAAACTGGTTTTATTTATATTTCAAGACCAAGTGCCTCTGATACAAATTATACACAGCACTCTCTCTCTCTCTCAGCTGCTGGAACTCTGTAGCATATGTTATTTGAACCTATGCTTAAGAATATTTTTTAAAACCTATTATGACAAAAATTGTTTTAGGCTGCAAGCCTGTACATGCTTATCTGGGAGTAAGTCCCACTGAACTGAAGTGATTTAACACTGAAGGATTATATTTCACTGATATTTTTGTAAGTTTGGAATGAGAATTTTTAAAATAATAATCTATATTGGTTTTTAATTCATAATATATTAACATGAGATGTTGCTTGCTGGATCAGATAAAAAAGTCCAGCTCTCTTAGCATCTGGTAATCATAGGAATACTACATACTCTGAACATTTTCCATTTCTGCTGCCATGGCTAACAGCCACTGATAGACCTATCTTCCACCAGTTTGCCTAATTGTTTTTAAAAGCTAAAGTCCTAATTGTTTATAAAAGCCAAAGTCTTGCCCATCACTACATATTGTGATATTGCATTTCATAAATGGAATATGCAGAAGATGAAGTCTTTTCCTGTTGTCTGATGGGAATTTACCACCAATCAAAAACAACCCACAGTTCACATGCAGCTATAACTTTACCTGGGCATATACTGTTATTCCACATATATTTTCCACAGTTAACTTGGAACACATGAATGGGAGGCGTATCTCTAACCGTGGACACAGAGCGCCAAGAAAATGAGGCAAACTGCTGCTCTGCCCTGACAATTGTTTCCAAGTATTTAGATAATGAATGTCTTTCCTTCACACTGTTATTTCCCCACAGCAAACATTGGCTGCCATGTATGGTGTGAAGCAGCTCTCAGCTGGATGTTCTAGCACTTTGAATGACAGAATGAAAATAACTTATATTTGTTATTTTAGGGTAAGCCTCTTTTCTGGTTCCTCATTAGTCTTGACTAATTCATCACTAATGTTTGACTAATAAAATCAGTCAACAGAGATCTTTAGGAGAACCTCGCTGTTTTGCTTCTTCCATTGTGAAAAACGTACACTTATTCCAACCCATTATTTAGCCCTCTTTAGGTATTAATGCTCCTATGCTTCTCAACATGGGGGCAAGGACTGGAGACCTGTGCAGTACCTGTGCCCACATTAGCATTCATGCAAAGATCATGACTGTCTGTACTAATGGAGCTTTGTATAAGTATGAAGCCTTTCATATTACTCATAACCTGTTTGATTTGAATCCTGGGTCACCTGGAATGTTTTAATTTTAGTGTATATAAATGCTGTGTTTGAATGCATTGTATTTAGAATGCTGTGAAGATAAGTTTACCTTACCTGAGAGCAGTGCTTTTTGGGGGGGGGGACGCAGGGGTACACATACCCCTAAACATTTTGTGAATCTTTGTACTTTTGTCCATTTACTGTCTTCCCAATTTGAACTATAAAATGGTGATTATCTTGAATCAAAATGAGTGTACCCCTAAGCATTTTTTAGGGGGGAAAGCACTGCCCAAGAGGATCCACTTTGGGTGAAAGTGGAAGGCTGGTGTTTCTTCCATTCGAGTGAATTAAGCTGCCTGATGACTCATAGCCAACCTGACCTGCAACTCTCACAGCAGGAGAGGAAACTTGAGAAAACTAGTAGCAGCAGCAATTGTAGCAGAGAAACTCTGCCATGGTGAACAAGCATAATGGAGTCTCTCTCTGGGATCAGAGAGAGGAAGATTTGCTAAGCTGCATAAAGGACATAAATGAGTGAACAGCATTGTTTGTTTGCAATGTGTTACTTTGTCATTTTGTTCATGTAATGTTTATATGAAACTAGCTTTCAGACTGTTCTGCAGCAAAGCTTTGAAACGAGAGTACTTTGCTAGACACTTCATGAAAATCGAAGTGTCTTGTGGTCTGTGCTTCAGTTTGATTCAGTTGACACTCCTCAACGCTTCTCTCTGCAAAAGTTACGCTGATCCTATTTCTCAGCAAGCCTTGTGATTCTGTTTAACCAACCAAGCCTTAAATTCTTTTCAGCACTTCACCTGTAACTGAAGTTAATGTGGCAGAGCAATAATTTCTTAGATCCCCATTGGAGTTTTTGTAATGAGGTTACATTGGCCATCTTCCATCCTCTAGTAAGGAGGCAGATTTCAAGAGTGTTGCATACTTTGGTAAAAAAAGAAAAGAAAAATCTATCAGTCAATCAATCACAAGCAGGTGAATGACTTGTGACTGTTTTATGTGCCCATTAGTCCCAATATGTTACTCTTTGTCGCCTATTTTAGATCTCCAAAAGCACTGCCAGCAAGGAGGTGGGGAAATTCAGGTACAACTAATTTATTTTGCTTCTTTTCACTGTCCCTGCCTTCCTTCCATATTGCTTTCAAAGCACCACTGACTCCCTGGATGATTTAAATTATTCAGGTGTACTTTTAGGTTTTATGTCTATAAGTAGCTATCCAAATTTCTGCTCAAGCTCCCTTATTCAAATTTAGCTGTTGCTTGCCCTCATTTAGTGACAATTTTCATTTAAAAAAGAAATTCTTCTAGCCTTTTAGAATGCCCTTGTGTCCAGTCCTAGCTAGTCAGAACATGAAAAGAATGGGAATTGAACTCACCCAATGGTGACCACCAGGCAGACATTTTACAAAAAAACAAAAAACATAAAACCACGCACTGAAGTATGAAAAAGAAGATGGGTCTAGGTCTGCAGTACCAAGGACAACTCCCAATTACCAAACAAGTTAAGGCAATAAATTCAATAGCCAAACAGGGCCCAATCCATCCTATTGATGATCCTCTTTGAGGAGTGGGAATTTGAAAGCCTAGACTACTGCAGGTTGCTACCATTCCATATTTTTCTGGAGGGTCCACTGGCATATTTTGTAATATGGGCTGGAAGATTGAAGAATGATCTGGTAGACAGTTTGGGAGTTCCTTAAGGAGTTCAGTCTTGCGGGGTTCAGGTGACCTGTATATGGCGTTCCATTTCTCCTGTCGTTATCTCACCAAGTGATAGGAAAATGAGCTAAACATGGAGAGCCAGTGTGGTGTAGTGGTTAAGAGCGGTAGTCACGTAATCTGGGGAACCGGGTTCGCGTCTCCGCTCCTCCACATGCAGCTGCTGGGTGACCTTGAGCCAGTCACACTTCTTTGAAGTCTCTCAGCCCCACTCACCTCACAGAGTGTTTGTTGTGGGGGAGGAAGGGAAAGGAGATTGTTAGCCGCTTTGAGACTCCTGAAGGGGAGTGAAAGGCGGGATATCAAATCCAAACTCTTCTTCTTCTTCTTCTTCCTCTTATTCATTTACCATATGCAGACATATGAAAAGTCAGCCGTCAAAAGTTTATGCCTATATCCAATCTTTCTGCTGGACATTATAACTCATTTTGCACAGTGCTATTTTTCTAAAAAGAAAAAGAGGTGCCAGAACTCACGGTGAATGTCTCCCTTGTTCTCTCATCATGGCAATTGCACCCACCTGAGAGGAGCCAGAACTGAGTTCCGGTAAGTTCTGGATGACAAAAAGCCCTGGTTTTGCATGATGAGTTTGTAAATGACTCTCTTAGTGGAAGCTAAGTAAAAGGGAAATCCTAAAAAACAGTGTTATTTTCCAATAACTTCAGTTAAACTTTCCTCATGTCTGCTATCCAGCTTTCTGCCTAAATAAGTTATTTGAGATATTGAGATAGTCATCTTTATCTCAGTTTTATGGATGCAGTTCCATTCCATGCCTACCTTTGCCAAAAAGTACACTCTCCTGAAAGTTGAATGCAATCTTCCTTTTTTAGTCCATACTTTAAATTTCTGGTCTCCCTCCTCAGCACAGAGCAATATTTACTTCAAAGCATTTACACCAGAGACACTGATGATGGGCTTTGGCTGAAGCTGCTGATTTCAGCGAACCCACTGAAGGACTGGTTGTACGTGCTAAATATATTAATGATTATTCAATATTTATACACATAACACCACATACAGCATCCATATTGGTGAATGCTCTGAGTTCTGTTGTGAAAGCAGAATATTGGTGTGGGGCTTTTTAAAAGGTAAGTATTTCATAATATTTTATCATTGCAAAGAGCACAAGTCATACTTTGCCTAAGCCCTTAATTACCCACAAAACATAACTTATTCAAATAACTTATTTGAAAGGTGAGCAACTTCTGAGTGAACAAGACTTCCATGTTAATGGGTGGGGATGTTATGGGGGACGGGAGCCTGGCTGGATTTATAATGGTGCAAATGGTGTAACTGCCTTAATAAAAGGAAAGTTATAAAGCAAAAATGTGTAAACACCCTTCTAAGTGATTTGTGTGAGATACGTCTGCCTAGCTGCTACCGCCTTTCAGTGTTCTAAGCCAATGAGTGAAGTCAGAACTGTGATAGATGCATGAGTTATTCGGACACCAGGATATAGGAATCCCTGTGGTCTGAAGAGCGGCTGTTTTCCCCTCCCCTTTAATATCCCCTTCTTTCCTTCCTACTTCAGATTCATTTTCTGTTGCTTGGAATTTCTGTATTCTGTCCGTCAGTCAGTAAGTCAGTTAGTTTTATTGCGCATAACCAAAGACTATTCTGTACACAGAATCATTCGACAATTAAAAGAAAATATGCTGGATTAATGCAAAAAAACTTAAAACATTTATATTATCAAGACATTAACTACTCTAAACAGAGCTATAAAAGTACCTTAATCTACAGGTTAAGACATTAAACAATAAAATTTATAGGCTAAAATCATCACATGGCCACTAATATATAAAAAATAATGTTAATTAATACAATGTGCAATTATATTTGGAATTTGGTGATAAAGATAGAATATAGCTATGTAGATAGGGTCAAATAAATTCATTTTCTTTACAGCTGGTGGCTATCTTGGCTATATAATTTGCCCTAATTTTCCTAGCGGGAGTTGCAAAGAGTGCTACACGCCAGGTCACATACTTATCTGTGTCTGTATTCTGAAGACCTACCAGAGTCCCCCTTTGTCCTTCCTTTCTTCCTTACAACCATCGCTCCTCTGTTGGCTTTGCCTGAGATAAGATACTCACTACACATTATTTTCTGCAAATGCTACTGCACAATAAGAAGCGAACATGTAGACATTAGAATTCACTGTAAATTTAACTTATATTACATGTTTACTCAGGACTCAGCTACATTAGTCAAAAAACTGTTTTGAACACATTATGAACATGCAACACCATATGGCGCTGGAGAGCAAAGCAAAATTCTAAGTGATTTTCCATAGCGTGTTTTTTTTCCCTTTTGTTATAACAATTTAATTTTTATAAGAATTAATCTGGCTAACCTGATCCAAAACGCACACCCACCCACTCACACATGAAAACAAAGTCCAACACAGCCAATCACAAACAAACAACCATACCCTAGGCCAACCCCAACCTCTCTCACCACCAAAGGAACACAAGCAAATAGTAAAGAGAACCTGCACAAGTGATGTTGACACAAAACCCCACACATACATTAAGTAAAATAGAAACACCGCCACCCGACTCCACCCCAATCACCATGCCCCCCCTCCACCTCTTTCCCCCTTTTCTTCCTAATGTAACACTAATGTCTCAACAAATGAAACTGATCTGTAGAAAATGTAACTTGAAAAAAGAGACAATGCACATACTTTTGTAAAGCAAGAAATCTTTAATAAAAATACATTTTTTTAAAAAAATTATTTATGACTTATTTATAGCGTTTCTTTCCTGTGTGTAGATCCACCCTCAGAAGTACGTCTCTTTGTGTTTAATGGGGGTTACTCTCAGGAAAAGTCAGCACAGGATTCTAACCTTGGCTTTCTCATGAGGAAGGAGTGGAAGGTTCACGGTGAGCAGCGGTCAGTATCAAAGCAAAACAAACACTGTGTTGACATTATTTTATAAAAAGAGGAGTATAAAATCCATGCCAGTGGTTCTTAAACTCCCTCCCAGCAGACCACTTGAAAACTGCTGACACTCTTGGTGGACCACATATTGAATTTTTTCCTGCCTGCTGTTTGGCCACTGTAATTCACTGTGCAAGATGCTCAAGCATTAAAAAAAAGATTCGCTGCCATCTACCACCTAAATGAAGATCACTGACCACTGGTAGTCCCCTGCATGCTAATATGTCGCCAACAAAAATTGAAAGCCTCATTATCACCTCATTCACATGCAAAAGCCAGGGGGACCTGATTTTCTCCTTCAGAAGATATCATTGCCCAGAGTCCCAGAGCTCAGTTCTCTTTCCACTGCATCACTGCTCTGCCTGCAAAAATGGGAGGTGCCGTGCACTGATCTCCTTGACACAAGGCAAATCCTCATGGTGGTGGTTGGCTGATCTGGGGAGGGTGAAGGTTAGGCCAGATAAAAGGAGCCTTCCCTATGACCCAGCGCTTAGAAGAAGAAATGTGGGACAACATATCTGGGTGGAGCAGGAAGTGGGGCCAAGGAAGGAATTCTGCTTTATTGCCCTTGGTGCTCCATTCTGCACCCCGTGCAATCTTTCCAGTCCATATTTGTAATTCTAATGTGTATATTTCGTTCCACCACCAGTATTAGGCAGCCTTTCTCAGAACAAAAACTTAATGACTTAAATTCTGCTTATAGTAGGCAGGTTAAGAATCAGTCAAACACTGTCCGCCTGGTGGTGGCCCAATCACTTGCTAATTGCAAATAGCGGCTTGACATTGTTCACCCTTCTGTGAAGACTGGTAATAGTATTGATATCTAGGATAATATCTTCATGAGTCCATTCAGCTTTTTTTTTTTAACATATGCCAAGCTAGTTGCAAACCTTTTTAATCATGGGTGTCACGTCTCTCCTTGATCTAAAAAGAAAATGTAGAAGATAAATACAGTTCGCTCCTCATCTGATCTGAAGCTTATATGAGGTTTTAAGGTCTTTATTTTGAAATGCATTGTTCCACCTGGGAATGAATTCCCACAGTTGAATTATAAGAAAGACTCTAAAAACCAGCCACAGGGATTTTTAAAAGACTTTTTGACCTCAGATTGTGAAATTCTATGGATTGTTATACACCTCTCTGTGGGGCCGTTTGATCGCTTATTATTTATAGATTAAAGAACATTGTTGCTAATTAATACTGTTCTAATTGTTGATGTATATGTGCCTGCTTTGATGTTTTTTTGATCCTGTTATTTTGGGGATTTCACTTACTACTTTTTTAATGGTTTGGGGATTTTAGAACCTGTATTTTCAAGCACTTGTTTAATTCTTTTTTTATGTTGAGTTATTCTATTTCTTTTATAACCACGCAACATCCTGATGCGCCATTCTTCATGGGATCTTAGGAAATGGGTCAATCCCAATTAATTTTTAAAGTTATACCAACACATTCACTTTTTGTTCTACTTGAAAAAATTTTAAAAAAAAAAATCAAAACCATCAGCATTAATTTTACACATATTTTCTTCCAGATCTAGCATTTTGAAATGAAGTGGGTGCTTCTAATGGAACTCACGTCACTTTCCAGTACAATTTAGACATTGTACAGTGATCCTGAGATTATTAAATTTTTTATGTGTGACCTCTTCTCCATTTTAGGGCTTCTCCAATCAGTTTATCTGAAGGAACAAGGGCCTAGCTCAGGGTATTTAGCTGCCTGAGTCAAAGGCAAATATGGTGCCCCCTGCCTCAATACAAGAGTTGAATCTTACTTCAACACTGGTGATGCAACAGTGTCTTCCATCACACCTAAAGACAGGAGGAGAGAAGGTGAAGGGCAGTTGCATGGCACACACAACTCTGTCCTTCAGCACCTCTCCATTCCTCCCTGCTATTCTTCAGCATGTGCTGCTTGAGGTGGATGCCACCTCTGCAATTCCTGTGGGCTGGGGCACCTGCCTGTTCATCCTCCTCTAAGCTCCCAGCCTCTAGCACCTCCCAGCTTTTCTCCTCCTCTGGGGTATGGCTGATTTCCCACCACCAGGAGCCAGGATCCAAATCCTCTCCCTCTGTGCTTTCCCTGAGGGGCTATTGGTCAGGCAGCTTCCACCACTCCTCCTCATCCAGCCAATCCCTGACAAGGGCTGTGGTTAATCATTTCTATGCCCCAGGTAGGCTCTCGGTTCTCTTCCCCCCCCCCCCAAAAAAAAAAAACTCTAGCACAAATTAAGAATGTTTGTAGGCAATTTGAGGAATTAGCACAGTTTTCTTTTCTTTTTTTTAATAATATTTATTAAAATTTCAAAGAATACAAAAATTACACAAAGACATAAAGTAAAAATACAAAAAATAAAAAATACAAAAAATAAAAATACAAAAAAATAAAAATTACAGAGAAAAGAATAAAGAAAAAACCAAACAAGTTCATTTATTTTCAGATCCTTAACTGTCATTGCCTTCTTTCTTAGACCTCCTCCTCCTCCCTTCCTTTGTATTCTAGGTATTAATTATCCCAGCAAATCCTTTCCTTTCCATGTTTCATAAAATTCTATCATTACATTACCCTCGACTAATTTAATCCTATCTTTCTATAATAAAATAAACCTTAAAGTTTAAAACTTAAGTCTTAACCTTACCAACTTCTTATGATCATAATATTCTTTCATAATTCTTTATGCATCTTTACTAAAGCCAGGTAATTTCTTCCAACATTTTTCTATCATTCATCAATTTTGTAAAACATTCTAATGATAAAGAAAAAAAGAGAGAGAGAAAGATATAAACAAGTCCAATCTTTATCCAACGTCCCTTTCTCCTGGTTCCGGGATTTGTCAGTCCTTATCCATCAGTCTAACCCGGTGACCCTCAGGTCACTTCCATGGCCCTTCTTCTTCATACTTATAACTGTAATTTCCCTTATCTCCTCGTGATAACTCCAGCTTGACAGTGTCTCTTGCTCGTGGTAACTCCAACTTAGTAATGCTTTTAACCCTTCTCGTCAGATCAGATCCTTTTCCGTATTCATCACTGCATTCCATGTAGTTTTTAAAAGCATGTTTCAAGGGCCCTCCAAAGTTGAGAGCCCCCACAGTCCCAAACATATCGCAGCCCATTGCCATATTTAAAAAGTCCAGACATCCCAACATAGGGGGGTCAATCCAGCCCCCCATTTCCAAGCCACACCAAACTTTCCCTTTCCAGATCTGGCTTTTTCCAAGTTAATTTATCCAGTCCGAAGGAACATACTCCTGTTGGGTCTGTTCTGTCAAAACACACTCCTGATTTAATGCCACAAGCTCCTGTTCTGTCAAAACACACTCCTGGTTTGAATCCTGAGTGGGCTCCACATATTTTCCCACAGTCTGGTCAAGACATTCCACTGCCTGTTTAAGATTTCTAGTCGAAATGGCCAGCCTGTTCACCTTATCATGTAATTCTTCCAGTAGAGCATTTGTTTTGTAAAAAACGCAGACCAAAGCTTCTAAAAACATTGTCCTGCACAATCAGACACTTTCCCACGATTATTTTGTAACAGCTGTCAGTTCCCTCAAGTTAGTTACAGTTTCAAAAGCTCCCCCTAGAGGGAAGACTTATATTTATTTTTGCTACAAAGTTTCCCTTCCCCCCCCCCCCAAAGTACTTAAGATACTTTGCCCATGTATATTCCTTTAAAATGCGGAAGGGAACAGTGGAATCACAAGTTTTCTCTTCTTTTAGCTATCTGTCGAAAAAAACCAATTATCTTGATAAACTCACGTCAGTTCTGACACCCCCGCTCCAGGATCAGGACGGAGGAAATTAACTTCCTTTTGTGATTACTTCAAATAGTCCAAAAAATATATATTCCTAATTTAAAATGTTGAAATCCACTCTTTTAAAAACGATTTCCTGGGCTCTAGTGTAACTTGCCTTTGCTTTGTTCTATTTACAAAAGAACGGAAGGGTGACTTCCTGTTTAGCCCTTCCCGCTCCGTACCAAATTCAATAGATTTTTTTATAGTCCAATTCTGTCCTTTCACAAATCTTTATTTGATATCCCATTTGTTCGAATTCTAAGTACTCACGGGTGTTTGTTTTTAAGTCCAAATTGTCCCAGGAAAGAAGGCAGCGCTCTCCGGCAGCAGCTATGCGGCTTTGCTCCACGGAAATAGCGATTGACTCACAGCACCACGCCGCTTCCCCCTCCTCACTTCGGAGCCCGTTAGTGGGTTCCTTAGCGATGGGGGGGCGCTAAAGGTGCCCGCCGAGTCCCACGGTCACAGGCTTCATCCGCCTGTGATTTTGCAGGGGTCCCCGCTTCGCCGCAGCGAAGTAGACCCTGTTTACCGCGGAGCCAGTCCCTCCAATTCAGAGGAAGTCCGCCATTGCCAGTGGCGCCACCCCGGAAGTCCAAATTAGCACAGTTTTCAGGAAGAAATCCATGCCTTTCAGCTCTGATCAGCAGACAACTTCAGACACATCCTCCCTCATGGGACGTTCTGGGAAGATCCAAAATGGCAGCTGCCAGTGGCCAACTGAAGCTGTGAAGAGCTCTGGTAAGTTTGGTTCCTCCCCAAATCTTGTGCATCACACTCTGAAAAAGCAATAGATTCATGATGCCATTTTCAGTGACAGGCGCATTCTGTGTATAATATACAAAGCAGGTCTGGGAGCACAAATGCAGGGACTATTTGAAAAGGAAAGCAAAGGATACTATTTGTCCCCCCCCCCCCCAGAATGGATGCCAAGAAAACCAGTTGGTCTTCTCTAATGCTATCATTCGATTAGGAGAAGAGTGCAGTCATTATATAGAATTTCCCTGCCCTGAATTTGCATCTCTTCATTACAGCCTTTAACGGGCATTTCACTAATTTAATATGATCACTGTGAGTATAATTGCACCTACTGTTGACAGGTCTTTTTCTTCAACCGATAGGTGATATATGCCTGTCAGATAACAAGCACAATATCTGTTTTTTATTAATAAAATTCTGTATCCCCTCCCTAAACATTTCAAATCCATGTTCATTGCCGGTGCTATTTTTATTTACAAAAAGACCCTGGCAGCAGATTTTTATAACTAAAAGAATATATTTTGGTGTCAATGTGTGGTGTGGTTTTTTTTCTATCTCCCCACACACCCAGAAATATTTGACATTTGATTGAAATGTATTTATTTAGACAATTAACTTCTGACTGAGTTTTAGCTTCCAATAAACTCCAGGATTCTAAATATAACATTACTCAAACACTAATTGTCATCATCTTGCATATATAAGTGCGTGAATTCATCTTTCCCATGGTTTCCATTGAAACTATTGATTATGTTCTGCAAAGTTCAGCAGAATACATTCTGCCACTGAAGAAGACAACAAATTCATGCAAATTCTAATTCTTTCATCATAAGTTGGCCTTGAAATTGTGATCTTTTTCAAAACTCTACATCTTGAGTTACAAAAGCAACAGTTCACTGCTCTTTATTCGTTTGCTGTAAAAGTTCACACATTTCACAGTAAATTAATTGTTTACTGCAAGCAGATGCACAATCAAGTAGTGTAGCTTGGCAGCTAAATTTCTGGTGTATCATACTATGCTGACTATTTAGATTCTGCTGCCTGGGATTGTCTACTTTGAGATACCTGTGAGCTAACCCTGGACTACAGAATTACAGAATGTTAGAAGTCACCTACTCATCCACCACACCGCTCAGTGCAATAATCTTGCAGCTACAACATCCCTGGCAGATGCCCATCTCACCTCTGCTTAAGTAACTCCAGTAAAGGACTGCTCACCATCTCCTGAGGCAGTCTGCATCTCCATCAAGCGGTTAGGAAGTTTCTCTTAAACTTTAGCCATCATCTGTTTCCTTGCCATTCCACCCATTAGTTCTAGTTCTGCCCTCTTTTATAGGGATGGAGGAAAAATTCAATTCATTTCTCATTTAAAGGTAAACCTAGTACACACTTTCTGAAACACAGCCATCTTTCTAAATTTGCACTTATCTTAGTTTTGTCAAGTAATGTGCACAAGAATGTATAAAGTAGGGTAAAATGTGGAGAAAAATGCATATATTTGTGGAAATGAAATATAAAAGTGCATTGTATCATGGTAAATTACTGCGTATAAATTTTCATATTAGGAGAAATTTGCACTAAAAGGCTGGTTAATTTTCATGATTTTTTAAAAATGATGTGGAAATGTGGAGAACTGAAGACTGGGGGGTGGGACACATGAGAAACTGAGAAACTGAGAAATTGAAGTATTCACATAGCTTTAGTTTTGATCAACGGAGAAAAGTAACAGCCCTTCAAATATTGGAAGACTGCTATCATGTCCCCTCCTCTCTTCTCAAGGCTAAGCATGGCCTGCTCTTTCAACAATTCCTGATAGGATTTGGTTTCCAGACACCTCAGTTTCCACTGGGCATGCTCCAGTTTGTCAATGTCCTTCTTAAAATGTGGCTCCCAGAACTGAACACAGTACTCCAGGTGAGGGTCTGACCAGCTCAACTGCATTTCTCATTTGCAGATTATATTAATCTTAAAACAGGCTGCCCTTTTTAACATCCTGTCCTTTTTAAACAATAACCTGATTTCAGACATATTATTAATCACTTCCTTTGCCTTCTTGCTCACATTTTTAGTCCATGTTTAATTTGAAGAATTCTCAGAATGGCTTAAATTAAATCTTCCATATATATGTATATATTTAAGGAAAGAGAAATTGCAAAGACTTTTCTAGGCTAAACCTTGTAACTAATAAAACATCAAAGAAAGATGATGAAAGAGATACAAAGATAGTTTATGTAAATGCTACCAAGTGATCACAGGCTATCTGAGGAATTTAGTATGGTAAAGATTTGAAAACGGCAACAGAGGGTTATAAAAAGCAAATTGCTCAAATATCGCCCTCATCTTATCTGTAGACATTTAATCACGTGATTGTTATTTGCAATGGTTGCATATTGGATATAAGATGGACTCATATTGTTTACACACAAACTATACAAGAGCAACCAAGTTGGAACATAGCTAAAGGCATGTGTTTAGAATGCTTCATCCCCTCTACTGAACCATCCTGTCTTTCTGATACTTCACTGAATACCAAATAGCCCTATCCTATTAATTGTCTCAAACTATAACTGTACCCAAAACAATCCTATGCTGTGAGCAGTGGTAGCCAGCATGGTGCCCCCTTCCAGGTGTTGTTGGACTACAACTCACTTTATCCCAAGCCAGCATGGCCAATGGTCAGGGATGATGGGAATCGTAGTCTAGCAATATCTGGAGGGCTTAGCATTGGCTACTCCTGGTCTGCAGTTTGGACCAGAGCAAATTGACTGCGGTGGAATGGAATGGGCCTCTGTTTTTGCTGTCAAATGTGACAACTGTTTTTGGCCCAATTCAGGCCAGTCCACCCTCCACTTTGGCTGCTCTGTGTGGCAGGGCTGAGGATGCAGTGGTGGCCCCATTGCTCTGACAAACCACACTGTGTCAATAGTGCCTCACAGCCAAAGGAACAGACATGGCAGAAAGTTAACTCTTTATTGTCCAAGATAACGCAGTGGCTTCTACAGAAACAGAGGACCACGCCCTCTTCACCACTATATGGTGCAACCCCAATGGGCTGCACACACACAGCCTGAGACTGAGCCTTCGTGGCAACTTCCTTTGCTCCTCTCATTTTAATCCCCTCCTGGTTCTGTGAGACAGTGGTGCAGGAGAGGGTGGGGAAGTGCCTGGCCCTTCACTTGCCTGACTTGCTTCTTCCTCCTCTTCTTCCAACCCATCCTGTGCTCCAGCTCTGAAGTTTCCGCTGCCTCTGATTCTTGCCTCCTGTGTCCTGCCTGTCCCTGACACACTGGGCTGAGGGCAGTTTGGATTGTACCCAGTTTGGATTGAATTCATTGAAGCTTATGCCTGAGCAACCATGTAGACAACCACACTGCCAATTAACCTGTGTTGGAAAGCTCAAAAGGACTAATAATAATAATAATATACCCCACCCATCTGACTGGTTTGCCCCAGCTACTTTAAGGGCTTCCAACATAGTATATTTTAAAAAAAAATACATCACATATTTAAAACTTCCCAATACAAGGCTGCCTTCAGATGTCTTTGAAAGGTTGTGCAATTGTTTATCTCCATGACATCTGATGGGAGGGGGTTCCACTACCAAGAAACTTACTCCGAAATCATCTAACTAGCCTAAAGTAACTGCATGAAAAGAAGTGGGCGGAGGCTTGTATAACCCATGAGTTTGGGCTTGCTGTTGTTTTAACAAAAATACAGGAAGTTGCTGTAAAAATATTCCACTGCCGAGGTTTGGAGTCTGTGCTCTTCAAAAGCCTTGTTGGTAAAGCCGGGGTTGAAAAATACTATTTATGTTTAAATGAGAAAAATCTCCCTGGCTAGCTTTTTTCCTTACCTTTCAACAGCCCGGTTTACTGCTGAGGCAGCAGTTTGAAATAAAAAGTTACATACTGGCCTCTTTTGCTGGCGAGGGAGGGAGAAGGATGGTGGAAGGCAAAGGGTGTTGTAAATTTTAATACTGCAAATATGCCAGCAGAAGCAAGGCTGTCTGGTGGAGCGGAGGAGAGGAACAACATTTTACAGAAATCGCTTCATTCCTATGCATTTTTGTGTCTGCGAAGCATCTTCTAGCGCTTGAGCTTTTTTAAAAAAAGTGGGCGAACGAACTTAAAAACTTGGGAGGAACATGGCCTTGTCTCCTCAATCTGGACTGCACCTCTGCCCTTCCTGCTCACAAGCCTGTCTGTTAGCAATAGCACAGCCAGCCGCTGAATCCTTACATTGTAGGCTGCAGCTCAACTGCACAGTGATAGCTTTACATCTTTGCCAGGAAGGGTCATTACTAAGTTTTATAACTTCTGCTATAAATAAAGCCTTGTCATCTGCGCATTCAATTTAAATACCTCTCAGTTTTATTTCTGAACGCTGGAAGTTAATAATAAATATCATCTTTGTTTTCTTTTTCTTTTTTTTTACAGAGTTGATTTAAATGCTCTTGACAGTTCCAATCCAATCCTCCCCCTCCCCATCCGAGCTGACAGACATGACAAGCATCTCTGCATACAAGTTCTCAATTATGCATAATCCAATGTTTTCTAGGGTTTTAATTGAATCACTAGTCTCAAACTTGTTATTTTTAATTTACAACATTTGATTTCTGACACCGGCCCCTCTATGTCATAAATTATGCAGGGAAGAGCCTTAGTTGTGTGGGTGATTAAAAAAAACTAATTAGGCATGATTAAAAAAAAAAGAAAACAGAGATCTCTTAAATATGTGCCTGTTACCATGTAAGAGAGTTTATTTCACTGGAACTGCCTTGCCTGGTTCCCCCCCCTCCCCCGCGCCCTCTCTAAGAGATTATGTTCAGTTCAGTACAATTTGATTGATTTTGACAGAAATGAAAGAAAATGTAGGAATTTTTTTTTCTTCCTGCATATATACCAGAAATTGCATTACATGGCCCGTTGATGTGAATTTCTCCCACAGCTCATTGAATGTAATTTTGTTAAGTGGGCAGGAAAATGAATGTGAAGAAAACTGAACAGAATCCAAGATTTTCCTTGGCACTGGAAGCTCAGCTCAAACATGGTATCTATAGATATAAAAATATATACATTCAGGAGAGGTACAATTATGGAGGGATTAGCCTTTTAGGCCCCTACTAATGACAGCTCTGAGGAAAATATGTACAACTTTAGAGGAAAGACGTACTACTCCATTTCGGAAACAACTGAGCAATCGGCAGACATGAATCTTCCGATTAAAATACAACAGTTGTTTCCTTCTAACTGAAGTCATGAAGTTTCAAAGGCACACATCATGACAGCCTAAATCGGTCCGCTTAAAGAATAATAAATCAAAATAAGGATTTTCTCCCACATTTTAATGCCTGCCTTTGAGGCAGCCAGGAAAAAAGAAATTCAGAAAAGGAGGGGGGAAACCCTTAAACTTTGCTTCTCCTTTTTTACATGCAATACAGACAGATTTTTTTGTGGTTTCTTTCTTTGGGAAATAAATTTTGTTTGGTTTGTATTTTAATATGACTCTCAGTAATTTGGATTTCCTAAAACAATACTCAAAACAAAAGGCAGCAATGCTTTGAAATTCACATTTTTATGAATTTTGTTCTTCAAAAGTGTACGAGAATATGTACAGAAATGCATATCATAAAGTGTGTGTATAAATGCATATATTGGTGTAAATAGCATTTACAGGTGTGTATTTTAGGAGAAATGCATATTAAAATGTTGGACATTTTGTGAGGAATTTTTTTAAAAAAAACAAAACCAAATTCTCAAACTGATGTGGAAATGTGGCAAACTGAATTTAATCCCATAAAAGTGAGAAACTTCAAATTGACATCCCCAGTAGTCCAACACAACACCAACATTCTAATTTAAACTTTCTATACTATTGCAAAGGTATTGTATTATTCCTTTTAATAAATCACCACAAGCAAATATGAGCAGGTTTTGCTTCTCTCGGTTTTTTTCCGTCCGTGAACATTGCAGAAATAATCGTGTTACTTTCTCCCTTGTTTTTGGCATTTCCCTTCCACTAAAATGTATTTAAGATAATTATGCATTTAATTACATATTGAACTTATTTTGTTTCGGCCACAGGAGATCGTGAGACAAATAACGCAGGCCTTAACACTAGCCAAACTGCAGCAGAACGGAAACAGTGCTGGTTGCGATGCATACAAGACAGGATGGAAATCACTGCCACCTTACATCCTAAGCTGCAATATATATTTCCCTAAATGCAATAGGAACTATGCTTGCATGACAGTGTCATTCCTGAGTCACTCTGGCGGAACAGCCATGAAGGTGACCAGAGGCATGTTACTGGTTCTAGGGGCATCTAAGATATTTTAAAAAGCGGGTTGAAGGGGCAACCCAAGAGTACATTTAATAAAAACACTTTAAAAGGGGGTGAAGGGGAAATTGCTTGTGCCCCCTTTTCCCTGAACTGGGTCCAGGATCTCAGCCTACTCCTCCCTGGCAAATTACAGAAATGAGTATCCCAAATCATTATGCTCAAATGGAGGTGGACAATTGGGACAGCTATCTCAGTTCACCCTTTCAGGATTGTGCTCAATGATCCACAGAAAATGTGGATTCTGAAGAGGGATTGAAAGGATGAAAGACAGGCAAAATCCCGTAGGCTTTCTACAGAGCATCTCCAGGAATAAGCGGCGGAGAGGATGAAGGGGGGGCGTGTTTACAGGGTAAACTTGCAGGGTAACTTTCTATGGCTAAGAACAGTGCAGGTTTCAGGCAGGGATATATTGGGATATGAGGGTAGAGAGAGAAGGAGGCAATGACATAGGGGGTTTTGAAGGTGAGAACAAGGAGACTGCCAGACATGGACAAGAAGATGCTCAGCGGAATGCTGGTAGGACAAGAGGTTAAACTGAGCTACAAATTGTAGGGCTAGGGGCAGCTTGAGAAGA
Source organism: Podarcis pityusensis (assembly GCF_964106645.2). NCBI lineage: Eukaryota > Metazoa > Chordata > Lepidosauria > Squamata > Lacertidae > Podarcis > Podarcis pityusensis. Next base: position 72,489,997 of record NC_138027.1, read on the forward strand.
TTTTTATAATATGTACCATGCTTTTCTGTGTATTAGATGAGGGTTTTTTACTCAAAAATAGTGTTAAAAAACAGGGATTGTCTTATAGACGGGCAGTGCATCAGGGGACCGAGTGATTGGTCGCAGCCGCGAGCTGCAGTTTGTAAGTGGCGATTTGGTGGGTGATGGTTGGCTGTGGCAAGGGCTGCTTTGGATTTGCTGCTCCTGCGTTAATTGGGCGGGTGATAGGTTGCTGTGTCAAGGGCTGCCTTTGATTGGCCGCAGCTGCGGCAATTGGGCATTGGTTTTTCTGCCGGTGTTTGTGAACGGGCAAACACCTGTTGGCTTCTGCGACGCGAGCGATTCTGAGTGCTTTTCATTCGGGTTAGTGATTTTCTGCATTCCCCCCCCCCAAAAAAAATAAGCTCAACAGCCGTGGGCAATTCCTTCCCCCCCCCCCCCAAAGAAAAAAAGCTCAACAACTCTGGTAATATAGCCAACTTCCCCCATTTTCTTAAATTTAAGTCCCCCCCCAAATAGAGGGCATGTTATACATGGGGGCGTGTTATACACGGAAAAATAAGGTAGTTCCAGCATAATTGAACAACTAGAAGAAAATTAGCTCACAGGACCCAGAACCCACAAAGATTGGTCTTTTTTCCCCAAGAGGTACCTATCTTGGCTGCTACTTGACGATATCCTAAAACAGCAAATTCCTTCTTAAGAGAATTGCTTTAAAAGCAGTCAGAACCAATAAGTGTAATGTATTTATGATGAGAATGAGGTCTGTGGCAGTGAGATTCTATGAATCAGCAATGGGCTTTTTTTGTGTGGAATAAAGCCTCCACATCTCTAGAACATGTTAGTTCTGTAAATCTGTCATGCATGATCAGCAAATTGCTAAACATTAGAATACAAGTGAATGCGGTTTTGATACAAAGCCCTTGATAAAGGTGCTGCAACCTCGACACCAAAGATGTATGGTTTCTGCAAACATACGAGATGAAATTTTATACCAAAAAAGCTGCCACTATTATTCCTTGAAGGCATCTCAGCAAGGATTAGAATATACATATTTCATGCAAAAATCAGACATAAAAACCAAAAATGGCCCTTATTTATGAGTGAGGAAATTCAAAACCTGGAGCTGCAATCTTTACTTAATGCCATGGCCATGAAAATGCAATGATCTACAGAAATTCACACATTCGTCTCTGGGGGCATTGTTACAGGCTCATAAAAAGTCAAATTGCTGTTTCGCGAGCTTGCAAATAATTTATACCTATCATTTGTCTTATAGTGCTAGCATTTGCCTGCTGTGTTAGCCGTCTACCCACCAATATATGTTGTAGCAATCATGTCCTTGATGCAGTCATAAGAATTGAGAAATGTGTGCTCTGAGGAGAACCAAATCGACCAAGCCTACTTTACCAAACAGAAAGGCTTACCTGAATACCTCACAAGAAGTTTGCTTTAAACATTACATTGGTGCTCTTCTACTGTCTCCCACTGCCCAATTCTCTTCACAAAGAATCTTGCAGCAAGAGCAGTGAAATCTATCTGGAATATTTTAGATCGGGGGTGGAAGATGTGTTTATGTTTAGCTAAGCCTTTTTCAGACCCATATAGTTAAAGCTATGGTTTTCCCAGTAGTGATGTATGGAAGTGAGAGCTGGACCATAAAGAAGGCTGATCGCCGAAGAATTGATGCTTTTGAATTATGGTGCTGGAGGAGACTCTTGAGAGTCCCATGGACTGCAAGAAGATCAAACCTATCCATTCTGAAGGAAATCAGCCCTGAGTGCTCACTGGAAGGACAGATCCTGAAGCTGAGACTCCAATACTTTGGCTACATCATGAGAAGAGAAGACTCCCTGGAAAAGACCCTGATGTTGGGAAAGATTGAGGGCACAAGGAGAAGGGGACAACAGAGGACGAGATGGTTGGATAGTGTTCTCGAGGCTACCAGCATGAGTTTGACCAAACTGCTGGAGGAAGTGGAAGACAGGAGTGCCTGGCGTGCTCTGGTCCATGGGGTCACGAAGAGTCGGACACGACTAAACAACTAAACAACAACAACAAGTCTTTTTCGGCATTTGCTTGACATAACTGCATCTGGCCGAACAGAATGCCATTGAGAAATTACACCCTGCACTTTCATGGGTCACAATAGTACAGTTCTGTCCTCATTCATTCACTCTGTCCTCACAATAACACGAGGCAAGCTGGTTTTAAGATACTGACTCTAACAGTAACTTTGTGGTCAAAGTTATTTTGTAGACTGCTGTAAAAAGTTCTCCACACTTGCTCAAGAGTCTATTTCCTGATTCAGATGCTTACCTGGGTCAAATGATCTGCCTCCAGGGCAAATGAGCAGTCACACAAAACACTCTCCAAAGCACTTATATGCCACCTGAACACTTACCCCATGCAGATATTTAAGCCACCTGATTCTTTTCTCTCAAAAAGGGGAGTGGTAGTTCACACGATTTTGCCTTCTACTTGTATAGACATAAGCACATTATAGCAAGCAGGGCTGATGCAGATATTGAAATTTGCTCCTGCAGCTTTTATTTTAATGTCTAGTTTAGGACTGAGGTGTTGGTGAATTTACTCTGAAGTCAGTCTATAAAATAGATTCTACCCTTTAAACACCCAAAGAAGAAAAGTGTTAACTTTGATCTAATAACATTGCAACATAAGCATCAAGATTTTAACGTTTCCACAGGCCCAGTTTATTTCACATTTACAAAATAGGGGGGAATGGGGGGAATCTTAATAGAGCCGTGTTAAATGGTCTCACTTTTACTCCTTCCCCTTTTCTTGGAGATACAAAGAAGGAAATTGCTGCAAATCAAATATCCTGGTATTTCCCCTTTGTTATTCAAATGGTGGCTGAAACTGTTGAAAACAATTTATTTTCACAGACATTTCCCATCATGCAATATTGTACTGTCTTATATGAGAGAATATTCTGGCACACTTTTGCATGAAAAGAAAAATGAAGATTCACATTTGAAGCATGGGATATTGATCTTAATAATTTCCCAAAGTTTCAAGGTGATATTAAGTCCTGTCCTTCTGGAAAATGTGGCTGCAGCTTTACAGTCACACAAAGTATTCCATATTAAACATTATTTTGGAGGGAGACGGTTTAAACACAATCTTCACATTGTCCTGATCTTTACCTGTGCCGGTGATGAGGCGTTGGAATCATGCTACGAACGTGTGACAAAATCACAAAGTGACAAATCACTTAAACTGGAGCACTTGATTAAAGTTAACAGGATAAGTGTTAAAAGTACCCTATGTACTGAAGTTAATCCTGGTGCAAGTGGTCTGAACATGCAGAGACAAGAGCATTAGGTCCACCCCTTCATCTGTTGTCACAATTGTGTCAGGTGACCTGTTTTGCATGGCACTGTCCACAGAAGCCAATAGCTGTATAATGTTGTCTTGTAGTGTAGCCCTGGAGGTACTGAATATAACAGGTTAAAATTATAAGCTAGGAATTTAAAACTAATGGTAAGAGTTGTTCAACAGTTGAATGAAATACCTCAGAAGGTGCTGGACTCTCTTTCCTGGGAGGTTTTTAAACAGTCAAGGCCACCAGTCAAGGATTCTTTAGCTGTGATTCCTGCATTAGACAAGATGACTCTTCCAGCTCTACATTTCTACGAGTCTATAATCTCTAGCTCGTAGACCTAATGTTTCTTCAGTTACTTTTCTCAAACCCATGAAAACTTCCTCCCTTGCTTTAGATGTGGTTGCATCCTTGTTTGTTCCATGTTAAAATGTGCCCCCCTTCCTTCGTTTGACTGGAGCTCCCAAAGAAAAATCAATATGTGTCACACTGCAATGCATTGCATATGTAGAAAACATCAGGGGCTCACAGTCTACTTTTTATTATTATTATTCCTCTCCTCCCTTTATATATCATTGTAATTCTGATTGCTTAACATTTACTGTTTTAAAATCTGAACTCTTCTGGAACCAATACGCCCTTTAAATAAGATCTGAAAGTAGGTAAGAACAATATTGAAAGTCATTGCCATTCCTACATCTCATTTAAATAAAATACTATTTCTGATGTCAGTGCAGCTGCAGCTTTAAATTAAATGCTGTTTTACAAGCAATAACTCAGATATAAAACGAGAACTTAAAACAGACCTAACTAGGAATGGATGCATTTAAGTGTCTCAAATGTGATTTTTTTATTATTTTAAAAAATCAAAATATAATCAAAACGATAAATAAGTGAACCTAGCAGGCTTAAGAACTGCAGAGAATTCTGCTGCCCAGGAGCATTATGGGTGCCTTAAAGGCTGCTCATCAGAAAAATAAATAAATCATAGTCTGAATATTGCAGCTAGGGGGCCCTTACCTCAGTAGGAAAGCACATGCATTGAATGCAGAAGGTTCCCAAATCAATCCCTGGCATATCCAATTAAAGGATCTCAGGGCTGAACTATACATTTTGCAACAGATCAGTGATCACATCTTCTTATTTTCCTTTTAAAAAAACAAACTTGAAGGGCATGTGGGGAATCCAGTGGGATTGCAGCAGTAGTGCTGGGGGAGGCCATGTCCAACAACCTGGCAAGGTCTACTGCTTATCATGCTGGTGCTGCTTCTCTCTTTCTTGCTATCAACTATTGTCACCTTTTCTCTGTTTGTCCTGGCTTTGGCTTTAGGAGATTCACAACACCTACAGGAAACAATCTGGGAAGAGGCTTTGCTGCCAGCTAAACTCTACATTTGCTACTGAGCAAATTCAGCCTATTTTCACATGGTCACATTCCCATGGCATGTGAAGGGAGACCATCGATAAAATCTCAAAACATGCGGTCAAGCCGCAGGTTCCAAAGTCTAAGACTGAAGCTAGAGATGAGGGAGAATTAGAAAGATGACTGATTTTCTATCACAAGAAGGTTTAACTTCAATGCATACAAACATTGCATTTCATGCACATTAAACTTAACTTTAACAGGAAGTATGAGGGACAGGTGAGAATTGGGGAGATGTTTCTCCTTTCCAGCTGATAGATAAAACTCATCTAGGAATGTTTCCTTTTTTTATTTCATGCATGCTTGCAATGTAGCCTGATAGTCAGGTACACTGGATTCTTAAAGGGTCAGGAATTTTTAAACCAAGCCATCTCCACTGCCTCTTCCCAAGTTGTTTTCCCATTCAAAATTACCCTTTAAAATACCATCAACCCCACTGGAAGACATGTATCTTACTGTGCCTGTCGATTTTCCATAGTGGGGCTAACAGCATCATCGGGGGCTAGAGTGGATGGAGAAATTGGTGCTGTGAGGAAGGGTAAAGGACACCATTCCCTATGTACTACTGCTTTCATTCATTTCATGAGCACTGCTGTTGCTGTTTTTTTAAAAAAATAAAAATAAAAAAGTCTCCTGCTTAGTATATATAGTTTGGCCTAAGATCCAGACTCACTGGGTGGAGCCACTGTCCTGAAATTGATAATACTGAAACTTATCTGAAAAGAGATTTGGACTGTGGTCACATCACTGCCAATCAGGCATTCCCATTGGTGAATTTGCACAGCCTGAACTTCACAGCTTACCCACCCCGCCCCACCCCACTGAAAACTTCATCAGACACTGAGGATTTTATCACCACTAGTCAAGGCTTTGTAATTGTTACAAAGACAGAAATGGTTACAGAAAATCTGCTACATATTTTGGAAAGTTGTTTGCAATGTGTCTGGCCACCTCTTAAGATACTGTAACCAAATTTTGCATGACAGTTCATGAAATTAAGGAGACAGGTTTTTTTTCTTTGTTTGGAAAGAATTGGGTGCCATTTTGAATCACTGAACCTTTCAAAACTGAAGGGATTTTAACCACTGATTTCAAAACGCCACTCCTAGAGTTCCCAAGCAACGCCAAGTACAAGCCTGCTAGTCTAAAGAAAAACTGGAAACAATAGATAATGTCTGCTTCTTAACTAGTACAAAATATATTTCCAGAAACAATCAAGAGTCATCCCTCATCAGCTGGGTATGCAGTACCAACAAATCAGTTCAGAAAGGCCACTTTACTATACCTAAACTGCTGACCCAGTTTTTGAGCATAACAGCTACACCCACTGTTAGGATGAACCTATTATAACAGTTAAACCAACAGATTAAAATTCTGCTGAACAAAAGAACCCAAAATAGCTGCTACAATAGATGTGACGATACCTCTCAGACATAAGATTGACAAAACTGAGTATGAAAAAAAGATGACTAACTGCCACAACCTAGCCCAGGAAATAAAACATATCTGAAACTCAAGAAAAATCATATAGTACTCTGCTTCATATCAACTACAGGAGTTGTTCCAAATACCCTAAAGCAAAACTTGGGAGAAAATGCCTGTGCCATTGTTCTGATTAAAAAGAATGCAAAAAGCTGTCTTTCTCCAGACTTGACATATAATGAGGAAATTCCTAAACTACCATTGACATTCCTTACGGAAAGAAGATTGGGATACTGGGTCTTTGTCTGTCAGGACTACTGTGGAAAATTATTATTATTATATCTTTAATTGTTGGGGTGGGGAGTCCTTAGACTTAAGTGAAGGAAAAATCAGATCCAGAAAACAAACTGATTTCTTTGAAGACTTGTCTGTTACAAGAGGTCCCAGGACAGCTTCCAGACCGGCTGTTTGTTGAGCATTCATGATGATAGGTTCGAACTAAATTTGTGCAGAGGTTATATAATGGCATCTGCTTATTGAGAATTTATCTTACATGCCCATGCAAAGGTTACACAACACTGCCTCATTCATGATGATATCCTTCACTCAAAACTTGCACAGAAGTTACTACAATGTCATGGCCTGCCACCTCAGGTGGAAGGATTCACAAGAGGCAGCAGATCCCATTGTAGATCTTTATTTCTTCCTTGTTCCTGATGTAGAGCTTCACTCACCCCTTCTTCCCTGGTGGAGAGGGAGGTGTCATTTTGTGGCTTGCCTCGGGTCCCAACATGTCTTGGGCTGGCCCTGTAGGGTGTCATCTGATCATTGAGCCTTCATCCTGACACGTTCATGCAAAAGTTATGTTACACTGGCTGTTATCTCGCACTTCACAATGCAATTTTCCATTGCTCTCACCAGGCCTTTTGTGGTAAGAACTGTAATGGGGTAATTGCATTAGAATGCACATTTTCTGTAAACAAACAGCTTGTCTGGAAACACCCACAGATGCATAGCCTGGATAACTAAAATAATCTGCGAGAGGAAACCACAGAGCTTAATTCTGAGGCCAAGTTCACCAGGTCCTGTCTTTGGAATCTGTTTACAAAGCCACATCTAAGCTCTACCATGTGTACAGTAATAATAAAGAAGAGAGCTGCTTTGAGAATGTGCAAAGTGCCTTCCTTCACTATAGGAGAACCACGATCGGCTGCCTCACCGATGGGATTAGAGGGAGGCTTCCGATAAGCAGATGTAAGTAGACTTTTGAATTTTAATTTTTAAAATCTCTTCTTAGAAATTAAGTGCTGATCATCTGATACTCCTCCCCTCCCCACCGGATAGTGATAATGAGTGACCTGACCCTTGATTTATCAGCTCTGTCACCTGATCCTCCAAATGCTATCAGTACAGTAGTTTGGCTAAAATATATTAGGTGTAGAGGCTTGTGGGTTTGGGGGGGGGGGAGATGTCTAGCTTTATGGCTTTGCTCTCTGGTAAACTCAAGGAAAGTATGTTTTATTTTAATTCTAGGCAAGGTATACTTAGGCACATTATATGCATTATTTTATTCTGCTACACTGGCCCACAATAAATAAAGTGCAGAAACCCAAAGAAGGCATGCTAACATCTAGGAAAGCCATGTTGTCAGTGGCACCTTATTGCCAGCTTCCTTCTGACAACTGCTGATTAACGTAACCAAGCGCAAAGACTGCCATGAGTTACTATGTGATTTCTGATTGCTTAGCAACGTTTTCAGAGACTTCAAATCCTTCCCTTCTCCTCCCCCCCCCCTCTGCTTTCCCCCTCTTTTTTCCCCTTTTAAATACCGTTTAGGTAACTAAATGTGAACATATTGAAGGATTCACATACTGTACTGTGCCTTTTGCTTCCCAGCTGCAGCCTTATCACATTATCCTTTATAAACTTGGCTCCAAGTCCAGAGGGACCCTGAACTGCTTAATATTCAGTTAATTTCTGTTTTGATTGGAAAAGGGGGAAAGCAAACCGTTTGGAAATGGATTCATCATTTCAAACTGCACTGTGGGCTTTATTGAAATGCCATCTGCAACGTTCTTAAGTCAGCCTCATCACTGAACGTAGGGACTTATCTTAATTATGGTTGGTTGTAATACTGTACTTATATTAATAATGTTCTTATGTTAAAGAGATTTTTTTTGACCTTTTGGAGTGCAGAAATCAATAAGAAGTTGATAAAGCCAAGTTCATTGCTGCCTAAAGTAAAGCAAGCCTGATTTGTTTACTTACCTAAGCCTTCATCTGTCAGGCCCATTCTGAGATGATTTATAGACCTCTACCCAATGAAATCATTTAAAGTAGATTAGATTCAGGGAACAATCACCTCTAATATGACAAGCTGATGGAGGCTGACAGGTAACCAAGTTGCTCTGGATGGCAAACAAGTTCCTGAAATTCTGATTAAATTAAAATATTAATGGTACCACTGGGAAAATAAGATTGAATCATATAAGGGGAATTCAACATTAGAACCAAAATGCAAATACAGAGTGATTTTGTGTGAAGGAAGCTCGCTGAGGTACCAAGGGAACTTACCTCCAGTAAACCAGAGAGCGGGAAGTGAATTCAAATGAAAAGTGTCGTGTCAAGGGCTCACCTTCACCTTTCCGAGGTCTCTGAAAGAACAAGGCCTAACAGGCTCTAGGGTTGGTCTCAACACTTTTGAGAGGTTACATATTTATTTGGACTCACTGCCTCGTGCTAATGAACAACGCTTGCTTTCTTGGGGTGAGGAGGTTATTCTTTGAAGCACTGTTTCTTTTCTTTTTCATAGCTGTACAGCTTATGCTTTCCGTTCTGTATGCTAAGTGACACTGACTGAGCTATAATTGCTATATAACTAGGCTTATTTAGACTGTCTGCTTCAGGACTGGTGCTAAATGTGATGTTCACAGTAATTAAATGTGCTGTTATCCTCAAATGTATTCAAGGACAGCCAATCCCAAAATGAGAAGCTTCACACTGTTAAGGAGATATGAGAAGCCCTACTGATTCAGACCAAAGGCCCATCTTGTCCAGTTTCCTGTTCTCACAGTGGCCAACATGACTCCAGCACTAAAGACATCATAGCAAAGTTGGCCAAAGACATCTGCACACCCTCCAAGTGTCCCGATTTTCCAGGGACAGTTCTGGAATTACAGAAGCCATCCTGGTTTCCATTTTGATCCCAGAATGTCCCAGTTTCCCTTCCCCTCCACATCTCAGAGAACAACTAAAAGTGGTGTGTGTGTGTGTGTGTGTGTGTGTGCAAAAACAGATACCTGTTTATACTGAAAATAAAATTCCTGCACCAAATGAAGGAAATGGTGAAGCGGGCATACCAAGCCCTTCCTATAATTTCGGAAGGAAATGTCACCAATCCACTTTAAATTCTTTAATTGCAATGCTTCAGCAGCAAGCCATTTTTAAGGATGTGTGTGGGAGTGTTTATTCCTTTATTGTACATTGAGCCTTACGCTGTCTACTCGGAGGTAAGTCCCATTGTATTCAATGGAGCTTAGTCCCAGGTAACTGGGTAAAGACTGTGCAGCATTACACTGCAATCCTAAGCATTTTTACTCAGAACTAAGTCCCATTGAATTCAATTGGATTTGCTCTCTGGTATGTTCCTGATCATTCTCACATTTCTATTATTATTATTATTATTATTATTATTATTATTATTATTAATCTGCCCTTTTCCCTGACAGGAACTCAAAGCAGCTTACCGCTAAAATTTTATTTCATTCCATTTATCTGTGGAAGGTGTGGTACACAATCCTTTCCCTCGCACATTTTTTCCTTACAACAATCCTGAGAGGTAGATTCAGTGGAGAGGTTGCAATTGGCTCAGGGTGACCAATGTAGATGTGTATATGACGTACATGTGTGCAGAGAGCTCAAACATGGGAGAAGCTTCCTGATGTAGAATAGGATGTCCCTGTTTTCATATGAGTTATGTTGGAGGGTCTGCATCTATCATTGTAGCAAACAAACACACGGCTCCTGTTATAGCCACAATCCAGAACAGAATTAAGCTTAATGCTTTAGTCTATAGCTTGTTCAACTTGATGGACTTATCCACACTTCTCTGCTGGATCATGACCATGAGTGAAACAATACCGCCAGCACTGCAGAGGTGGGATGGAGAGAGATCAGAGAGCAAATGAGTCTAACCCAATTTGACTAGAGTTGGATGTGATCCAAGACCATTGATCCTGAGGCTGGCTGGCTTCCCTTTTTCAGCAAAGAATTGGAGAATGTAAGGATTAGCATAGCTCTTGATTTGGAAACTTCAGCAATTGGAAACTTGCATCTTAACAATGCAGTAAAGATTATGCTCTGTAGGAAATCCTGTCTTTTGGAGGTGGTATGGGGGCCTATCAGGCATAACTACTTTGGTTACATGTTGGGAGGCATGTCCAATTGGTCGATCGCGATCTACCGGTCGATCGTGGGGTGTCCCTGGTTGATCTTGGTCAATTGTGTGATCTTGATTGGTCGCCACCCCCCCAAAAAAAAAAAACGAGGGGGGAAAAGCTCAACAGCGTTGGTCAATCCAATGGGTAAATCACTGCCAGTTTTATTTATAGTGGGAGTAGCTTGCAGTCTCTTGGGAGTTGGACATGCCTGGCCTACAGCATCCAGACATGAACTGAAGCAACTTCAACAATGCCACAGCAACTGATCTAAAATGTGGTTAAGTACATTGCCAGCTGCTACACACAACCGGGTCCCTACTGAGTCTCATACAGTCTACAGGGAGCTCACAAATGGGCATGTGGTGACTGAGTAACTTCAAGAGAGGGGTGTTCCCAGCTGTCCCACCCTTGGAAGACTTATAAGAAGCTGCTGCAGGAGAGGGACAGTGGGCAACATCATGGGATGTGTGTTTCTAGGACTAAAGTGAAACTGTGAAGCTCTCTTGATATTTTTGCGATTGGATGCTGCATGTTGTTTAAGTAATTGTTTTTATTATTGCTTGTTAGCCGCCCTGAGCCCAGCCTTGGCTGGGGAGGGCGGGGTATAAATAAAAATTATTATTATTATTATTATTATTATTATTATTATTAATCTTTCTCTATATTTAGCACTGAAACGCTGGTTTTTGGTAGGTTATTATATTTTTGTTTTGCTATGTTACTAGGAAAACGTATGTTTTGCTATTTGTTGTAATCCATTCTGAGTATTTTTGTGTGCATGGAAAAGCAGTACAAATAAAAGGAATGAATGGATCTGTTATGTACTGAGTTGAATAGGATCCTAAAGGCAGCAGTCTGATTGGTCCTAGAACAATAGGATTCAGAATGCAGCAGTCTGATTGGTCCTAGAACAATGCAGCAGTATGATTGGTTGGCAGGAACCACCCAATCCTGCTCCAGATAGAAGTGAATCCACATCCTGATTGGCTTACAGTAGAATTCCAGAATTAGCCAATCATGTGCAGCCCATTGTGTAAATAATGTATATAAAGCAGATACTGTGAGGGGACATTTATTCATTCCTCCTCACCACTATGAGCTGAATAAAGAGCATGAAATCACCTTGCGACTCTGAGTATATTTCACTGGCGACGAAGGTGGGATCCCGCTGAGCTGACTGCCACACACAGCACCGCAGCACCGCCAACTGCCGCACCGCTGCCTCGCACCGTGTATCCAGGCTTCAGCTCCGGGGCACAAGGAACTCAGAATGGCAGCCAACAGCAGCTTCTCGCCATTCAACCCAGCATCTGGAGACTGGGAAGCGTACGCCTCCCGTTTCACCTTCCTCCTAGAAGCCAAAGGGGTCACCGACGAAGAAGACGCCAAGAAGAGGGCGATATTCTTCAGCGTCTGCGGAGAGGAGACGTTTGAAATCGCCCGGGCTCTCCTTGCGCCTGAAGACGTCGCTACTGTTCCATACAAAACAATAATGGAACAGCTGAAGGGGCACTTTTCGCCGCAGCCCTCAGTGGTGGCTCGTCGAAATGCCTTCTACGCAAAGCGGCAAGCCCCTGGGGAAACCATAACTGGGTTTGTGACCTCTCTCCGCCAAGCCGCCCGGTTCTGCAACTTCTCAGAGCTGGAGAACATGCTTCGTGACCGCCTCGTCGGTGGCCTGAAGGATGAGAAGCTGCAACGACGCCTCTACGCTAAGAAGGACCTAACGTTCCAGGTCGCTCTGGAGGAGGCCCTGGCAACAGAAGCTGCCGAGAGGTCGACCCAAGAGGCACGGCCGAGCCTACCATCCCAACCGAGGGTCCACCATGAAGACCTCACCGACGACTCAGGATCCGACAGGGAGGAGGTGCACCGAGTACAGCAGCGCACTCAAGCAGCGCACAGACCACAGCTGCCTCGACGAGAAGGAGGGAACTGCGCAAGCTGCGGGGAGAGTCACGAGAGGAGGACCTGCCGTTTCCGCAACGCAGAGTGCAGGCAGTGCAGAAAATCGGGACACATCGCCCGGGTGTGTCGGGCTCGGCCCACCCGACACCAGGCATCAGATGACCAATCCAAGAGCCCCAGGTCCCGGGGCCCAACGCACCAAGGCAACTCGACGGAGCTCACGGACTTCCAGGTATACCAGTTGCCCCACCCCAACGTAGAGAAAATTTATGTAGAGGTACAGATAGAGGGGGCCCCATGCCGCATGGAGCTTGACACGGGTTCAACTCTATCCATAATCTCGGCAAGGACCTTAAGGAAACTGTGTCCCACTGGGGGTCCCAAACTCAGGCCGGCCCCATTCACCCTCCGGGACTTCCAGAAACGTAAGGTCCCCACAATGGGGGTGGGGACCTTCAGGGTGCAATACCGAGGGCGGACGCGGCAACTGGACTTGCTTGTGGTCAAGGGCCCCTACATTAGCTTACTGGGATTGGCATGGTTTGGACCACTGGGGCTAGCTGTCACCGGGGTGAACCACACTAGCTTACAAGTGGACGTGGACGCCATATGCAAGGAATTTCCAGGGGTTTTCGATGGGAAATTGGGACAGTATACGGGCCCCCCCATTGCGCTACAGCTTGACCCCGCAGTACGACCGGTCAGGCTCAAGGCCCGCCGGGTCCCGTTCGCCTTGAAACCCCGTATAGACGAGGAATTGGACCGACTCGTAGAGCAAGGAGTGCTGGAGCCGGTGCCTAATGCTCCCTGGGAAACCCCAATCGTCACACCCGTCAAGCCTAATGGTTCGGTCCGCATCTGCGCAGACTACAAATGTACCATAAACAAGGCCCTCACGGCCCACGCATACCCAGTGCCAGTGGTCAGCCATGTCCTTGCCACCCTGGCTGGGTCAAAAATTTTTGGCAAGCTGGACTTGGCCCAAGCATATCAACAGCTGCCAGTAGATGAGGCCACAGCAGAGGCACAGACGATTGTGACGCACAGAGGAGCGTTCAGGGTAAAGCGGCTGCAATTCGGTGTCAGCGTGGCACCAGGCATATTCCAGAATATAATGGACTCTCTCCTTAAAGGGATTCCTGGCGTCACCCCCTTCTTCGATGATGTGTTGATTGCCGGCCCCACACCAGAGGAGTTTGAGGACCGCCTCCGCACCGTTCTGCACCGTTTCCAGACGGCGGGTCTCAAGGTGAAGCGGGAAAAATGTCTACTAGGAGTGCCTCAGGTGGACTTTCTGGGATTTATGGTGGACGCAGAAGGGGTCCACCCGACTGGGGACAAGGTACGGGCCATTTGTGATGCCCCAGCGCCCAAGAGCAAGACTGAACTTCAGGCCTTCTTGGGACTATTGAACTTTTACCATTCCTTCCTTCCCCACAAGGCGGCGGTAGCGGAGCCCCTACACAGACTCCTGGACAAGCGGGCCCCTTGGGTGTGGGGCCAGCGCCAGGAGGCCGCATTCCAGGCAGTCAAGGACTTGCTTGTCTCAAACTCGGTCTTGGCACACTTCGACGAGAGGCTGCCGGTGGTGCTAGCATGCGACGCCTCACCCTATGGCATTGGAGCTGTCCTGGGGCACCAACTCCCGGATGGAAGAGAGGTACCGGTGGCGTACTTTTCCCAGACACTCAACACAACCGAGCGGAACTACTCGCAAATCGACAAGGAGGGTCTGGCAATCGTAAAGGGAGTAAAAAAATTCCATGATTTCTTGTACGGGCGGCCCTTCACCGTGGTGACTGACCACAAGCCGTTGCTTGGCTTGTTTGCCCCCGAAAAGCAGACCCCCCAAGTGCTGTCTCCTCGCGTCCTCAGGTGGTCAATTTTCCTTGCCAGCTACCAGTATGCACTGATTCACCGACCTGGGAAGGCGATGGGCCATGCGGACGCCCTCAGCAGGCTACCACTACCGGAAACAGGCCCTGACCCAGCACCTGCACAAGAGGTTATGAGCCTGGAGCTGCTTCCCGACCGCCCCATTCAGGCACAAGAAGTTGCACACCATTCCAAGAAAGATAGGGTCATCTCCCGGGTCCTGGACTGGGTGTGGAGGGGATGGCCCAGCAGCAGCCCTGGGCCAGAATTCGCTGGCTACACAACCCGCAAACATGAACTGTCGGCCCACAAGGGGTGCCTGTTATGGGGAAGCAGGGTCGTTGTTCCCCAGCCCCTCCGCAAAAGGGTCCTCACAGCCCTACACGAGACACATCCAGGGGTAGTAAGAATGAAGGCCCTTGCCAGGAGTTATGTGTGGTGGCCGGGGATCGATGGAGAGATAGAGGCCTGGGTCAAACACTGCCAGGCCTGCCAAGAATCCCGCCCAGATCCCCCAAGGGCCCCAGTCCAGTCCTGGGAGTCCGCCCGAGCACCATGGTCACGCCTGCATGTGGATTTCGCTGGCCCCTTTCAGGGGAAAACATTCTTCATAGTGGTGGACTCCTACACCAAATGGCTGGAAGTCGCACTGGTACCGTCCACTTCCACGTCCGCAGCCATCCGGGTACTACGCAGGCTGTTTGCAACCCACGGGCTCCCTGACACTCTCGTCTCAGACAACGGGACTGCATTTACGTCAGGAGAATTCCAAACCTTCACAGCGCAGAACGCCATCCGCCACATCCGTTCGGCGCCGTTCCACCCTGCCACCAATGGCCAAGCAGAACGCATGGTGCGGACCACCAAGGACACCCTTCGCCGCATGACGCAAGGGGACTGGGAGTACCGCCTTGCCACATTCCTTCTAGCACAGCACAGCACCCCCAGCTCAACGACTGGCCGGAGCCCCGCTGAACTACTAATGGGTCGGCGCCTTGCAATCAGATTGGACCGCCTTCACCCCGATAGAGCTCAGGATGAGGTAGTGGTGGGGGAAGGCAGGAACCCCCGGACCTTCGAGGCCCAGGACCCAGTGTACGCAAAGAATTTTGGGGCAGGCCCAGCATGGGTACCCGCCACAATCACCAGGGTCACTGGCCCCGTGTCGTACGAGGTGCTAACGGATGGGGGGCAATGCTGGCGCCGCCACTGCGACCAGATACGGCGACGATTCCCGGGAGAAAACCAGGAGGAGGACAGGTCAGAGGAGTCCCAAGGGAACAGCGGGGCAGTGAGGCCCATAGAGCAGGAGGGGCCAGCAGGAGAGGCAGAATCAGTAAATACAGAGAGGACCCGTGAGGCCGAAAGGACACCGGAACCAGAACCACGACTGAGCGAGCCGGTTGCACCAGACCAAACAGCCGCATCACAGCCAGCATCCTTGGAACACGAGCCAGAACCCGGAGCCCGGACCAGGGAACACCCCAGGCCACAACGCACACGTAGGCCGCCGGCATACCTTGAGGACTATGAATGCGACCTCCCGGGCAGGACTGGAACTTAGAGGGGAGGGGTGTTATGTACTGAGTTGAATAGGATCCTAAAGGCAGCAGTCTGATTGGTCCTAGAACAATAGGATTCAGAATGCAGCAGTCTGATTGGTCCTAGAACAATGCAGCAGTATGATTGGTTGGCAGGAACCACCCAATCCTGCTCCAGATAGAAGTGAATCCACATCCTGATTGGCTTACAGTAGAATTCCAGAATTAGCCAATCATGTGCAGCCCATTGTGTAAATAATGTATATAAAGCAGATACTGTGAGGGGACATTCATTCATTCCTCCTCACCACTATGAGCTGAATAAAGAGCATGAAATCACCTTGCGACTCTGAGTATATTTCAGGATCAATGCTCATTTTTCCATGCACAATGAAATATTGAGTTCATGAGTTTGATAGGGGTAATCTTCGCAAAGAGTGACGAGAATCCTAACAAACCTCTACAGAACAATGCTCATCAAATGCATTGACAACAACGTCCAAAACAGAAAATGTTATAGGGAAGTATAGTTAGATGTGATTCTTAGCAGCCCATTATGAAGGCAGGTGAAAAGGCAATGCTAGTAGTTTGAGAACTGCAGTTCATCTTCAGCCATTGTTGCTCAACATTAATCCATTGCTCCATTTTGAGTTCTCACTTTTGCAAGGAGACCAGCAAAACACAATCTGTCCTGAGTTTCCATTTCTCGGTGTGTTTCCTTAGCTAAATCTGTTTTTACCAAGAGTTCTTGATTGTATTCTGTGCTCATTAGCATATTACTATAAATGAATTATGCTTGTTTGTATCTGCTTTGGTTCCATATAAACTAGGGAGGCCACGGAATGTTACAAAGTTAATGTTTTAAGATGAAATCCACATTTCCACATACCACTTAGGGATTGCAAAGAGCAGGCGAGCTAAAAATTTTGTTATGCTGCATTTAATATCGCCTAAAAAGGCAATTCCCCGGCCAAACTGGGGGTGAAGGGAGAGAGCAGGGAGCCTTAACTAGAGGAGATGGGGAGCATCTCCACTGCCATTTTACCCCTTGAAACTGACTCATAAATATGTAAATAAGCAGGAGTAGCAAAGTTTGAGCCATAAAAAAATGTTTTCCTCTCAGTCACTGCTGGATAAACTAACTTGCAGTTTCAGAGAGTGGATATGAACAACATCCATGAAAAACATATAAACACATACTCAAAGTGTTTGGGGAATGTACACAGAGGTGGCTGCATCAGGAAAAGCATCCCCCTCCTTACAATCTCTTGACAAATATTCCCTGGGCCCAAGCTCATGACCCCCTCCGAATGAAGGGTATGCAAAAAAAATCTAATTAATCTGGGAGAAAAGGGCTGTGCTGGATCCACTCACTTATATCTGCCTCAGGTCTTACAGTGAGCTTGACTGTGTATGTGTGTGGGCTTGCGGTGATTACTTCAGAGTGGAATTGAAGGCCCTGCCTGGTGCTAAGCAATAGGAAAATGAGAATAGTATTTCTAACAAGAGCAATTTATCAGAAAGACAGGTGGCCTGGAGGTTGAAAGCAGCTCTGTTGAACAGGCACGGCACTATTTGTTGTAAATTTGCAGGCATTTAAATGTAATTTTAGAAGCAAATGCAGAGGCCCGTTCCCTTCTTGTCCTTTTCAGTACCTGGGTAAAGTACTTGAGCAGATTGTCTGCATATATACACATTACGCTAATGAGCAAATTCTTCAGCACATTGCTTTCCTGCAATGCGAATCAAAGTGTTGCAGGCATATAGGCCTAGGTTTCTATAGCCAGGTCACTGCGGTATTGTTGTAATAATGAATTATGCCTTCAAAGCACACCTTTGGCTCCGAGGCCTTTTACTCCTCAAAATCTGAATGAAATTATATTCGGAATGATAATGCTTCTTGACATCAAACTGCAGGATTCTAGCCGTTTCTTCTAATCTTCCCAACACTTTTAATAATGATAATGCTCGTGAGCTGAAATGCACCCTTATAAAAGGCAACGCATCTACATACTTGCTTGCCTGGAGCTTTTTAAAAAGTATTCTAAATCTGGTTTTGCTAAACCCCAATCAATTTTGTTGCATTCGGTCCAAAGCTAAGCATGGATTGCCACAACCAACTGAAATTGTAGCTATCAAGGGATAAATGCACAGCTCTTTTTTTCTGGGGGGGGTGGGAAAGGTGCCATGATCCTCACCATGATCCTCTTCTCCCCCACTTGTCTCCCTCTCACAAACTCTCTCTCCTGTCCTCCCTAAATTAATTCAATCCTTCTTCAACCTCCCCCCACCCAACCTTGTCCTGTCTGCTTTTCAAACTCACCCAGGATCCTGCCCTCCCCCTTTTCCTCCCTTCGCCTCCTCCCACAGGATCCGCACTCGCCTCTACGGCTTGCCCCAACCACAGACTGGAGGACAGCATTGCTAGCAGAAGAGGCTACCGCCTCCTCCCCCTTCTGTTCCTCCCTCCCTCCCCTGCCTCTGCCCCACAGACATGGAAAGAGAAAGCAATCAGCAGAAGGTGCCCAACCGTGGGCTCCCAGTCTGGCGGAGGAGACTACACACATTTAGCTGATCACACACAGGGGCCCTTGCAGTCCTTCCCCCAAGTGCACAGAGGTCCAGAAGACTAACACTAGGGGAAATATTGGAGGAAGGTCCGCTGTGTGGGGCACTTCTGAAGCAGGCTACCATGTCACTCCAACAGAATAATTTTAAATAAATAAATAAGTGGGAAGTCACAGCCTTCTAGAACATGGGTAGGCAAACTAAGGCCCAGGGGGCGGGTGTAGCAGAGGTTGCTTATGATTAGTGTGGTGTGATGAACTCCGCACATGAGCAAATAGCATTACTCTAGAAAAAGAGGTACCAGAACTCACCATGAACACCTCCCTTGTTCTCTTATAATGGCAATGGCACTAAAAAATACTGGCCCCAATACTGATCCTTGGGGCCATAGATGTGCACCGCACATTTCCTGCATACTCAGTGATTATTATTTTTAAGTCGAACATTTATTGAATACACACTCATTCTCAATGACCAAAGAAGCTCACTGTTATTCATCAAACAAAGGAATTGAAACTTAACTTTCCAGCTCCCCACACCCTACACCCTACACTTCATCAGCCTTCTGTGGGATGACTGCCCTAGTGGATTTTGCAGGACTGCTCCTCCTAAGTTTTGTGTGTCCGGGTGAGGAAGGTCAAGCTGGAGGATTTTGGGTTATAGGAAACAGTTTAATTTCTTTCTTTTTTATTTTATTTTATTTTTACCTTTTGTGATTTTTATTGTTTGGTTTTATGCAGGGCCTTTTTTCAGCTGGAACTCAGTTGCCCCACCTCTCAAGGAAGCATTCGTGGTGAGATCCAGCACCCCTTTTTCTATGTCGTTTTTTTAAAAAAAAAGTTTTTATATTGTTGTAAACGGCTGTGGTATGTTTTTTAAATCAATCAATTAATTAAATAGGAATCACAACTGTAGGTGGCTGTGATCCTCAGGAGGGTCACGGCAGCTAAGGAAGCCATAATAGAATTCTAGAGTCGGAAGGGACAGCAAGGGTCATCTAGTCCAACCCTCTGCAATGCAGGAATCTTTTGCCCAATGTGACACTAAGGTGTGCCTGGGCATACCCTGTACACACACCTATGCTGTTGGGGTGGGGGACCACCACTTTCAGATGCTATAAACACCCATGGGCCGCCCGGAGTGGCTGGGGAAACTCAGCCAAATGGGCAGGGTATAAATAAATTATTATTATTATTACCACAACCAGGCAAGTCAGAATAAAGAACACAGCCATGTTAAAAAGAACACAGCCTCTCCAACACATGCTACTAATATGCCCATGAAGGAACGGACAGTGTTTCAAATGGGGATAATTGTCCATTTGAATTCCCTACCCCACCCCACCCCAAAAATATATATAGTTTCAGTTCCAGGTTGTCCTCCTAATTTCTAGACTTCCTCATCCCTTTCCCATTCTCCTAGTACTGTAGCAAGCAACGTTTTTAAAACAGCAACATTTATTTATGAGGGGTACATCAGGCCTTAGGATCAAGCCAGCGGTCAAATTCACATCTCTTCTTTTTCTTAAGACGTTTAAAATCGTGACCCTGCATTTGATCTCACCGAGTTAATTATATGCACTTCAAAGGATTTGTATTGCAAGGATGATTACATTTCTGTTTCAACAAAACAAATGTTATAACCAGCACATATTAAAAAGGTAAGCTCTTCCATTCAATGCCCATGATGGAGGGGAAAGTTTAGGCTTGTTTACAAAGTGGGGTGGCTTTAATGAAAATTATAAAGTGCACTTTGCTTCCAGCATCTGTTGCTGTATTTAAAAAATGGAAATAAAAACATTAACAGGTTATTAATGTCTGCATTTGAAAGGTATATTCACGGAATGTTTTCTTCTCATATATTATGGAACTTTTAAATTGGTGTGGTATCAGGAACTTTAATAACTTGGCAATAGGCTTTTGTTCTCGTAACACAATTTTTCATTTATTCCAAATAAAACTAGGAAGATTCTCTGTATTTTGTGATTTTTTTTAAAGTGTTCTTATATTATAGCAAACTAAGATCATAGTGACCTACAAACCTTATGAGTAGTACTTGATTAGAAACAACAGTTATATGCCCATAGTCAAAATACTGCATGCTAATATCTTCAGATAAAAAAAATATTAAAATGAATAAGGACAGGGACACTTCTTAAAAGGATTTCAAACTTTAATTTACATCTTCAGTAGATAAATCAACTAAAGCTTTACTTGTAAATTAAAATCCCCTACTCCTTGACTTGATTTGATTTGCAGGACTAAGAACTGATCTATACACTCAGAAGAACAGTGGTATATATTTTGTAGAATTGTAAAGAAGGCTGATTGTCAAAGAATTGATGCCTTTGAATTATGGTGTTGGAGGAGACTCTTGAGAGTCCCATGGACTGCAAGAAGATCAAACCTATCCATTCTGAAGGAAATCAGCCCTGAGTGCTCACTGGAAGGACAGATCCTGAAGCTGAGGCTCCAATACTTTGGCCACCTCATGAGAAGAGAAGACTCCCTGGAAAAGACCCTGATGTTGGGAAAGAAGGAGAAGGGGACAATGGAGGACGAGATGGTTAGACAGTGTTCTCGACACTACCAGCATGAGTTTGACCAAACTGCGGGAGGCAATGGAAGACAGGAGTGCCTGGCGTGCTCTGGTCCATGGGGTCACAAAGAGTCGGACATGACTAACTGACTAAACAACAACAAAATGGTGTAGAATACAAGTGAGTAGGGGCAAGTGAGTTGTTGTATTTACGTCCTGCTTGTGAGTTTCTCATAGGCATTTGGTTGGTGACTGTCTTGGGCTAGATGGGCCTTTGGTCAGATCCAACATGGATTCTCTTATGTTCTTGAATGGATGTTTAAATGCTCTCCCACGTAACAAGAGCTTGCTAGATGGATGGATGGTAGAATATTAGATGAGTGTTCTCTGTTACTGCTGGTTCACATGCCACATGAAAGCTGGTTCCTAACTCAACAGTCTTAGAACCAGGGCTTTTCTTCAGCTGGAGCTCCTTGGAGCTCAGCTCCAGAACCTCTCAGGTGGGCACCATTGCCATTCTAAGAGAACAAGGGAGAAGTTTGTGGTGATCTCCAGCACCTCTTTTTCTAGAAAAAATAGCAATCTGTAGATTGTTAGTGTGAGTCTTAGACTAGTTGGTGTAAACTAGTTAGTGTGAGTCACTAACTCAGATGAAGCAGCTTTTGTAACATCTGATGCTCTAAACCAGGGTGGTCCAACACACCTTATGTACAGATATAATATGTACATATATTGTGGACATTACATGTACATAATATGACCATGTAAATATAATAGGTGAGTTGGCCACTAACAAGCCAACATTGCTGAAGGCTAACATAGTGACCAGAGTCTAAAGTCATTAAGAGGTTCTAAAAACAAAGAGCTTGATCAAAATAAACCATTCCTGTCATTGGAGGGTTCTTCTGCTGGAGGAAGGGAACCTTTGAATCCAACCCAGCCCATTGATTGGCTTGTGGTAGGACAGTGAGGCCAGGACCATACACACTGCACAATAAGGTGGTAGAATTTTGAGGAGATGGGTGATGTGTACAATTTAGGACTATAGGGTGCTGCTTTTGAATACTACCCTCATGGGTTGCTGCTGTTTTATTTGAAAAATTCATTTCACCCAACTATGCCAAATAAGAACCTATCCATGCAGTAGCCAAATTTCTGATATTTAAAACCGTTCCCCATGTGACTTCTCAAGGGCCATGTTTACAATAGATCTGCTGCTGAGTAAAATCCAACACATGTGTCACTTCTTGATGTTCCATTCTCCTGGCAAACCCAAGAAATAATATTACAGCTACAAGAGAATCCTGTAATATGACTTATGAACACGCTATTACCCTAGTTTGGGTAACTGTTCTTGCTAGACTTTGCTTAATAGACCTTATATTTTATGTTTTCAATGAACAACACATACAGGGTTGAGCCAAAGGCTTAATCACTCTTAATACAATAAAGCAGCACTTTAAAATATTATTAACCTCATCTGTCTAGATTTGGAACTAATAGACCATTGTGTGCGCATTGTCTTTATCCCTGCCAGTTATGTACATATTTATTAATCCACTCTTCCAGAGGAAAAAAATTCTAAAGGAAAACCAACAGTAACCTTCAAGTAAGCGGGCACAGGTTAGAAGGGCACTAATTAAATGTCAGACTTGACAGATTAAAATTATGAAATTTAAAATCACTGTGGAGCTCTTTGTCATTGTCAAATTAGGAGTCAGTGTGATGAGGAGAAGAGAAGTGAATGGTTTAATGGATTGAATGGGAATGTGGCTTAGCAGCAAGCTTTGCTTGAATTCAGATCAGCCTGCAGTTCAGATCAAAGGCTGCTAGTTCAATTTCACATTCAAAAAGGGTGGTAGCTTACCTGCATCAGTAATCATTGCATGTATATCCACTTTTTTAAAGAGAGAGAAATATATATATATATATATATATATATATATATATATATATATGCTTGGAGTTAAAATAATATCTTTTTAACCCTGGTGATTTGATAGCAATCGTAATATGACTCCTTCCAGAGCTGTAAGAATTTTTTTATTAGTCAGGTTTTAAAATACAGTGTTGAGTCAATCTACTTAGATGATGGTGGTGGTGGTGGTTATTATTATTATTATTATTATTATTATTATTATCCTCTTTTTAATGAAAGAGACAGTACCATATTATCCTATGGTGACTGGAGGTAAGTCACTGTTTTCAATATAACCTATTCGCAAATACACAATGGCTTGTAACTTTAGTTAACTTGGGATAGTTCTGCACTCCCTGCCTTCCTCACCCTCCTGGAAGGAGTGAAAAGAGTAAGTTAGGGCAGGGTGATAGCTCAGGAACAGAGCTCAGGCTATAGAGCTGTTAGTTCAAATGGTCAAACAGAAATCTCTATCCTATTTGGGGGTACAGAAATTTGAGAGACCCTTTTGCTAAGTTTCTCAGGAGGGAGAATCAGCAGAGGGTGATGTGTAGGGGTTCTGCCACTCAACTGACCTCTGTACAGTCACATTACTCCTGCTTACCATGAGGTAGAGGGGATGGGGCAACAAGGTTGGTGCAGTGTGAGTACACCAGCATGAACACCAGGATTGGCTCCGCAGTTGAGTTCTGCACAATGCAGAACTCGCCCCCCCCCCGCCTCTATCTCCCAGTATGCAGCAATGACACGACTGACCAGCGATTAGGTGAGCAGCAGTGCCCCCACCACAATGTCCACTACTGTTGAAGATAAATTGTCCAATTGTTTCTTAGTGGTGCACTTTGCTAATGGGGGTGGAAGCAGTACAGCTCCCATCCTTCTTACCCCTTTTAAGGATCTTGTTATTATTTTGGCATCCTTTACAAGGCCCCTAGCATCACCACAAGGCATTGCAGGTGGTTACAGTGGGGATATAGGGGCTGTCAAAAAGATATGAGGGTAATATTCACAGAAAATTCTGCAAAGTTTCCTTTTTCTAGAAGGGGCATGTAAAGCAGAGAAAAGGGCTTCAGAGAGATTTTTGGCTCAGCCATAGATTCTATGAATCTATGACTTCTTACAGCATGAGAAGAAAAGCCACACTGAGCTTTTGGAAAGGAGCTACATAAAGGTCACATAAGAACGGAAGCCAAGAGAATACCCAGGCTTGGAAAGTGAAATGCATTCTTATAGGAGAGAGGGACAGAAGTGTTGGGCACAAGGCCTGAATTTCTTTCACTCCATTTCCCTTAATAAGATTAGATCAGAGGTGAGGACTTCAGGCCCAACAACTGGATGTCACCAATCTTGAGGTTCTCTCCATGCCTCAGCCCTTAGCAGCCATGTTCTGTGTCATCATTTAACACTTTTGCCTAGCTAGAATGCATCCTTGCATTGAGATAATGCCTCTTGCCTGCCTGGATGGAGAGAAGCACACCTAGAAATGTCAGACTTTTGCATGACTTGGCTTCTTCTTCTTCTTTGGCGATCACTCGTAGCCGAGTAAGATTGTCTTCCATAAACACAGTTTTAACAATGCGTCCGTAAGTGACTGTGGAGGCCAATTCTGGACCCACACATCCTTCCACAGTGGGGACATTGGTTCCCGGGAGGGAGTTGATCACAGTGTGGATTTGCCGAGCGTGCCTTCCTCTTAGCATGTTTCTCCCTTGCATTCTGAGTTCAAGTGTCTTCAAGGTCCATGACACCTTTGGTAAAGGCTGTTCTCCAGCTGGAGCGCTCGCAGGCCAGTGTTTCCCAGTTGTTGGAGTTTATACTACATTTTTTAAGATTTGCCTTGAGACAGTCTTTAAACCTCTTTTGTTGACTACCAGCATTACGCTTTCCATTTTTAAGTTCGGAATAGAGTAGTTGCTTTGGAAGATGATAATCAGGCACCCGCACAACATGGCCAGTCCAACGAAGTAGATGTTGAAGAATCATTGCTTCAAGACTGGTGATCTTTGTTTCATCCAGTACACTGATATTAGTTTGCCTGTCTTCCCAAGTGATGTGTAAGATTTTTCAGAGACACCGTTGATGGAATCTTTCGAGAAGTTGGAGATGCCGTTTGTAAGTGGTCCATGTTTCACAAGCACTCACTCACTGGATCATGACTGGGCTACATCCTACTCTGCAAAGCTAAGAGTACAATCTGTTTCTCCACCCTCTTTTCTGGCCCCATCCACAACTGGCATGCAGGTCCACAGAAGGTTCCTCCTGAGGCAAGGTGACCCTCAGGCTGAATAAGATTCCCTGCCCCTAGCTTCGATCATAATTGCTGCAGTGGCAGAAGCTATCCCTGTTACATCAGAGCAGCAAATTAAGGGTTGGAGTTATGTGGCTGGTACAAGGATCCATAATGTGGAACAGGGAATATGTCGACCCCCCCCCCCTCCACCTTCAGATTGCTGTTAGTGGTACAGCCCAGAATCAAAGGCAGAAACAATGGGGGGGAGCAGTCATATTTCACAGAGGTCTGACAATCTGCAGCTGTCTCTCTCTTTACAGTTAAAATATAAAACTTTGTAAGGCATATCAATTCAGGCATTTTGCTAAAATCTGCATGATTATATAAAGTTTTTAAGTGCCCCAAATGTCACCATTTTTATGTCAAGGGTTTGCTTTGCTAGTTTGGGGACATTTGAGAGGGGGGCAGGAAAAAAATAAGTCGGGGGGGGAGTACATTTCAGCAACACCTTTTCAAGGATATAAATTGCAGGCATGGCCAACTGTGCATTTCATTTCGCGTTCAGCTCGTTTTATGGTTTCTGCATGACTTAAGAATGTGTCCAAGACATGTTCTGCTTTGGTATTTGTATTGTAATTACACACAGGAAGTTTTGTTCTCCCCTTGAAGCGAGTTTGATGAAGTGTGCATGGGTGTAAAATGCACGAAGTGTTGCATTCCCCCTTTGACCCTTATCAAGAATGCAGGACTAACTCAGCCTAACTCATCCCACAACTTCAACATTTCCCTCTGGTACCGGACATCGATAATATCCAGTGTATTCCAGCTGAGGGAGCTGCTATCATATGTGGAGGGCAGTGGCTGGATGGCTGCAGGCATCTTCTTAAAACTTTTTTCTTTTATTCAAAACCGAGGGGAGAAACAAAACTACATCCAATTCAGCAAGAATGATCTTCTGGCCAGGTGAACTGCATCTAATGAATGGTTCAATCCACTGAAGGCTGGCCCATTTAGACAGTGCCCCAACAACTTCAATCTGCCCTCAGCCAACATCCAACTGCCTACCTTCTTACTTACAACCAATTCCTGTCAGCTTGCTCCTCCATCTCCATGTTGCCATGATAGAACATGAGGGCAAAGTTTGTTGGCTCTGCCTGATGCTGGTTCTGACTCCACCTGCTGTTGGTCTCCCTGACTTCCACCCTACCAGTACCACCACAGGCACCAACTCCAGGGTGCCCTGGGCACCCAGGCACCCACAATTTTTTTGTTGTGGATGCCCAGCCTCCCCACCACTGCCGCTGCCACCGCATTACCTCTGGCACTCCAGCGACTAGGCCAGGGCCTGGGCACCCACAGTCTGGGGCCCAAGTTAGCGGTGCTGAGCAGCACCAATGGGCACCACCTGCCACTGGTTCAATTATATTCTTCCGCAAGAAGTCTGAGAAGCACAGGAAGAGAGCACAGATATAACCCAAGCCTGGAGCTTCTGGAGCTCGTGCAGGAGCAGTTTATGCAATAGCCCTTGCCAAAATATCATGGGAGCTAGAATGGAACGGAAAGACAAAGGCCAGAATTCAGTGACTACCTAGATCCGAGAACCCCCGTCTCAGATAAGCATTATGAAGCGGTGGCAGCAAAGTCTTGTTTAGTTCAGGAGTTAAAACGGGCTGCAGTCCAGGATGCCTCACACAGAGTATGTTGGATTTTGCCTGCTGCCTCTGCCATTCATGGAACCAGCAATGCAGTGTCAGGGCATAGCGCACTCTGAGGCCTCTAGCACATGCTTCATGTCTTCAGAATTGTACATTTGGCCCCATTTGAGAGCATGTGACTATTGGGACAGCATCTTCATGGGGCTTAAAACATGTGCCACAGTCCTAAGAGAACAACCTGGCAGGTCTGCTTGTGTGGCTTTATGATGTCCGCAGAAGAATTTTGAGGTGGCTACAGGTAGTCTCAGAAAAAGCAGGCACCCCCCCTTAGCTTACATTATATACCTCAAGTCTGGGTGCTTAAATATATTCAACTCATTAACTGATTTTAATTTTGAAGCAAGGCCATAGATTGTGATTGCCTTATTAGCATCTAGGGAATTGGCGGAAGACTAATCATATTTTATGGTCCCTCTACTTGAGATCACAAACAGTTTGCTTCTTCATCTACATTTCAATCTTCATGCATTCCGATTATGAGCATCTGCAGATGAAATAAAGGGACTGAGTTATCTCTCACCCCTGGAGAGCATCCTCCTTCCATTTCAGAGCAGGGGCTATTGGCAGGCAATACACAACATCTGCATTGGTGCCCGTTTGTTCCCTGATTGGCCTATGTATGAATACCGCAATTTGCATGGTACAAATATATATAGGAATGGTAATTATCTTCCTGCCTCTAAATGCATAGCATCACACTATATCGCCATTGTGGTGGCCTCCACAAAACAGCAATACGAATCAGCATTAAAGAGTTAAGAAGCCAACCTTATTCCCTGATTACATGTGAACAATAAAGGAAGAGAGTTCACCCCCCACCCCTCTGTATGGAATTAGTTGCCATCCCTTTTGTTTGTTATTGCAGTCGTGGTTCAAAGCCCTCTACAAAAACAAGGTCCCACTTTATTATAGGACAGTGAGGTTCAGCGCACAGCTTGCAATAAAGAAATTAGCAAAACCAGAAGCTGCAATTCTATGGAAACACTCAAAAACGAAGAGGATTTAAAGTGACAAGATCCAATTAAATTTAATTACCCAAGCTGTATTTTCATTTTAACTGACACTTTTTATTAAGGAGCCACATGCACGAAAGCTAGGAACCTGGGCCAAATTGCATCCCAGTAATACACTTATCTTATGCAAAATTCTGAGTATCTAATTTTCTACAATGAAATTAGAGACATGGGGTTTGTAAGAGGTCCGCTTTGTCTGTTACCATAAAACACTGTTTGCAACACACCCACCGTACTTTATTACCTTCCCATTACACAAACATTTGGCGGACTCAACAGCACACATGGTTTGGGCAGAAAAAATAAAATAATTATTTACCTAGATATGCAGATGCAGATGGAATAAGCCAGAGATGAGCAGGCAGCTTCAAGATTTTGGGTATCAATGCGCTAGACATGGTGTGTAGGAGGGTGGGGGGAGGTGCTCAAGGACATACACAAAGTTTATTTCAGTGCCTGATCAGCTATAATAGAACAAACTTTGAGCAAAAAAAAAAAACCTAAAGAATAGTTTAAAGTGAATTAGAAAGTGTGTGATTAGATTGATGCACGTCCAGTTTGATTCACCACCGCACACATGCTCATCGCTGCAGCCCTGGAAGTGGCCAAAAAAGGGAGCGCAACAGGGTGGGGCAGACATCCGCAGATGTGCGCAGCAAGCAAACAAACAGGGAGTTGCCTGTATTCCAAAATGGACTACATGGATCTATTGCTTTCTTATTCTGTTGCTTTATTAAGTTGTCTGTTCTGAATGGGGATGTACTCTTGCTGAAGAAGCAGTTGCGTTATTTGGAGCACCCCCAAACGATGCACCTCTTCCTTCTGGGGGAGTACACACACCTATCCGGAATAGACAACTTGGGGGAGCAAGAGTCAGTGAAACCAACTGCCATCATCTCCTTCCCCATCTGCTGCATCAGCAGCTGTTTATGGGTCTACCCTCCCATCCCAAAGGCATTAGAACCAGCTGGCTTGGGAGCAGAACAGAAAGACGGACACTGTCATCATGGACTCCTCTTTAAAGAACCTGTATTGCTGTTCTAATTAGATGTTATTGTTCTTATTGATCTTATGTAAACCACTCGGGGAGCCTTGTCAGCTGAAGAGCAGAGAGAGAGAAATATTTAAAATAAGAAAGTAAGGCTCTTCCAAAGCATCTACCAGGAGAAACAAATCTGAAAGGTGTGTGAGGGGAACTTCCCTTTGCAGAAACGGTACTGATTCTTCCCAAGCGAAGCTTGTTCCTCTAATAATGTTGTCCTTCATAATGCTTTCTCCAGTTTACCCAGAAGAGAAGTTAAGAGAGCTCATAATTTGAATTGGGTGGGGACTGTGAAAAGCCCTAACATGGAAGGTTAGTGGAAGAGAACAAAAATACCTTATTCATTTATGAAAGGTTCCCTGAAGGTATAGAATAATGAATATAGGAACTATTGGAATATGTGTAACTTGCATGAATCGGCAATGTAAAAATATAATAAGAAAGGTATCCTTAGAAATATTGCTATTTTGAAAATATTAGCAGAGGGTTTCCCTCCTGATGCTACGATTTTAAAGCTCAGCTTACTTTTTATTTTTTTAATATTGTTTAGATGCTTGTATATTTTGTACATGGAACTATTGTACTTGAAAATATTAATATAGTATATATACTTTTAAAATGCTACTAGTGCCCCTGGACTTTTCTCCTGTTTTTCATATCTCAGTAAGGAAATGAGAAAGAAGAAAAGCAAATCTGCATGTCAACCTGCAGCCGCAAACATGTGTGGCCTTGCGGCATCACCGATCATATAAAATCATGCTGTGAGCATCTTTTTTGCAGAAGACCCAAAGCTATCCCTGAGACAGAAAGAAGCAAAAGAGCCTAGGAAAGAACCTTATGCCAAGTCAGATCATCTAGCTCAGTAGTGTTGAGAATAACTGGTGGCAACTCTTCAGGGTTTCAAGCAGGAGTCTTTTCTAACCCTGCCTGGAGATGTCAGAGGGAGAACCTGGGACCTTTTACATGCAATGCATGTGCTCTACCACTGAGCTCCACCCGTCCTGTGCAGAAGCCCTTTCTTGTGTAGGGTTCATATTCACATCATTTCCATTTTAAGTCAATGGAAGGTTCCCTGTTCATTTTCAAGGTTCTTGGTTGCTCAGTTTACAATTAAGGCATAGAACAGGGGTGGGGAACACTTTGCCCTCTGGACATTGCTGAACCTCAACTCTCACAATCCCCAGCAAGCACGGCCAACGGGCAGGGCAACATCTCTGGAGGGTCAAACTCCCCCCCCCCCCGATATGGGACTTAGAGCACTTTCACAAGTGAGTGCAAACGCCTGCATTTTAGCCTTAAAGGTAAAGGGACCCCTGACCATTAGGTCCAGTCGTGGCTGACTCTGGGGTTGCAGCGCTCATCTTGCTTTACTGGCCGAGGGAGCCAGAGTACAGCTTCCAGATCATGTGGCCAGCATGACTAAGCCGCTTCTGGCAAACGAGAGCAGCGCACGGAAACGCCGTTTACCTTCCCGGCGGAGTGGTACCTATTTATCTACTTGCACTTCATGCTTTCAAACTGCTAGGTTGGCAGGAGCAGGGACCGAACAACAGGAGCTCACCCCATCGTGGGGATTCGAACCGCCGACCTTCTGATCGGCAAGCCCTAAGCTCTCTGGTTTAACCCACAGTGCCACCTGCATCTCTTATGGGCTTGTAAAATAAAGCAAGTCCATTAATGGACCATTAAATTTAAACACAGCCTTTTTCGATCTTTTGCATCAATGTTCTTCCACCTTGGGTACCCATATGGTAAGACTACAACTCCTATCATCCCTGACCATTGGGGCTAAGCTAAAATTGGAGTTATAGTCCTACAACATCTGGGGACCAAAGGATGAAGAACAGTATTCAGTACCATCTTCAGAACATGCAGAAGTGATGCATTCTAGATAAAACGATTATCCAAGAGAAGTTCTAAGCAGGGCTGTTCTTATGAAAAGATCATATATGTGGCTCATTTGCCAACTACAGCTACCAGGTTTCCAAAATGCTCTATGTATCTCTCAGGAGTGCAGTGGATTGGTGGCTTAGAGTATGTTGAACCCATTCATAAAATGAGGTTCACTATATTAAAACAAAAACAAACAAACCCCACCTTCCTAGCACAGTAAAATATCAGTCAAGTAGATCCTAGCTTTTAGTTAGCAGCCACTAATGTTCCTGTTTCTTATTCATCATGTCTGTGCCATCATCCATAGCAGCATCACATGACAGCATCTACCAGAATACTTCCCCTTTTCGTCATTCTGAATTTATGTGTTAATTTTGTCAGGCTGCCTCAGGGCCTATATGAAAGAGTATAATGGCGTAAAACAAAGTTACTGAGAGCCAGTGTGGTCCTCTATTGGACTCAGCCCCAGAGGGCCTCGTCTTCAAC
The DNA here is from genome assembly GCF_964106645.2 of Podarcis pityusensis. Classification (NCBI taxonomy): domain Eukaryota; kingdom Metazoa; phylum Chordata; class Lepidosauria; order Squamata; family Lacertidae; genus Podarcis; species Podarcis pityusensis. Next base: position 72,521,351 of record NC_138027.1, read on the forward strand.
TCCGCAGTAGGTGGCCTCAAGTAAGTCACTACGTCTCAAAGTAAGCTTGCTGCCCTCATGAATAAGGGCTTGAGTTTACATAACCTTTTTTCCCTTCTTGTTCCTCTGTTATTTCTGTTACTTGTAATGTTTTCCTTTCACCTTTAAATCCTCGTGAAATTGGGAATCGTTCCAAACACATTAAGCAACCAGGGGGATTCCTCCTGATCTTGGCCAGGGAAGGGATTTTGCAGTTTGATCAAACAGTTCAGGCACAATATGCTTCAAGTTGGGAGGCAAACCAGGAGGGTGGCAAACCAAGGCCCCGGCCCAATTTTTAAATTAATGCTGTAACTTTTAATTAGGCATTCGGAAACTGGGAAATAATATTCCCGGCTAGCCTTCTGAGAAAGAGGAAACGCCAAGTCCCATTTCAAAATAAGGCTACATTTCAATATCAAGTTCTTATGGTGGGCTTTCATTGTAAAACTATTCAGTCCTTCCAACCACAATAGCTTGAAAGCAGACCTGTTTGTTCCATCTTACACCATTTTGGCTGTGACTCATGAAGTGCTGATTCCATCTGAATGTTGAGGGCGTCGCTGTATCTGTATGCATTTTATTATCTGATTCAAACAAAAGATTATAGTGGTAGTAAGAGGCTATCAAGACACACATGAAGGAGTGTGCTAAGCAATGCAGTCTCCCCACCCTCTTCCATCCAATTGTTTGTCTGGTTAAGCTTAATTGCCCCCCTTCCACACACACACATACTCTCTCTTTTGTACTAATCTTCCCTCCATCTGCTGTTCAGCTAGGCCAAGCTCAAATGGTGGTGTCAATTCAAGGGTCGCTAAAGGTCAGCGGTGACACCAGATTTAAGTGTTATTTGCTCTGATGCCATGACAAGATGGATATAGCATGGCCTGACTAAAGTGATGCATGTTAAATTTGTTGCAAATTACTGGCCTGATGGATCTATTGATGACCCATTGCAGCTGTCAGGATGTCTCTATCAGCGTCTCACTTTCGCTCTCCCCTGATGCTCAGCCTCCATCTCCCTCTGCTGCCGTCAGGCACATGTTTCCCTTGCAATCATGGGACATGAAGAGAGCCAATGCCATAACATGTAAGTGTCCGGTGATACCATTGGCAAGGAAGGGTGTGTAAGAAAAGCTGTCCAGTGCAGACAAAAGAAAGCATTGTTTCACACAGCATATACAAAGAATGGAATTATGGAATTTCTTCCAGCAAGACGTAGCGATTTGGATGGCTATAAAAACAGGGTTAGACAAATCCATGGAGAATAAGGTTATCAGTGGCATACCTTCCAATATGAAGCGGCCTCAAACCGGGTGGCAAGCTTTTGGGGTCGCAGTCCCGCACAAGTCACATGACCCATGCAAGATTAAAAAGCCCCCCAAAGTGCTTTATCGGGCACAGTGCCCAAAAACATGCATTTTGGAGTGTTGTGTAAGATTGCTCAAAAAAGTACTTTTGGGGGCAGTGATCCTTAAAAAAAATTATTATCATAAATAAATAAGAATAAAAATGTGCAGCCCACCACTAAGACCATACCATTGTAAGTATCCAACCTCCCAAAATTTCAACACCTCTTGCGTTTCCGTTTCCCTTTTAACAGTACAAATTCTACAAACACCTTCCATATCTCATCAAAATCATTTCTCCTGCATATTCCCCCTCTTACCTTAATGGCACAGGGCAGTGATCTTGCACAGCACCCCAAAATATGTGTTTTTAGGTGCCATGCCTGAACAAAAGTGCAGGCCGAAATCACTCAAATTTGTGGTGGCCATTTTGACTACTGTCCTCTCACAAGAAAAAATGGGACCTTCCTTTTTTTACAGGACAGTTGACTGGTATGCAATGGCTGCCAGCCACGATAGTCATGTTCTACCATCACTCCTGGAAGCAGTGTGCTTCTAAATCCCAGTTGCTGAGCATCTCAAGTGGGGAGAGCATTTGTTGCACTCAGGTCCTGCCCATCTGCTTGAACACTATGAGAACATGATGTTGGAGTAGATGGCCATTTGACCTGATCCAGCAGGGAACTTCTTATGTCCTTCCAAGATGGTTGAACAACAGATTGTCCTCAAACACCATCATAAAATTGTTGCTTCAGGAAGCTGGTCTTGCGGAGGAATCCTATGAATGCTTACTCAGAAGTCAGCTCCTTGATGTCTAAGTTGAGCTTACGCCAAGGATTGCAGGCTCAGAATAGGTAAGGTTGGGAGGTGGGAGTCTTAAATGCAATCATTATTCTTAGAAGCCCAGATCACATATTTCGGTACTAGCTTTGCTGAGGGCTAAAGACTGAATCATGGTCAAGGCATGGATTAGTTTAATCGGTTCATTATTATCCTGTGCATAGCTGAAAGCTATGCTTGCATTTCAGTTTCACCACATGGAGGCGCATTTATACAATCATTAACCACAGAAGGATTACAAAGGTTTCATGATTAGAAAGCCCCAGGGGGAGGGATGAATATATTAAGTCCATAGCATATAAATGGAATTAGACATAAAGGCCAAATGAGCAACCACAACTACTTCTTTTCCAGTAGTGTAATATTTACCCTGAAATCCTAAACATGTAAAAGGGAGTCAAGTTGATCTTACTTCCAAGTAAATATTTGAGGATTGCACTGCTAACATACAAAACTGATGGGGGAAGAGGATTTCATGGTTGTTGGTTTTTAATAGCTTTTATTGGGTTTTAGAAGTAACAGAACAAAAACAGAAAGATCCTTTTAACAAAGTAGGACTCACTGGACTACAAAAAAAAATAGATACAGAAGCCATATACAATATTGAGATTTACAACAGAAACTAATGTGTCATGTGTATTCCGATATCTTACCAGTTCACTTTCTAAAGGATTAATGAGAAGCTGGAACATGCATATAGCCTCTCCATAAAGCAATCTGAGTCTATGGTGGACATAATAAGTTCCCATGTCTATGGATTATTTTTTTTAAAAATATCACTGTTGGAGGATGATGAATTGTAACCAGTTTATAATACTGAGGCAAGCTGTAATTCCAATGCAAATTCAAAAAAAAAGAAAAACGCTCAGTTGTCCTAATGGCTTCTTGTCATGTGATAATCACACGCATGCATTATAGATGCTCATTAGCATTAAAATTCACCGAGTTACACTGGGAATACTGGAAGCAGTATTTCATACCAGAAATTCTAGCTGCTTTTTATTCATATGCAACACTGGACAATAGTGCTTCCATCAGAAAAAGGTGGCACTCTCTGCTAAAGAACCCAGGAACATTCCTCTTACCTTTCAGGAAGGCTTGCTATCACACATAATGCACATAATGATGGTGATGAATGTGGAGGGGAGAAGAGCACTCAAGTGATGTCAGAAGAGGTGAGGTGAGGAGGGACCTGTACATGTAAAGACAAGGGTGACAGGGTAGTGCAATTGGACGGAAGCCATTGTGGTACCCTCCTGGCGCCACCCCTCACCCTTGTCTCCTCTGACTTCATTCAAAAGGCACCTGTTGGTAAGCTCATAGCTTACCCCACCCCACCCCTCAGCAGTCAATCAGTGCATTCTGTGTGATGACATAAAGCAGAAAGGCGCTGGGTCTATGGGCAAGTTTAGAAATTGGAAACAGTGCCCAAGAACATCAACAAGTCAACCTGGCTGGTAGTCAGATTCTGTGCCCAGATTTATAGGCACAGATCATCCTCTAGAATAAAATAGCTTACTAGGGAAATGCTGAAGTTGCCCTTTGGGGCACCTCAGGGTCAATTTTTTACAGTAGCCCAAATCTCAGTTGTATGTGTATATCTCAATTTTAACTCATGAGCTATTGCTGCAATCTTCTCCGATTGTATATTTTATCTTTATGAACACTGTTTTTATTGTGTTGTGTTATATGAGCTGGTCTTGGACCATAATAAATTATCATCATCAACATCAACAAGTCCCAAAAGTTCCATGGCACCAGCTGGAGATTTCGCAGCTAAGATTCACAGACAGATGATGACTGCAATCCTAAGCAGACCTATTTAGGAGTACGTTCCATTTAAGGCCGTGATATTTCTAAGTCAACTTATTTAGGAATGGGTTCTAAGCCGTGTTATTCGTTATTTGTATTATCCCTACCTTTCTATCTCTCAATCGATCTCTCCACCCACCCATCACATTCAGAGGGGGGAGGGTGTCAGTATCCACTTCTATGTGTATTCTGGGAAAGGACTGAGAATAACATGGACACACTGAGACTGGTACATTCAAAACCTTTGGAGAGTCTATCAGTCACTGATGACACAAACAATGGTTCCATTATTCAATCCATCACAGCAATTACAATGATGAATAATACATTTTTTTTTTTAATCAAAGGGAAGCCCACAGCAGAGAAAAAGAAATCCCAAAGAACCAGTAACTCAGGGCTCATCCATACGGCCATTTCATGTGGATTCTTTGCTTCTTATACCTCTCTTAAGCCTCTCTTGTCCCTATGATATTCTCCTTCAAATCACTGCCTTCCTACATTTTTCTCCCCTCGATCCTGATCTTCTCACACCAGGGATACTTTGAAAAGGAGAGGGTATGAAGAAATCTAGATTGAGGGAGGAAAAATATGGGAAGGCAATGATTTGGAGGAGACTACTGCACAGACAACAGAGAATTAAAGGAGGTACTGGAAGCTTCCTTCACACATTATGATAGTGTGGATCAGCTCAAGGAATATAAGAGGCTGCATTATACTGAGTTGGACCATTTGTCCAACTAGCTCAGTATTGTTGAGAGGGACTTTCCAGAGTTTCAGACAGGAGGGCTTCCCAGCCTTTGCTGGGATGAAACCTGATACCATATGCATTACAAAGCATATGTTCTGCCACTGAGCTACAGACATCCTATATAGCTTCCCCCCCCCCCCAAACCAAGCTGTTTTCAAAATAGGGATGGGAGGGGGAGAGAAATTTGATTCGGACCACATTTAAAGGTGAACCTACCTAAGTTAAATTTTTCAAAACAATGCACAAACCACAACAGCCATCCTTCAAATGGGATTCAAGGCAGCTTCTAACATTTAAAACAGCATTATAAAATACAAAGAAAAAAGAAACTAGTTAAAAACAATAATTAAAACACAACATAACATGTTTAAAACCAACAATTAAAATATAGTTTGCCCTGATAGCAGACCAGAGATCAACATCGTCTGCACCTTAGTTTTTAAAGGCCTGTCTGAATAGGAAGGTCTTAGCCTACTGGCAAAATGCTAATTTTAGACTAAAGGTTTCTATATGGCATGAAAATACCACAGGTGGATGCAGGCAGGCCTGGAAATAGTTACCACAGATAAAACTCCCTTCTATAGTTTGCTGTCTGTGTGGCTGCTAAGCTATTGCCTCATTGTTAAATATAAACCCTTCCTTACCATCACTTTCACAGATTAGTCCACTGAAATGGTTTGGTTTGGTTTGGTTTGGTTTGGTTTGGTTTGTTCGTTTTTGCAAAGTAGCCAGCTGTGGCAGTTAAATTCCAGTGTATATGGGATTTAAGCCCATGGCAGCTTCACTCAGTAATGTCAGTGGCAATTTAATTGGATTAAAAACGCTGTATTTCAGTAGCACTATGCAGAGGATTCAGTTGCCAAACCAGCAAGTTACGGTAAATATGAAAATAATCCTCATTAATTTCTATGTACTACCAAGAACCCAAAAGGTTACATCCAGACTAAGGCTGCAGTCCTAACCCCACTTACCTCTATAGAAGTCAATAGAGCTTACATCTGCATAGACATGGTTAATATTGGACTCTTTGTTATCCTTAGTTACAGTTGGAATCAATGGTTCAAAGTTAAATTTGTGGTTAATTTTCCCTGTTGATTTCAATGAGGCCTAAGGGCAACTCTGCCGAAATCTAGCCCCATGTTTGTATAATGATGCGCTGTTATACATTTAAAAAATGGGTTATTAAAATAATTACAATACCAGACTTTAAAAGCTTGCCCATTGAAACAATATACCCCAGAACACCCATCAACTAAATCTGTCACTAGCACTAGCAGTCACAGAGTTCACATCTATGGCAGAAGCACAAAGGTGTTAAGAAAACATGGGCTTATATCCAAGGCACTGTTAAGTAAGCTCTTCATCAATGCAAGTATTTCTACTTGTGCAACAGAACTTCCCTCCACCTCTCCTCCTACAAGCTTACCACATACCCCCTCCAAATCCATGCCAAGGGGTTGTTGAAACCCTGAGAACAGATTTAAGGGGGATGTGGGAGGAGGAGAAGGGAGCAAGTGTTTTGGGGACATTTCTTCAAGCCGCCATAATAACGGAAGTTTGAGCTGAACAAGCTTGTGTTGGCCTTCAACCTAAGGGCATTCACAAGACCAGCATGCACTTGGATAAGGAGATGGTAGAAAGTCTTGATGCACTGAGTTCGGGGAGGCAGGGTGGAATAATATGATTGAACCTTTGCCCAGAAGCCTAAGATAACTGCATTTGAAATCATCCCAGGCAGAAACACAATCCCACAACTGGTCCTTTAACCTGAAATGACTTTGAAATGATTTCTTGTTTTTTATCCTTTGTCCTGCCCACCCCCCTTTCCTCTGGTCTCTTTTACGTGCAGCAACTTCTGTCTGGATAGTGGGCATAGTTAGTATTTTCATTTGCTGCCTAAGTAGCAAATTACCCTGTAAACAGCCCACAAGAGCTGCTCTGTAATTGAATTGTAACTGTTGACTTTGGACATTTGGTATATTTGCTGCAAGAAGTAAATTTTCAAAACTTCATCTTGATGCCGTCAGACAAAATGAAAGGTAATATTCTTTATCTGCCGCAGATTGCTGCAGATGAACTGCTTTCATATGAGCTTAAATAAGATTTAGAGTTATTCCATCCTTCAGCTGGCCACAATTGAAAGTGATCAGGATCAATATTGCTGGCCCGGCACACAGCCCAGCGCTGTGCATTACAATAGAGGGGAGATGGGTGTATTAAAAAATTTTCCTGTGTCAAATTAATTTCCGTGTTATCCCCAAATTCAATTAGATGGGAACCCCGTGTAACTAAAAAAGTGTCCAACATCCCTTAGTGACAAATTACGGTGCTTAGTGTGCATATCATGGCAAAGTGTTGAGCCTTGCTAATCTTCTCACTAATTCTCAATTACCGTAAAATGAAGCCATAAATCACACAGACAAGGAATCGATGGGAATGTTGTTTTCAGGGTGATTGGCAGCCTCCCCAAAGATTTCCTGTAAGTTGGTTTAAGGTTACCATTCTCTAAGGGGGGGTGAGGAAGGGAGTCTCTCGTCTTGCTCAATCTCCATGATATAGGCCCACTGGGCCTTTGGGGGAGAGTGTGGAGGGACAGCACCAATTTCTGCCCATCAGACATCCAATTTTTCTCCTTTTCATACCTGCTGTAGTAAATGAGAAACAAATTAAATTTCACTCCACTATCTCCACAGAAACCATTTAAATTTTTCATGGAAACTAAATTGTCCCTAGACAAATAGCCCCCTGATTCTATGAAAATATACTAGAGCGCAGGGGGGACAGAAATAAATTTGTGTCACTCTGGATATGCCATTCTCTGTAATGTCATTCACCGCCGACCAATAAATGAGTCCCTCCCGGAACACAATGGCGAAGCCTGCGCTCGGGTGGATTTGCATTGTTCCCCCCACTCTGGAGCAGTCTAATATTCTCCCTGTTATTAATTTGCAGCCTGGGTTTTACATTCATGAGGCCGAGATTGAAATGTAAATGAGGCACAAAATAAGTAGTCAGCAGTAGCCCTGGTCGAGCTGCCTGTGTCATAGACTCACGGACTTACATGAAAATAGTTATCACTCAGAGAGATTAGCAGCTCAGAACATCAATCACAGGTGCAAGGAAACAATGAATAAAATCTCCCGGACATGAGGAAGGAAATTACAAGAGCTTTAAAGTGGAAAGGGAATATGTAATAGTGCTACCTGTTGTCGAAGCACTAAGATGGCAGTAATAAAAGGAGCCTGATTCCTTCTCTCCCTCTCCCTGCTTGATCACTCATATTCAAATTGTGCAATTTTTGTCATCTCTATTTATCATCTAAATGAGCTGCTCTTCCCTGGCTGGAGGTATATGAGTCTGCTGGTTGCTCTCACAGGAATGCCGTGCCATTGAGCCTGGGTGGGGTTTTTTTGGTTCTTGTTAAAGGATGAAGACCAAATAGATCTTTCAGCAACGTTGTAAATTATATAAATGGATCTACACCCTGATGTCTGGAGGACAAGGTGCCTGAGGTACAACAGAGCTTGCAAAGTTTGTAACTTCCTGATTCACGCAAGCCACAGGGATTCACCGAGGGCTAGTATTCACGTGCCATGGAGGTATATTTCAGGGACACACACACCACAGAAAGAGAGAATAGTGGCTCGTGTGGTGAGAAAGAGCTGTGGAGCCACCCTCACAACACTGGCGTCGCTGCAGCGTACCTGAACGGAGGAGGGCAGGGCAGGGAAGATGGACCAGTCAGAGTGCTGGATTGGCTCTCCCTGTGCATCTGTGCAGCCCTCAACTCACCAAAATCCTGCCTCAGCCCACCACACCAACTGCACATGTCATACATTTTTCCTCTTCACGATGAAGGGCGAATCATTATAGACAATTCTATACCACAGACCAGCACTGGGCCTGCTGAAATGCTCTCACACACCCACACAACCGTGTCCTTCTTTGCGGCTGATCACCCTAAGGATTGCTCAGTTCATAAGCACCCGTCCTGATGACTTCCCATCTTCTTCACAGAAACATCCATGTTGTTGCGCCCATCTGCTTGGCTTTCTCACACTCTGTGCTTCTTCTGGTTCAACCTGCTTCTGCTTGGTATGCAGCGATGAGGGTCTTACATAACCTACGCTAGCAACTCTTGGTTCTTTTTCAGTTCTCCATTGTTTTCAGTCCGTTGAAATCGGTTGCTGGGTCTAAGGGCTTGGTTTTTAGAACCGCCAGCTTTCATTTTCAAATGTGAATTCTGGTATCTAAATGGAGCAAGGGGCAGAGGCAGAAAGATCTCAGGAGTCAGAGCTTGTTCCTGCGACTGATACTATAAGGCAGGATGGGCTAAGCTTCTGCTTGGGTTCTAGAGCAAAGTGAAAGAACTGTACACAGGGTGAAACTGAGTGTTGAGGGTCCTGGCCGAGAAAAAGTTAACATAAAGGACCCCTGACAGTTAAGCCCAGTCACAAACAACTCTGGGGTAGCGGCGCTCATCGACGTTTGTCCACAGACAGTTTTTCTGGGGCGTGTGGCCAGCATGACTAAGCTGCTTCTGGCGAACCAGAGCAGCACATGGAAACGCCTTTTACCTTCCCACCGGAGTGGTACCTATTTATCTTCCTTCACTTTGATGTGCTTTAGAGCTGCTAGGTTAGCAGGAGCTGGGACAAAACAACGGGAGCTCATCCCATTGCGAGGATTTGAACCGCCGACCTTCCGATCGGCAAGCCCAGGCTCAGTGGTTTACACCACAGTGCCACCCGCATCTCGTCTTGGCCGATATAAACATTTTTTTAATAATAATAATAATAATAATAATTTACAATTTGGATGGATTTAATTTCCTCTGTAAACCAGGAAGATGATGAAATAGCAGTGCCTTCACAACAGGGCTTTACTTGGAAACTGTAAAACAAGAAATGCTTGACATGTCTGATATTACTTCATAGTTGTGGTTGATGGAGGATTTCTATTTGTGTGTGTGTGTGGCTGTACTCTCCATAAACCGTCCCTGAGAGCAACATAATGGAAAACTGCATCATTAATTGGGGTTTTGTGTTTCATACAAACAAACACTCAAATAAGAGGAGTGGTGCAAAAACAGCCCTCACAGCCGATGCTGCTGCCAGTTCCCAAGATTACTCTGCCATTACTCACTCGGCAATCATTCACATAACTGCAGTTATCCTTCATGCTGCCTTGTCAGTCTCAAGGGGGGTCAATATTATGCATCCCTATTCCCTTCTCTGAAGAGGCTTCCTGAGCCCTGAGTGCAAACAGTCCCAGACAGTTCACTAACAAAGGAAAATAGAAAGCTCCCTTCTACCTTTGGTCCACCTAACTTAGTATCACAGAGTGGCAGTAACTCTGTAGGGTTTTGTGGAGTTTTGCCCAACTCTCTGTGGAGAGAATTGGGACCTTCTGAATGCCAAGCAGCTGCTCTGTTCTGCCACTGAGCTGCAGGTGAGGAGGCTTCTTATTTAAGCCCTTCAGTTTTTGACCAAGCACTGTTATAAAGATTATTTAGATAATGTGCATGAACCACTTTGGGTAGGAAACACTTGAAATGTGCTATATAAATGCTAAGTATTGTTATTATGCCTGATGGGGCAATCTTGAAGCAGTTAACTGGAACACCTCACAAAATGTCCTATTTCCCCAGTCTTGGGATTGAAACTGTGAGGGGTTAATGAATGGGTGTTTAGAAGGCACCTTGAATCATTTGATGGGGAAACTCCACTCGGCGCAGGGCAGAATATCAAATATTTCCTTAACAATGGATGCCATGACCAAAGCATCTCTCAAGAGTGAAGATGGAGAAAAACAGAAAGACGCAATATTATACCCCTGCTATTGTGTGTGAGAGATTGCAGGAAATCCACTCTTCCTCACAATGAGGATGCCGCCCTTCCCTTTTGTTCCATATTCATTGGTGAAACACAATAAAAATTACATTCTGTAGGGTCAGCAATGAAAATGAGATAGCAGGAAACCTGCCCAGTTTAACCTCATCTTGATAATTTCTATTGAGGATAATGGGGACAGGATGAAATGGATGCATCTAATAATCCAAAAGAAGATTTACAAACGGAAAAATATGCAAGGCAGAAGCAGAGATCTCTTTGCACTTTTTGTAACTTATTTGCACTGTGGGACTGTGGAATCGCAATGGCTCAGCCTCACCTCTGTGTATTCTATATAAAGTTTAAATATGGTGCGTGCTAATGTATGGTCCTGTGCGCTGTGGGTTAAACCACAGAGCCTAGGACTTGCCGATCAGAAGGTCAGGGGTTTGAATCCCTGCGACGGGGTGAGCTCCCGTTGCTCAGTCCCTGCTCCTGCCAACCTAGCAGTTCGAAAGCACGTCAAAGTACAAGTAGATAAATAGGTACCGCTCCGGCAGGAAGGTAAACAGCATTTCCGTGTGCTGCTCTGGTTCGCCAGAAGCGGCTTAGTCATGCTGGCCACATGACCCGGAAGCTGTATGCCGGCTCCCTCGGCCAATAAAGTGAGATGAGCGCCGCAACCCCAGAGTCGGTCACGACTGGACCTAATGGTCAGGGGTCCCTTTACCTTTACCTTTACCTTTACCCTCCCTTCCATGTGATGCTAAAGATTGTATGCTGTTGGTTTACTCATGTCAGGATGCATGTTCATTTGTGCCATATGGGCAGCGCTGATCCCACAGCCCAGCCATGTAGTTGGTTGACCCCATTTTGCGGAAAGTGTGGATAGACCTGATAGGTTGTATCCAAGTAAACCATAGCGAAGGCAGACCTCTTCAAATCCATGCATAAATTTAATGATTACTAAGTTAAGTCCATTGATTACTGTAGGTAGTTTGGAAACATCCCAAAATCCTTAGAGTGCACCTGCAAAGGAATTATCTGTGTTTGGGACTGGGCTTTTAACACTAAGGTCAGGAGCAAAGAAAACCTCTAGGAGTGGGAACAATGTGAGAAATTCTGAGCTTGCTGCTGATTGTGATGTTGATACTCTTCCCGAAACCAAAATGAGGAGTCTAATCAGGAAAACAGTACAGGCTACAGACAGATGGCATGCAGACCAAATAATCTAGGTGATCCTTGGAGCCTCAAACAAACAGCTCACCCTGTCCAGGATGAGAGGAATATCACAACCTTTCTCTCCTGGATAAACAGGTCAAAATCAGACATACAGAGTTATCAAGGGGTTTCAGAGACCTCCAGCAATGTGCAATTGTTGACAAGGGAATCACTGCGATGCAATCTATATTCCAGGCAGGAGACTCCTGCTCCCTTACCCTCCTCCTTCCCTCCTGTTCCCATTGTCTTTCCTCTTAGTGTCTGAGAATATCTTTTTAATTGCTTATCAAATGGATAGTTATCGTATCATAAAATCTTCAAAGCAATTTTCCAGTCCTGTTCAGTTGCGGAGCTGAACTTTTAGACGATGATAGATCACAATGGATTATGCTAATCAGCCTGTTAATAGCTCTCGCAGTGTTAACTTGGAGCATTAAAACAAACTGGTCCTTACAACAGCTTGGGAAATGTTTTATAAGACATGTGAGCTATGAGCAGCCGTGACAGGGCCAGTAAATAATAGCGGGAGCTGGGGAGACTAAACAAATACTCTGTTAAATTATTGATGCATTAATCAAAAATACAGTTGTTAAGCAATATCATTAGTTCAGTGCTAATTGTTTTATGGATTTGTGATGAATGACTTATCTGCATGCAGAATGAACCTCGGCCACTGCTCTCAGCAGGCTTTACCTTTTGCTTTTATAAGCTCCCCCCTGTTCCAACATTTTTTATCTTCTGGATTTAATGTCCATCTTGATTCTTCCAAATATAATATACCTCTTTTGAATTTATTTCTAATATGTGTTAGACTCTGCCAATACCGAGAAATCATTATAAAGCAGAATTCTGAATAAAGCAGTAATAAATTAGGATTTGGTTTCTAAAGTATTAGGCAAAAATAGGGTGCATTTTTTCTTAAAGCACTCTCTCCCTCTTCTTTTTCTTTTTTAAAAAGCAGAGATATTTGTCCAGAGATGCTAAAGTAACTGTCCAATGAGGGAAGGGGTTTTGTTTAAGTGGATTTTTAACATGAAATATTATCCCAGGACTATTCTTCCCAGTTCAGCTGACAGTTAGTTGTTCTACCTGAGACATTGGTAATATATGCAATGAAAGGCAAGATAATGGCTTTTTTTTCTAAAGGGCAAAGAAGAACCATATTCACATGTCTCTGTCCCATATGCCTAGTTTCTGCCTATCCTTGCATAAGCATGCAGAGAAAGAGAACTTCCTCCTATTTTCCTTCAGGAAATGTATATGGAAATGGCCAATAAATTGTGCAAACAGCAGCCTTGACATAAATTAGTCTGGAGACAGTTCAAGGATGAGACTTAAAGCATAAGAAAGGTCCACAAGGTTGTCCACATATATATCTCAGATTTGCTCTTGTCCAACCCCGAGATGTGACCTTCTGTTATTTCCTAATCATTGGTTTACATGTTTTAAGTGTATGACCATCAGATTTGGCCAAGACAGTCATGCACAAAGAATGACATCTTTCAGTTTTCCAGATGATGCTAGTTCCCCATCTCAGATATGCTATTCGCAGCACAACCATTCTGCTTTTTATGACTGGCATGAAACCTGGGCTCATTCCTATAATGATAAACCACAATTTATCATGAAACTTGAACAAAGTCACTTCTCTCCCTCTCTCACTTACTCACACAAACACACACGGATGAAGAAACTAATCTGATTTTTAAAAAATGGCCACTTTGTTTATCAAGCACCTAGGAAGCTGTCCTACATGGCCACCAAACCAGGTTGCCAAACCCTGTGCTGAATGGAAACACTGGATCTGCTTCAACATTACTGGAGTCACTGGAAGGTGACTCAAAGAAGTCACTGCATAGTGGTGGCAGCGGTGAGGTAAATGGGAACAATGATATAAAGCCATTTGCCCCACTATGAGTTCATCCATCCTTCTGCTTGCCCCATTGCTTTCCCCAGGCAAACCCACTCTTTGCTGCTGAATCAGAGCAAACGTCAGTGGTAAAGAGTGGGTTTTACTGGGAAAAGCAGTGGGGCAAATGAAAAACTGCTTGGACCTGTGTCTAGAACAAGTGGAAAACCTCTAAGGCCCATGTTTCCTAGCCTTGGTAGATAAACAGATAAGCAGATAGGAAGGCAAGCAGTGAGAGGTCAGGACCTTGGACAAGGACCAAGGTGTTGGTTCAGAACCACTGTTAGCCATGCTACAGCTGAGGCAGAAAATAAATTACCTCAGCAATGTTTTGGAGCAACTAGTAGGCCTCTATAGTCTGAGCTTGGCAATCAAGATGGAAGCTGCACATCCTGAATATGCCACCTGTACAACCACCTGTACAAAGGACCTGTGGCTTTTTCAGAAGCTCTTTCTAAATAAGGAAGTCATCTGAATTCAGTGATTGAGATATCTCATTGGGTTAAGGAATGAAATCAGAACCCAGCATTACCATATACACATGGGATGGACCAGTGAGTGGATCCGTCTCTTCCTAAAGACTGCCGCTATAGGAGAGCTCTGCACCTGAATGGGTGGCACTAAGGTCTAAACTACTGAGCCTCTTGGGCTTGCTGTTTGGAAGGTCGGTGATTCGAATCCCCACAATGGGGTGAGCTCCCATTGCTCTGTCCCAGCTCCTGTCAACCTAGCATTTTGAAAGCACGCCAGTGCAAGTAGATAAACAAGTACCGCTGCAGCAGGAAGGTCAATGGCATTTCCGTGCACTCTGGTTTCCGTCACGGTGTTCCATTGTGCCAGAAGTGGTTTAGTCATGTTGGCCACATGACCTGGAAAGCTGTCTGTGGACAAACACCGACTCCCTCAGCCCAAAGTGAGATGATGATGAAGAAGAGTTTGGATTTGATATCCCGCTTTATCACTACCCGAAGGAGTCTCAAAGCGGCTAACATTCTCCTTTCCCTTCCTCCCCCACAGCAAACACTCTGTGAGGTGAGTGGGGCTGAGAGACTTCAGAGAAGTGTGACTAGCCCAAGGTCACCCAGCAGCTGCATGTGGAGGAGCAGAGACATGAACCCAGTTCACCAGATTACAAGTCTACTGCTCTTAACCACTACACAACCACTACACAACATACACAACCCCCATAGTCACCTCTGACTGACTTAACCAGACCATCAAGGGGTCCTTTACCTTTTACCTTTTATAGGACATCTCTGCACCTGAGAATTCTGGGTCCTGAACCACAACAGCTACAAGTTCAAATGGTAATAATTTGATGGTGACTGTATGATCAGTTACCACAGCTGCCAGCATTTTGGAGTCTCCTTCAAAGCAAAGCTGTAGGTCCTCAATGGCAGTGTTCTGCTAGCCTCACCTCAAAGAGGATATTGTAGAGTAGGAAAAGATTCAGAAAAGGGCAACCAAAATTATCAAAGGGATGGAGCAGCTCCTCTATCAGGGAAGGTTGAAGCATTTTGGACTTTTTACGTTTCATAAACAAGCGAGCAAAAGGTGACATGATAAAAGTTTATAAAATTACACATGGTATGGAGAAAGTAGACAGATTCTCCCCCCCCCCCCCCTCGTAACATGAGAACTCATTGACACCCAACGAAGCTTAATGATGGAAGTTTCAGAAAAGTACTTCTCCTCATAGTGCATAGTTAAACTACTGAGACAAATTCATGGAGGATACAGTTTTCAATGGCTTCTAAGCCTGATGACTAGGTACCAGTTCCACAGTTGGAGACAGTATGCTTTCAAATTCCAGTTGCTGGGAAATACTGGAAGGGAGAGTGATCTTGTTCTCAGGTCCTACTTGCAGGCTTCTCACAGGCATCTGGTTGATCCCTGTGAGAACAGGGTGCTGGATTAGATGGACATTTGGTCTGATCCAGCAGGCTCTTCCTATGGTCTTATGTATGACTATGGAGGCTGTCATGATGAGCTTCAAAATTACCACTCTACTACTGGCCAGAAACAAGTGATATATAAGTTACACGGGTATCAGTCTTTTTAACTTGAAGGTGGAATGAACTGACAAATGTGGCAAATGCTACATTATACTAGCACAATAATTTAAAAGAGCCTACAGAACAGATCTTTTTTTATATATATAAAAATGCCCCCCTCCCTCCAAAAAAATGAAGTAAGCCATCGCTTCTGATTACAGTCTGAAAATGGAGCCTGTGATGTCTCTAGGAGCTCAGTCTAAATAAGGCCCTATCCTCTCGTCTCTTTCACATTATGAATAAAAACATGAAATTAGTTTTATGTCAGAAGAACAACCCTTAAGACACTTGTAACTTATAATTATAATTTCTAAGCTGTTTGGCTTGTCAGTATCAAGGAATTCACTGCTTAAGACTTCCAGGACTTTATAGGCTGTGACATGCTGCGCTGGCTCTGAAAATTAACTATGAATCACTCATCTGCATCCTGATTTATTAACTACAGTGAAAAACAGAAAGTTGGAAATGCCATGTACATCCATTGAGAGCTAGCCTAAAGGAAACCCTTAGTTGGGCTTAGCAGTGAATTTTGTGCTACAATGGATGGGGTTTTCTTTTCTATTGGAAAGGAAGAAGAAAGGAAAAAAAGAAACATGATTTGAAAGGATGTTTTCAGTATTTTGCTCAAGATCAAAATGGCCACCAAGTGTTTGTAGCAAATGTGGGGAAATTGTGCATCTTCTTTGTTAAAGCATTTAAGGGTTTGAAAATACAGGGCTGTATGCTTTAGGTTTTCA
Organism: Podarcis pityusensis; assembly: GCF_964106645.2. Classification (NCBI taxonomy): domain Eukaryota; kingdom Metazoa; phylum Chordata; class Lepidosauria; order Squamata; family Lacertidae; genus Podarcis; species Podarcis pityusensis. The sequence goes on from NC_138027.1 coordinate 72,537,870, forward strand.
TCATAACAACTGTTATTTAGTAGTAGTAGTAGTAGTAGTAGTAGTAGTAGTAGTATTTACTATCATATTTGATCACTCACAATACAGAAGAGGGTTGGAAGGCTTTCCCCCTAGAGATACAATAAAACTTTGTCCAGAACATTTTATACAAGCAATGCAGTTGTTTTATTTGGACCAAGGAAATTGCAGTGGCTGGTGGGACCAACTAGATGATTTTTTAAAGTGTTTTCTTTAATGATTGTTCATGGGATTTACTTTTGAGTAGACATGCATATGATTGTGCTGTCAAATACCATTTCAGTGTGGGAAATAACGTTTATAACTGTACAATGTTTTCAGTATAAAATAGATTTTTCCAAAAACCAGACACATGACTCCACAGATCTGTGGGCATAGAATTGCAGTTGGATTAATGCAACAATTAAAAACTTCAACAATCATGGGCGGGGGGGAGGTTAATTGACTTTTGCAAATGAAAAGGCAGTAAATCAACTTAAAATATGTTTGTACAGTTCCTAGCCTATGGAAACCTTGGTATAAGAAAGGGACACTTACTTTTATAAAGCAGGGATAGCATTGTTGAGGGGGGAAGAGCTGATGTTACAATAGCAGTTTGAGCACCACCTTAGAAAAGTGCATTTGGATCCTGTGCAACTGAGTAACAAATCCCTATAAATTGAGTAAAGGGTTTTGGGTTCACATAATATTAAGTGTGCATTAACTTACTACTACTACTACTACTACTTATTATTAATACATGTGTAAGACCTTTGGATTCACCTAATAATAAGCATGTAGGGACGCGGGTGGTGCTGTGGTCTAAACCACAGAGCCTAGGGCTTGCCGATCAGAAGGTCGGCGGTTCGAATCCCCACGACGGGGTGAGCTCCCATTGCTCGGTCCCTGCTCCTGCCAACCTAGCAGTTTGAAAGCACGTCAAAGTGCAAGTAGATAAATAGGTACCACTCTGTCGGGAAGGTAAACGGTGCTTCCGTGTGCTGCTCTGGTTTGCCAGAAGCGGCTTAGTCATGCTGGCCACATGACCCGGAAGCTGTATGCCGGTTCCCTCAACCAGTAAAGTGAGATGAGCACTACACCCCCAGAGTCGTCCGCAACTGGACCTAACAGTCAGGGGTCCCTTTACCTTTACCTTTAATAATAAGCTTTATTACTTTCCCCCATAAGAGATACAGGGGGAATGTTTAACAGTAAATAGCAATTTTCAGCTATTTTGTTTACACATGTGTTTGTTTAAAAGATGGATAAGTGACCATTTAGGGTATTACCATCTCAACACAAACCATAATAACAACAAACTGATCACAAAAGCCATCATACAACAGCAAACAAAAGCAAAATACAATCACAGAACCATGTAAACCAGCCATGCTATAAACAAGATCATCTATAATAGCTGAATTGCCAGCCCCTGATGTGTGATCATTCATTCCAAACATAAACCTAATAGATAAATAACAACTTTTCTTTTTAAGAAAAGCAATAGCATGGGTTACAGGAAGAAATATATTCTTCCAAATATTTTTACTTGCTTCATCTCCCAGTTCCAATGCTGGCATCGAGAATGTTCTTTAATCAAGTGTTCTTTAGAAAAAAAACCAAGCCAAACCTGAGGCTTTCTATTAGCTTTCAATGTAAGAAAGTTAGCAATGCCTTCAGAATGATTATGCGTTATGCATGTAGCACTCTCTTCCTCTCTCTAAGCATGCATGCATGCACACTCCCTCCAGAGAAGCAGATGTTTGACTTGACTCATGTAAAAGGCAAAAATTGAATTACAGCTCCAGAGTGCAAGATCTGCAATGTTTGCTACAGTTTATTAATGTTAACCAAATAAAAATGACATTAGTGAAAAAGATCTACATGAGACTTCAGAACTCCCAAGATTAGGCCAGATGGTCACTTCTAACTGATCTAATCTTGTAAATTCTGTTGAGAGACAGGCTATTGATTGAATTTCTGGCTTTAAATGCAGGCCCCATATCTACACATGTCCAAACTGATATCAGTTCTTTGAAATCCAATACAGAGGTGTAGATTGGGAGATGATGTTAGTTGCTCCCTATTAAAACTGTCAATTCCATCTGTTGTCCAGCTCATTAAGATGCTATGTGTGGCTTTCAAATAGATAAGTATTAGATTTAAATGCTTTCTATAAAGGTTCTTTGAGGTGAAGAACATGGATAAATCTGTAATTACATGACACAGTCTTGATGCAGTATAGAAAGACACGTAGAAAAATACACACCCTAGAGATGAGGCTGCCAGATCAAACATTTTAAAATAAAGGGACACAGCACCTAACATCTATTGCACAGGGTTCAACGAAGTGGCTGTATTCTGAAATAAGGGACTGTCACTCTGAACAATGCAGCCCAATTGAAACCAATGGGAATTTTGTCATGGACTTCAATTGTACATGGATCGTACTGTTATTAAGGAACATCTTCCATAATAAGGGGCAAACATTAGATTCATCTTTGAAAAGAAGGCATGTGTGGCAGTGGATCAATATGCAGCTCCAAACAAGAGGCGAGTGCAGCAGTGTGAAATAGCAGAGATATCAGGCTGCTTTAAACAAAAGAAATGCTCTTCAAATTCTCCATGGAACCCAAGCTTCTGATGATTAAAATGTGAAGGTATTATTATCTGCCATGCAAATGGATCATCTCTAGGTACTCCTGTGACCCTCTGAACATCTGCCAAACTGCCATACTCCGATGACATTCCCTGAAGTCTGGCTTCAGATGGCTGATGACAGCCCCATCAAAGCAGCAATTCGGGGACTGCGGAAGTCCTGAAAGACCTCCGATAACTTTGGTCAATATGGCAACCCCCTAGTGACAGGAGGACAAATGTCTAGAAGATGAAGCACCCTTTGGGTGTCTGTCTACTACAAAAATAGGGAGTTTGCTAAAGGCTGTAGGAGAAGGAGAGAGAGGCGGGGGGAGGGAGGGAGGGAGAGAGGGAGAATGAATAAGAGACTTTTCCAGAGGAGCCAATATGACACCAAACAGATGTTGCTGTTTAAATTTCATCAACAAAGGAAGGGGGCCATATGGACCAGTGGCATAGCAGGAAATAGATAATGAAGAGGGCAGGAGTACAGTGAAAATCAAGCTTAAAAAGAGAACTGATGAAAATCGCAGGGACCTACATTTTAACTACAGCCAAACACTTTGGAAACTTTTGTTCTTAGACCCAGTCCCGATGCCAACTACCAATAATATGGTCATGTCAACACTATAAATTTATTTGGATTTAATATCCATTTGACAATCATGGCTGCCTCATGAGATATCCTCAGAATTTAGGTTTGGTGAGGATGCTGAGAATTCTTTGATAGACTCCCTGGGAGTTTCCTGGTGGTGGTGATTCAGAAATTGGACTTGCAATGCCAAAGGTCCCATATCTAGTCCCTGGCTTCTTCAGGTAGGATTGGGAATGTCCACCATCCAGAACCCTGGAGAGTCCCAGCTGTATGAATGTTCATCTGTTGGAGATTGCTCTTCTTTTATTAATGGGAAAATGCAATCAGAGTGCAAGGAAAATGCAATAACCAGCGCTCTCTTGGACAAATACATCCACAGCTTAATGAGCAAAAACTATATTTTGGGCACCATCAAAATGATCTTTACCAACCATTAAACTGCATGTCAAGGTGCTTCTACATTTAAAAAAAAAAAACCTGCTTGAATTTCTCTCTCCTATCTTGTGGTTTCTTTATGTGAGGATAAAATATCACTCCAAGGTGGTATTTCTTCATTTCCTTATTTGTTCTCTTAATTTACTGTGATTGAGAGTATCTAATTTACACTTTACCATCTGAGTGTATGCAATGTGAGCCTCCACATGCACCATTTCTGCAGAGGCTACTTATTTGCTTTGGATTGAAATAGGTAATTTCCTCCTGAATACAAGATGCAAATTAAAGCATACATGTTAAGGATAATCGCAAAACTAAGATAATTAAACCTGATATTAGAAGTAATTAATTACATACAGAGTATATGTATCTGCAGCAAATTGCACTGAGACAAACATGTATCTAAAGCTGCAATCCTTATCCCATTCACCTGGGAGAAAATCCCACTGAATTCAGTTGGTGGCATTCAACTGAACAGTTGTGCTAGCACAAGGACTTAGCTGCACAATGGCATTTTCCCCATCCTCTCCTCTCCCTGCGTACTGCCCACATGACCTCTGAATATGTTCCCGGGGTTCCCCCAACACCGTGGAGCAAATTGGGTAGGAAAGGGTAAGGAAGTTCCATTGGGCAGCTAAAACTCCTTCCACTAGCCGAACCATTTAGCTGGATACCACTCAACAGGACTTCCTTCTGTGTAAACATGTTTAGGCTCATGCTCAAAGTAGGCCTCACGAGAGTTTTTCTTTCTTTTTAGTTCTTAAATATCTTTTTATCTTCTGGTTACAAAACTGCACACACATAAATCATAAAACATGACATGACTGACAAAAAAATGGTTCACTAGGGAGGTAAAATGCTAAACATTTTATTTTACTGTACACAATAATGAGGTGATGTGGGGGTTTTGTTATGGTTAGGTCAAGGTCTACCATCAGCACCAAACTTTATGGTGGAAACTGATGGCCGACTCTGACAGATTTAAAAGGATTAGAAAATCATGGAGGATAAAGCTATCAACAGCTGCTAGTCACGACGGTTATACTACCTCCAGTATCAGGACCAGAGTCCCTGAATACCAGTTTTCAGGAGATCATAAGTAGGAGAGTATGCTATTATATTTGTGGACTTCCCATTGGCATCCAGTTGGGCCCATGAGAACAGGATGTGTGTCGAGATGCTATGATTCTTACATTTTTATGACACTCCCTTATAACTTGTTGTTATCCTATATTTTCTCTGTTTACCAATTTGGCAAACCATTTGCAGCTGCATCATCCCCACTGAACACTATCAGTGGCTATTCACAAAGTACTGGTTTGAGGAAGAGTCCCTTTTAAAACATAATTTTTAAACATCTGCCCTTGTTGCTCCACCTCTACACCAAAAAAGGAACATTTGTAACACTGTCTCTTTTGTGAACACTGAGCTGTTTCCTATGCTTCTTAATTGCTAAATTTGTATCCTGCCTCTCTACCAAGTAGCGCTCAAGGTGGCTAACAAAATAAGACAGATAACAAGGGCGGAGGGGAAATTGGGTCCACTTCCTGGTGGAACCAGGTTGCGGTCTGGCCACCTAGCCACTCTCCTCAGCATCGGGGCGGGGCGGCGTCCCGCTGGGGGAGACCCTGGCCACATCAGGTTGCCAGGCGGCCAATCAGGTCGCTTGGGGGCATGGCTGGGGACGATTTAAGCCACGGCAAGATTCTGAGGCTTCCTCTTTCAGCCTCGCACCGCGGATCTTCCTGCACACTCGGATCTTGTTTGTCCCATCTGCCACGGTTCTTGTGTCTTTATTCTCCTTGGGGGTGGCTTGGGGGCCTTGACACGCAAATAAGAAGAAAGCAATAAATTAAAACAAACAAAAAAAGAAAAGCAGACAAAAACAGCCAGTTCAAACCAAATACAATCTGAAAATCAGCTGAAGAGTCAAATACTTGACGAAATAGAAATGCTTTTGTCTGGGAATGGAAAGTCTCCAGGGGTGGAGCTAGCCAGAGTTCCCTTGGCAGGGAGTTCCAGAGCCTAGAGGCAGCCACTGAGAAGACCCTGCTTTGAGTTTCCATATTCTTTAAAGGATTTGGAAAGTTGTGGGCATGGGGTTGCAATCAATGCTGCACAAGTGTCATTCTGCTCACATAGTGGGACTTACTTTCTTCTCCTCTCGCCATCTCTCCTTTCAAAATCTGCTCCTGGGAGGTCCACTGGCCTTTTTGAGGGAGCACGGTTGGCCACAGGGGAAGCCAAGAGGAGCTCCACTGTACACACAGGGGTCTGTTGTGCAAGTGAAACAGCAGCATTGGGTACAACCCAGCAAGGCAGCCATTGCAGTAAGAACCCAATGGGATTAGACCAAAAGGGCTATATAGTGCATCTTGGTTGCACGATAGCCAACCAGATGCCTATGGGAAGACTGCAAGCAGCACCTGAGTGCCACTGAGCTCTCCCCACCTGTGATTTACAGCAACTAGTATTCAGAGGCAAGTGGGGGCAATGCACAGCCATCATGGCTGTGTCGCCAGTAATAGCTTTATGCCCCGTGTCAAATTGTTCTTTACCGTAGAGCAGGAACATCTTGCATTCTCCTTCTGCCTCTATCAACTTAAGCATAGACAGAGGAAGCTTCTGTGCGCATGCTCCTCCTGATACGTTTTGTGATTGTCTGTGGTTGTCTGCCCAGTCTGTCACAGGTGGGCTGCAAAAGCAAATGGCTATCTCAGTGCTGGCTCACAGAGCCAGCTCTATCATTAGGCAAAATGAGGCCGCTAGCTGCCGCAGGTGCTGGGACGTATTAGAGGACACACTCGGTGTGCAAGGCAGCTTGCCTTGTATCTCCTAAGCTAATCTGCTGCCTCCTGGTGTATTGGGAGGCCATGTCCCATTACCAGTATTGCATTAAGATTTAACTGCCAATCCAGCTGAGCTTCTGTATGTGGAACTGGAGGGATGGGCAAGCAGGGAAGGCAGCAAAATGTATGGAGAGCACAAAAATGAAGGATGAATGCTACCATTTTCCTCAATACTACAAGTTCCAGATCTGACAGACTCTCTCCCTGTTTATTTGGGTTTTTTGAAATAAACTTTTAAAAATATTGTTTCTGGCAAACTCTCACTGGCTCTGTTTCTAAGTTATTTTTGGTATGATTTCAAATTTTGGAACAAATAATTCCTAATGTGCATTATTAATTTGAATGTTACCATGTGCAAATCAGCAACAGGCTGGATTTCTTCTCTCTCCCTCTGGGAGGAGTTGCAACCACATCTGTTGTGTGGCTGAGTGTCTAATAGACTGCTGCTGCTTGAGGTTTGGCGATTTGGAGGCTGTGGGGATAAATAATTTTGTTCCTTATTATTTTGGACAGAGAGTGCCCTTTTGTTTATAACTGTATTTGTTCACATTCACTTCTCATTACTTTTGCTTCTCTCTCTGTTGTCCTTCTCTCTCTCCCTTGCATCTACATTAATATTGTATTATCCTTGGGGCAGAAACCTTCTTTTTCTCATACATAAGCAAACTAGCCCCAGTTAGCAGCCGGTGACAGCATTTGGAGACAAATGGCAGTTTCCCAGCAACCTTCAAGGGAAGTTTCCTAGCACAATGAGTTGCAGACATCTAAGCTGGAACATAGGGGCGCGGGTGGCACTGTGGATTAAACCACAGAGCCTAGGACTTGCCGATCAGAAGGTTGGCGGTTCGAATCCCCGTGACAGGGTGAGCTCCTGTTGCTCAGTCCTTGCTCCTGCCAACCTAGCAGTTCGAAAGCACGTCAAAGTGCAAGTAGATAAATAGGTACCGCTCCAGCGGGAAGGTAAATGGCATTTCCATGTGCTGCTCTGGTTCGCCAGAAGTGGCTTAGTCATGCTGGCCACATGACCCGGAAGCTGTACGCCGGCTCCCTCGGCCAATAAAGTGAGATCAGCACCGCAACCCCAGAGTCGGTCACAACTAGACCTAATGGTCAGGGGTCCCTTTACCTTTACCTTTAAGCTGGAACATACCAGAATTTCAATGATACTTGAATATCAAGAAGATGTTTAAACTATGAAACAACCTTAGCATCCATCTATAACCAATTGTGTAGAACCAAACAGTGCATATGTCCCAGAAGGCCTGTAGACGCCATCTTGGGAGTCAAGATAACCCAGGGACTTGTCGAGCTGTAAAATAAAATCGCATGTGCTTATCTGCTTGCTTAGAGGCTTTGAAACCTTAAGTTTGGTTCAGTTAGTCACAGACAAAACCATGCTGCTGGTCACTTCAGGGTCTGTCCTGATGTGTGGCAGCAAGGAATCATGCACTGTACGTAGATCTCTTGCTATATCTCTATAATAAAGCACTAGAACTGATCACGCTGGTGTTTTGTGCATCTTTCTTTGGAATCTCTGCAACTGGGTCCTTTGGGGCATCAGCCAATCCTTTGCCCCAGTCTGTATTTGGACCCGCAGGACAGAACCCCAACCCAGTAGGTTGCAGGTAGCGTAGAGATCATAGGCATCAATACTGAATGGAAATCAGAACCTACCTCACTAGAACAGAATATTGAAGCATCTGGTAACGTATTGTCTGCTCCAACTGGCAGTGACTTTCCAATGTCTTTTTAAAAAATAAGGAACTGAGCATGAGGCCTATTTATCAACATATGCACTTTATAGTCCCTTCTAGCGCATGCAAATGGCTGTACAGTGGTACCTCAGGTTAAGTACTTAATTCATTCCAGAGGTCCGTGCTTAACCTGAAACTGTTCTTAACCTGAAGCACCACTTTAGCTAATGGGGCCTCCTGCTGCTGCCGCACCGCCGGAGCACGATTTCTATTCTCATCCTGAAGCAAAGTTCTTAACCTGAAGCACTATTTCTGGGTTAGCAGAGTCTGTAACCTGAAGCGTATGTAACCTGAAGCATATGTAACCTGAGGTACCACTGTATATGGTTATTTGTAGGGAATGTGCCAGTGTTTCCATGTTTAAAATGCTTGGGGTTGTTGTTTTTTTGTCAGTGAACCATTTGGCAGCGCACACTGCCAGATTTCTTATTTTAAAAAAAGACGTGCCAGGTCTCCTCGTTTTTCTGTTTGTTAGTGCTATTTCATTGTACTTTAAATTGTTCTGGAATAAGCAGCACAGATTACCCCACTGTTGCCATTAAGTGGGTTTCAAATGACACGGTCCTATGCAGTAAATAATACTGAAAAGTACTCCCCAAGATACTACAGCTTATTCTCATACATTACTCCAGGCCTTATCCCTTCCATACAACAAGTGTCGTCAGATGGCGGCTCTGGCTTTTCTGCTGCTGGGTTTCCGTTGCTGGATTGGACCAAATATGTATCAGGAGGATAAGCTGCACCTGTAATTTGTAATTAAGAATAATCCTTGGTTGCATTTGGAAAGGGTGGGGGAAATTGGCAGCAAACATAGAGCTCTATAACATGTTGGAAACAGCAATTGTCTTGTGGCTAAAGCAAGCTCTAATTTAATACATGCAGCTGATTTTGCTTTTTTAATAACAATTAAAAAAAAAAAGTGATGTTTGCCTTTTGTGCTCCAGACCTAAACCTAACATGGTTGAGTCGATCGTAGAATAATTCCTTCCCACCTTCTCAATTACAGTTTTTCCAGATATCATAAATATCGCTCAGATATTGATACGCATTGGTCTAAAATTTAATAAGCTTTTATCCTCTTGCCATTAGCATTAAGCCGGATCTCCTGGGCTAGTTTGGGGTTAATTGCCAAAAGGTTTTATGATACATCTAATTGGTTCAGTCATCTTTCTGTGCCATGAACCCTACCAGACAGCTGATAGGCCCTGAACTCAAGCACAAGGCCAATAGCCTACTGGTTATTTAGTATGTGCTAGAAGTCGGTATTTTCCTTTCCTTCCACCCCCACCCCGGTTCTTTTCTTCACTCCATGTGAAAATAGTTAACCATAGAGAAAAGGTTCCACCTCTCCACTTTGCAAAATGGTGAAATTAAATTTTCTGTACAGCTACCAGGGGACAGCAGTAAATTACCCTAGTAAGAGAGTTTACATTGATTCTGGACAGGGGGAACCACTTGTCCATATGTAACAACGATAACCTTTTAGTAGGTTTGGAAAACAAATCTGACACCCCATTAAAAGGCAAATGATTTTTTCTCCACTCAAGCAAAAGAAACTTTTAAAACACAGAAGGCTATTAATAAATAATGGGGCTTTTTATTATTATTATTTTTTAAAGGGAAAGGCTAACATGAAAGCTGAAGCTATAAACTGTATCAGACGTAGGATTTTGACTTGCTTGGTTTATTTGTCAAGGACATGAGATGGGATATCATTTTTATTAGCTGCACAAAAGATATTTTATTGAATGTCACATTGTAATTTGATTTTAAAAGGGAGACGGAAAAAATTACATTTTCTTAGGTATATAATACTGCAAAAACATGATACCCTCAACAACCACTAACCACAACAAGAAATCATAAGAGCTCACCCGTGCTAAGGCTGTTTCACGGGGATCATATTCATTGTTTTCCTACATATATATATATATATATATATATATATATATATGCATATTTCCATTAATTTGAAGTTTAGATCAGACTAGAAGGGGGGGAGAGAATAAAAAGTGGAACTATTTTAAAAGAGCTTTTTCTCTTTAAACAGTTTTCTAGGGAAGTCAGTTTGATAATTTGAACCATTATGTTCCACTGTGGTGGACCATTGATTCATATTTGCATTCCAAGGGTATTTGATCGTCTAATGTTTTCAATCATAATAGCAGGACACATTGCCTGTCTGTAGATCATCATATCACATTGCTCTTTCTGCATTATAGGGCTGCTGAGTTCTGGTATACTCCCTGCCAATTATATTCAGTTTTGGGGATCCAATTTTGTGTTTCTAGGTCTATTGACTCTATTTACTCTAAATAAAGCCCCTGTTCTGAGAAGCATAGTTAGGCTGTGAATGCATGGATCTACACACATACATGCACACCACAACTTTTTAAAACTGCCTATTCAAAATCCAACCACAGCATACCCTTCAAAATTTCTCTGATGAAAATAGGGATGTTCTATTCAATTATTATTATTATTATTATTATTATTATTATTATTATACACCGCCCATCTGACTGGGTTGCCCCAGCCACTCTAGGCGGCTTCCAACATATATAAAAACATAATAAAACATGAAACATTAAAAAGCTTCCCTATATAAGGCTGCCTTCAGATGTCTTCTAAAGGTTGTATAATTACTTATCTCTTTGGCTCAGGGGTTGCATAACTCCATACCCTCCAACCCTTCTCTGATTAAAATAGGAACTCCTACTATATCCTCCAACATTTCTCTGATAAAAATAAAGGTGTCCTAAGGATAAGTGGGACATTCTGGGATCAAATCAGAAACTGGGACTGCTTCTGTAAATGCAGGACTGTCCCTGGAAAATAGGGACTCTTGGAGGGTGTGCCATAGCAAGCTCATGTGAAGGTACCACAAGAAAGAACACCAACATACTGAACATTGCACTCATCCCACATGCCCGATATTACTTGGTCCAGACAACACTGTACATGGAGAATTATGGGTGTGTACAGATGGCTAATGGCCAAGTGGAAACTTCTACATGATTGTAACTGTCAGGTTAGTCCATGGGTAGGCAAACTAAGGCCCGGGGGCCAGATCCAGCCCAATTGCCTTCTCAATCCAGCCCCGGATGGTCCGGGAATCAGCGTGTTTTTACATGAGTAGAATGTGTCCTTTTATTTAAAATGAATCTCTGGGTTATTTGTGGGGCCTGCCTGGTGTTTTTACAGAAGTAGAATGTGTGCTTTTATTTAAAATGAAACTCTGGGTTATTTGTGGGGCATAGGAATTTGTTCATCCCCCCCCCAAATATAGTCCGGCCCCCCACAAGGTCTGAGGGACAGTGGGCCGGGCTCCTGCTGAAAATGTTTGCTGACCCCCGGGGTTAGTCTGCCACCTGTAGCATCTTGCTATGCAGTTTATACTTCAGGTGCAGATGTGTGAGCAAATGGTTGTCAGCATTCATCCCTTTTTATCAGAAAATGTCCAGCCCTGAATGGAGGAATGGGGAATCTGAAGCACTCATGCCTCCAACTCCCATCAATCCCAGCCAGTCTGGCCAGTGCTCAAGGATGATGGAAGCTTTCTCTATTATCTGCACAGCAGAGGGTGTTCAGTCAACAGTGCAAAGGCTGAGCTGAAGCGTTCCCTGCTGGTTCCCTGCTTTCAGCAATAGGGATCGCAGTTTGGTAGTACCCAATTGGTTAGCTGTCAGATTCTAGAGTTCCCTGTTGGTGGCTCTTACGTAATTCACAAAATACAGAGTCCATTCATAAAACACAGTGTTCATTCATAAAGCTGTAACATAAATCTCCATTGCTACATATTTGCAGGTTTATGGCTTCCCTGACAGCAATTTTGGGAGGGGAGACTGCAGCACTGGGGAAAGGGCAGGCTGGCAAGGCCCACTAGATTTAGAGGCCCAAGTTGCCCTGGCCTTGTATGAAGTCTTGGGTTTGCAATTTTGGGAGGGGGGAGGTTGCTTGCTGGGGAGCGGGTGGGCTGGCGAGGCCTCCTAGATTTAGAGGCCCAAGTAGCCCTGCCCTCGCATGAAGTCTTGGGTTTGCAATTTTGGGAGAGGGGAGACTGCCCACTGGCAGGCTGCCAAAGCCCCCTAGATTTAGAGACCCTATGCTTCAGCCTACTTAGCTTATACATAAACCTGACACTGCATGGAAGACTTCAGCTACTTTGCTTTAAAAAATATAAAAAATTGCAATGATAGCTTTCAAAAACAAAGAAATGATAAAGAAAAACAATCAGTTTTTCCACTTACAAGGCAATCGTAAGTGCATCGTGTTTGCTTAATGAGGGCAGGAGCCTCCTTATAATTCATAGCAATAATTAGAATCAAATCCAAGCATTCTGATATTGAGAGTTGGTTCATTATATATAATGCAGCAAGACCAAAGTTCCCTCAAGGAGTAAAAATGAACCACTGATCTTTTATAAGTTCTTAATTTTACAAGATCCATTAAATCCCACACTTGGCTGGCACAGTTTGAAATTTCTAATACCTAGCATAAAAGTCATCCTTGTAGTAGCTAGTAAATTTAAAATGAACTCTTGAGAGCTTACTGGATGTTTTTAGAAAATTCAAAAGACGTTATCAGTGGGACCAATACCAACTCTTTATTGCTTATTGGATAACACCCCACACACACACATTCTTCCAAAATTATGAGCTTCTCCTATGCTAGACTGTCATATATGATAAAAGTTACCCTTATTCTGCTAAAAATTCCTGTATCCAAATTATATGTGGTCAAAATTATCCAGAGTACGAGATGCCATTGTGTGACAATTTTAGTTGTTCTTAGGTTTAAGCTTATTGCAAATCAATATCCTAAATAAAAGAAAATAAAATAATACTTCCTTCAGCATCATTTGCTATAAACCCTTTCTCCACTTTGTTCCACATAAAATATAATAATTTTTTCTATAAAATCCAAGCATATAACTGGTTTTTTAAATATATATTGCCACTCTAAAGATGTTAGATTTCTTTATTATGCATAGAGAAAAGTTAAACTTGAAAGTCCAGATAAAATGGCATACAATGTCCTGCTTAGCAACAACTTAAGGTGTCAGTACATTAGAATGTCAGCGGTTTGAATGGGTGAGCTCCCATTGCTCTGTCCCAGCTCCTGCCAACCTAGCAGCTCGAAAGCATATCAGTGCAAGTAGATAAATAGGTACCGCTGCGGCACGAAGCTAAATCAGTGTTTCCATGTGCTCTGACTTCCATCACAGTGTCCTGTTGCACCAGAAGCAGTTTAGTCATGCTGGCCACATGACCCGGAAAGCTGTCTGTGGACAAATGCTGGTTCCCTCGGCCTGAAAGCGAGATGAGCGCCGCATCCCATAGTCAAGTTGGACTGGAATTAACCGTCCAGGGGTCCTTTACTTTACTTTAATACATATATTTCTATACCAATATATCTTACTCCCTAATAAATGAAAAGCTTGAACTGTTGATCTAGATCCTAGATTAAATACTTCATCATGGAAGAAAGAAAAGGTATACCAGTTGCTAACTTGTGGTTCTTTGCAACACATCAATAAAGTATACTGCTTCAGCAGGATCATAACATGTAAAATGCCCAGAGATCCTTGGAGGAAAGGTAGGAGGTAAGTAAGTAAACATAGGTACAAATAATTAGCTTCCTTTCTCCCAATTAACTTGTGCTACCTTCTGACATTTGTTCATTTGTTTAGACCATATAAAACTCAACAGATTTTTTGCTACTTTCCTAAAATCTGGTATCAGAATTGGTATTTTGCATATAAGAAAGTCGCTTTTGGTAATATAGACATTCTCATTCCACAATGGACTCACTCCAAAAATATCCATGGAATTCTCGCACTCAAAAATCTAAATTATTGTGCTTTGAGCCGTGACTTCTAATCGTATCTGAGCTCCTGGATAGCTCAGTTTGAGACAAGGCAAAAGCAGTGTACAGCCACCAAGAACAAGTCTCATTGGGAGATAGACCAGTGATCCAACCAGCCCTGGATTTAAAAATAAATAAATGTATAAAATGTCAGGGAGTATCACCTGACCCACTGTGGCCTATCAATGCAGAGAGACTTTCTTGGTTGGTACTGGTACGTCTTGCAGTTCCCTCCTTTAGCCAGTGAGTGGAGTATAATCTGAATCTCTCTCTCTCTCTGCCTGACATCCCTCACATCTCTAGTTCAGCCTCCAGTTCTGACACTTCCTTCCATGGGCAAAACGCTTCAAAAGCTTGCACATCGTAAGAATCGCTAGAAGTGCAGCGCTGCAGAGCAAAAATCTCCCCCTTCATTATAACTAAAAGGCATGCCAACTATCTTTCGGAGAGCTCTTCTCAGGTGAGAGAGCAAGAGAGGCCTAAAGACTCCTTTTGTCGTCTGTGTGATGCCTTAAAAAAAGAGAAAGAAACAAGTTTCCGAGTGATAAAATCGGCAAGGACAGGACCATTGTCATTGCTCATTTTATGACCTCAGGCATTGCTACACTGCCTCAGACTGCCTTGGCACCATTAGTCCCTAGACTGTTTCTGCTGATTTTAAAGAGGCTTTTGTTGGTAATCAGTACAGACTTTGGAATCCCAGGACACCCATACTAGTCACACTGAGCTCAAATCAGAAGGTGAACAGGCAGTAACAAGCACTGAGGCCCACACTGACCCTTAGCAGCTATTTATTTGCCATAATAAGTGAGCAAATAGCTTTCCCAATGAAAAGGCATATTTTGGGAACTGATAATAAATCAATCTTTGAAGAACGTGAAATAATTATTAGCTTTATGCCAAGTTGTAAAAAAGAGAGAGAGAGAGAGAAGGGGGAAAAAGCAGGCCAAATAAGTGCCCCCGCTTCAGACCCAGACAGGCTTCCCATCTATAGAGATTTAAAGGGGGTCGCACATCAAAAGAGGCCATTTTAATAGCGTTCACATGACTGAGGAACAGTACTTCGTTTCTGAAAGCGATACGCTCCAACTTAATGAAATCTTTAACTTGGTGGGGAAAGGAACTTGAAACAACCTGTAGCAATTAGTAACAACAAGAATGTGTCAGTTCTTACTATGTAGAAAGAATAACAAACAGCCCAACTTTAGTGCTGTGGGGGGTTTTTGTTGCTTTTTTTTTTTTAAAAAAAGGATAATCCTCCCCCCCACCCCCACCCCCCAAAATAGTAAAAGCTCTGTTCTTATTTCAAAAGAAGTTAAATTGTGATTAATAACAGAATTAAAGGAAAGAAACGGGGAGCAGTAAAAGGGAACACTGCCCTGCTCCATGAGAGATAAAACAGCTTTGCTAAGCAAAACCTGCAGTGGGAAAGCAGCCTTTGATCCAACTAACTCCTATGGAGGAAAGTTTCTCTTTTTTTTTTTTTTTTAATGACTCCACTAGGATTAGGACCATACCTCACAATGCATATGGTGTTTAATGGGAATACATCTGCTATTGAAAAGGGAGACTGCATATTTTGCATGGTGAAAGGGTCCAGCTTCAGCCACTAGTATCTCCGCTCAAGTCTTTTCACCAATAATCATAAGCATCAAGGATGAGAAAGACCTCTGCTCCAAATTCTGGAGAACTCCTCCTGCAAATTAGTCCAGATGGAGCAATGGTGGCCCCGCCAGTTTGCAGCCAGGGTTTGAGTTGCCCCCCAATGCAGCAAACATTAAACTGTTCTTTGGGGATTGGCTAATCTGTGGATTTCAGTTCTCTGGGTTTTTCATTTTTCCACTCTTCAATTCATTTCTCTACGTTTTCCAAGGAGAAGCTTATCCTACATGATGTCAATCACTTCTCTGCAGGCTTGCAAAAGAGCAACAGCCAGCACTGCACAAGGCCAGATCCTGCAGGATCTAGTCTTGCACAGTGCCTTCCTTCACAAGCAGCTTCTTCTTCTCAAGAGAGATTTCTTGAAGCTGCTTGCTTGGAGCCACCTTCCAGAGTCCACATCATGCCCATGAGGCAAATGGGAGCAGAGCAACAAATGCAAATTTAAGCAGATCAGGACCACAATACCTCAAGGACCATCTCTCTCCATATGAACCTACCCATACCCTGAGGTCATCTTCTGAGGCCCTTTTTCATGTGCTTCCTCCATAAGAGGTCTGGAGGGCGGCAACATGAGAACAGGTCTTTTCTGCAGGGACTCCCTGTTTGTGGAATGCTCTCCCCCAGGAGGTTTGGTTGGCGCCTTCATTATACACCTTTAGGCTCCAGGCAAAAACATTCCTCTTCAACCAGGCCTTGGGCTGGTTGACATCCAATGCCCTTTTAAAATGTGTCATGGAAGAGAGGGATTATTGGGTTGTACCTGTTTTTATTATTACAGTGGTACCTCGAGTTACAGACGCTTCAGGTTACAGACTCCGCTAACCCAGAAATAGTACCTCGGGTTAAGAACTTTGCTTCAGGATGAGAACAGAAATCATGCAGCAGCAGCGTGGCGGCAGCAGGAGGCCCCATTAGCTAAAGTGGGACCTCAGGTTAAGAATAGTTTCAGGTTAAGAACAGACCTCCAGAACGAATTAAGTTCTTAACCCGAGGTACCACTGTAATATGTATTTTGTGTTTCAGTGTTGAGAACCAGCCTGATACCTGTGGGTATAGGGCAGTATACAAATTTATTTATTTTTTATTATTTGCACAGTAGCCTTATTTCTGCACACAGTCACACATCCCTCTATATCCTCCACCTAGGCAAACAAAAGACCATTAGCAGAGTTGAAGTTCCAGCCAGGCAAAAACACCCAAGGAAGGGTGCAAAGGGCAGCTGGTGAGAGCCAGCGAGAGATCCCCAAGAGCCAGATAGAGAGGCCTGAAGGTCCACATTTGGCCCTGAGGGTTCTATACCCACCCACCTCAGCTATATACACATTATAAACACAGTCTGTGAATAAATTTAATATCAAATAAAATGAAGTATCAAGGAAAATTGCCCATTGGTCCTTACCCTAAATGTCAATAAAGAAGGACAAATGGCCCCAAGTAATGATCAGAGTCCAATCTATTGCATCCCGTGATGCACTCCTCAGCACCTAAGTAATCACACAGCAATTGAAACGGCCTCTCTTTTTATGACTCCCACATCCATCCTTAGATCCTAATAGGATGGCAAAGGAAACCAGTTAAAAGCTGTGATAACAGGGGAAGTACAGAGAAGATCGGCAGCACTGAAGACATGAAACGAAATCAAATGGCAAGTGTGGGGGAGCCATAACCTTAAAGAGGAAAAAAAGAGAGAAAAGCAAGACCAAAGGAAGACTTTGATAAAAGTAATGATAGCTGGTAGATTTCTCTCTCCGGCACTCCCAATAGTATCACTAGTGTTAAGACGAAAGCCTTACAAATGAATGAGCAGATCAGCATTCTTTCCTTCCAGTGCGAAGTACTGTACATTAGATTTTTCTAGTAATGTTCCTGTCATGCAGTTTCCCATGTGTCTGGCATGGTTAAGGGACCCTCTTAACTTCCTTACAGTTGTCACTGGGTTTCAGTAGACTAAACCACTATCTGTCAACAGTAATTTTTGCAATCCCTCCTCCTGCTTCTGTATTCATCTATCTATCCATATGTACATCTCTTTCTTTTCTTTTCTTTTCTTTTCTTTTCTTCTTTCTCCTTCATTCAGAACTTTTATTAGTCTAATACTTGATCTGCTTTGGACATTCATTTTAAATATTCAGATGATGACACATGAATGGGTATGTATTATTAGCAAACCTATAATAAATTTTAGGAGCAAAATCTGGAGCCAGACTTTTTTCTTAATTTTGAGTAGTGTTAGAGTTCATTGTCAACAAGAGGTTTTGGAGATGCACTTTAGGGAAGGAATTGTGAAGGATCAAGACCAGGCAATGTTAACCGTAGATTAATATCATGATAGCTTGGGTGAATAGATGTGAATTTTGATTGCATTCCCTAAGTTTAGTGTGTGTGTTTCATTTTTATAATGCGCACATGCATCTGCAAACCCAAACTATTAAATAGGTTTGCTCATGTTCAATTAACTACTGGTGGAATACACTTACTGGAGAAAACTTTGGGGGAAACTCATGGCCCAATAAGAGTGTATGTTTGCATTAAGTATGGCAAAGGTTCCAGGGACCAGTTAAGCTTCTATCTTCTCACCATGTTCCTCCTGCTGGATTTAACTTGCATGAATGTTGCGTCCTCTATTGCTTTGTAGCATACCATACACTGCACAGAGCAGGGACAAAATGGTGACATAGTTCCAAGCTGCACTGAACCAAGCTCCTTGGTCACAAAACCTTATATGGCTTCCCACAGATGGATTTGTGTGTGTGTGTGCGCGCACACACACACACATATATATGGCACGTCCATATTTGTGAGGACACCAATGTAGGATGAATGATTCATGCAGCATTCATAAAGTGGGCATCTTAGCATCTGGGCAAAGGAACAAGCTGTTCCACACACTGTCTATGGCAATCTGGACATTCTGCTTTCACCACAGAGCACATCATAAGATACGGACACAAGTCAAACTATACCTATATACAACATACCCCTGAATGTAAATGCAAAGGTCCACAAAGCAATTTTTCAATTCTGCTGAGTTAAAAGAAGAAAAGGGTGAGGGAGTTCCAGGGAACTGATCTCAAGCGAGAGAGAGAGAGAGAGAAGCAAAAGGAATATCCCTTCACAATTCTAGTAGCCCTGAGGTTGGCATGTTTCATTACCATCATTGAGTCAACGCTGTTGTTAGCACATCTTATTCTACACATGTATCCAATTTTAATTATACGTAGGATTTATATTAAAAGGCAGTAATAGTAAATAGTGGTAGAAAGATGGAAGCTTGATATCAGATATTTCAATCATATCCAGATTTTTGGATTCATTTCTTTTAAAAATGTATTTATTAAAGCCATGAGAATTCAGACATTGGAGAAGTTGCTGCCAAACAACTGTTTCCCACCATGGATGTAAGTCTCATAATGCACTATCACTATTTAGAAGATGTATTCATTTACTCTATAATGTCTAACAATTGGATCCAGTCAACGGGAATCTGAGCAACCAGAAGAGAAACATGTGATTTTAGGGTCCCCTGTTGGTTGAGAAGTGATCCAGAAGTGCAGAAGCATCAAAACGGTTTGAAAACTAATCCCAAAAACTGTCCCTTTTTTAAAGAGGGAGAGAGAGTGCTTGTAATTTTGCTTTTCACTGTGCTGTTCTCGTGTTGCGTCAGTAAATGTAACTTAATATGAGCTGGCGTGAACTGTAGCAAGACTGTGGTGGATTAGAAATTTGGGGAAAGGAAGCTCTTCCCTCTCTATCAATTACATTGTTTGCATTGGAAAGCCTGATGACAACCTACTGAAAGCAGTTTGGGAAGATGGGCAAGCAGGAAAGGAAATACACCAGTCTTGGGACGCAGCATACTGAGTTCTGAGTCGGGTGTCATTCCCCAGTGAGATAACTGTGACTGCAAGTGACTGCCATATCTAGGCGCTTTGGAAAGACAACTGCAAGTTATGTACAATGAAGGTCTTCCTACGGTTTTTAACTCACTCTTGAACTCAGTGTACACTACCAAAATGCGTAGAAACTTACATTTGAACAGCTGCTTGAATTTCCACCAGATGACTGCTGGACATTTTGCCTTTGGAAAGCATGGATTTCTTAAAACGCAAACTTAGCTGTCAGACCAGTCTCTCCCAGCCCCTATGCTTCCCAATGTGAAAGGGTTTCCCCCATCCCTTCCTCCAACGTTTGATTCTGCAAATGGGCTGCTCTAATTGACTTGTTCTGGCCTGGTGCTGGAGGATTTTCAGGGCAATAAAGATTAAAGGGCTCGGGACAATTAGCCTACTCTGCAAATGGCAGCAGGTGACAATGTGGTTTAAAACAGAATCCATCATCCTATAATGTCAAAGGGGTAGAGGGATCAGTCCAGACATACTAGGCAGGAGGTGAAGGATAAAACCTTTGCAGGTGTGCAGCTTAACAGGGTGCTAATTGGATAGCAGGTAGCATAAATAAGAATCACAGTGGGTGCATGCAATGCATGAAGAAGTGGTGTGAATTGTCAGCTTAGCATGCCAAACTTCTCTCCTCTCCCTGCCTCGCCCGCTCCACCATCATCTCAAACTTCATTGCTGGGGTTCATGTTTAGGCTATAGTTCCTTGAGCTCACTTCTAAATGATTAGTCTACAAGGGTAATGAGTTCTAGATTATGGAACTCCTTCCATTCATACGCTGAGTGATTTATATGGATGTAAATATGTGGGATGCGGGTAGCACTGTGGTCTAAACCACTGAGCCTTGGGCTTGCCGATCAAAAGGTTGGCGGTTCAAATCCCTGTGATGGGGTGAGGTCCCATTGCTTGGTCCCAGCTCCTGCCAACCTAGCAGTTCAAAAGCATGCCAAAAAGTGCAAGTAGATTAATAGGTACCACACCGGAGGGAAGGTAAATGGCATTTCCGTGCACTGCTCTGATGTCGGTGTTCCGTTGCGCCAGAAGTGGCTTAGTCATGCTGGCCACATGATCTGGAAAAACTTTCTGCGGGGCGGACAAACACCAGCTCCCTTGGCCTGTAAAGAGAGGTGAGCGCCACAACCCTAGAGTCGTTCTGGACTTAACTGTCAGAGGTCCCTTTACCTTAAATATTGTGTAAATGGAAAATCTTTCATCTCAAGGATCAGTTGGTGATGCATGGCCTTGCCAACGGCATTAGAAAGATTTGAAGGTTTTGTAGAAATGAAGCAAGGAACTGTATTTTTGCCTTCTTCTTAAATTTCTTACCTGACCCCATGACCATTTGTCTTCAGATCTAAATATGGATTATATTCCAAACCACATTTCTGCTTCAAGGTGATAGTAGTAGGTAGATCTTGTACTTCCATAGGAAAACAGAGGAAACTATTGTCTACACCAGGGGTCAGCAACCTTTTTCAGCCTTGAGCCGGTCCACCATCTCTCAGACCATGTGGTGTGCTGGACTATATTTTGAAAAAAAATATGAACAAATTCCTATGCCCCAGAAATAACCCAGGGATGCATTTTAAATAAAAGCACACACTCTACTCATGTAAAACCACCAGGCAGGCCCAACAAATAACCCAGAGATGCATTTTAAATAAAAGGACACATTCTACTCATGTAAAAACACACTGATTCCCAAACCGTCCGTGGGCCAGATTGAGAAGGCAATTGGGCCGCATCCAGCCCACGGGCCTTAGGTTGCCTACTCCTGGTCTGCACTGTCTGCCTATCCAGGATTTCAGACGGGTCTTTCCATTTCCTACCTGGAGATGCCAGGGATTGAATCTGCATCCTTCCGCACACAAGACAGATTCTCTGCCACTGAGCTACAGCCCTTCCCCTTGCATGTAGGGAGCCTGGAGTGGCATAGTTCTCGCTTTGAGGCGTAAGCTGCCAAGCACCATAGTCTGGCATCTTTAAGCAACCTTTTTTTACTATTAAGCATTATCAGTGCTTTTCCCCCCAAGAAAAATAGGTGCCAGAACTCACCATGAAGTTCTTACAGTAAGTCACTGAGTGATGCCAGTTTGTCAACCCGTGGAGGTGCTAAAAACTATGACAAGCTGCCTCCCTAGCTGGTTTGGAGGTCGCCCCTGGTTTTGATGCAGATCAAATAGATGCACCTCTGCCTCCCTCGTTCTCTTATATTTAGGCAGATAGCTAGGGCAGCTCAGAAAGACCCTTCGGAAAGCTTAAAGCCTGCTGCCACTACACAGGAAATGGATTAAAGAAAAGGAAATGCAAATTGGCCAATCACACCTAGGAGTGGCTAGGAGCTAGGTGGAGCCATAGACCTAAAAAAATGTGTAGACTCACACATGCTGGCCAGCTTCCATTTTGACTTGAAATGTTCATTTTGGGCTTCTCAGAAGTACGTAAAGGCAAGAAGCAGGCGGGGGGTGCCACCTACAATGGTGCCCACCTGAGAAGTGCTGGAACTGTGTGCTCTGGCTGGAAAAAAAAAAGCACTGAACATTTTGCAGATGCTGGTAGCCAGCATGTACATGGTAGCAGGAGGCCCATGTTCCTCTCAGCCTTCCTTCTACAGTTTTGCATCTTCAGCATCCGTACACTGAATATCACAAGTGCATGTGGCTTACTTCCATAACATTGATCTACAAGTTTGCTGTCTTCTGCACATAGAATTATAGAATTGTAGAGCTGGAAGAGAAAGGCTGGGCTGGATGAATCCCTAGCCGGAATTAAGATTGCCGGAAGAAATATCAACAACCTCAGATATGCAGATGACACAACCTTGATGGCAGAAAGTGAGGAGGAATTAAAGAACCTTTTATTGAGGGTGAAAGAGGAGAGTGCAAAATATGGTCTGAAGCTTAACATCAAAAAAACGAAGATCATGGCCACTGGGCCCATCACCTCCTGTCAAATAGAAGGGAAAGAAATGGAGGCAGTGAGAGATTTTACTTTCTTGGGCTCCATTATCACTGCAGATAGTGACAGCAGCCACAAAATTAAAAGATGCCTGCTCCTTGGGAGAAAAGCAATGACAAACCTAGACAGCATCTTAAAAAGTAGAGACATCACCTTGCCAACAAAGGTCCGTATAGTAAAAGCTATGGTTTTCCCAGTAGTGATGTATGGAAGTGAGAGCTGGACCATAAAGAAGGCTGATTGCCGATGAATTGATGCTTTTGAATTATGGTGCTGGAGGAGACTCTTGAGAGTCCCATGGACTGCAAGAAGATCAAACCTATCCATTCTTAAGGAAATCAGCCCTGAATGCTCACTGGAAGGACAGATCCTGAAGGTGAGTCTCCAATACTTTGGCCACCTCTTCATGAGAAGAGAAGACTCCCTGGAAAAGACCCTGATGTTGGGAAAGATTGAGGGCACAAGGAGAAGGGGACGACAGAGGACGAGATGGTTGGATAGTGTTCTTGAAGCTACCAACATGAGTTTGACCAAACTGCGGGAGGCAGTGGAAGACAGGAGTGCCTGGCGTGCTCTGGTCCATGGGGTCACGAAGAGTGGGACATGACTAAATGACTAAACAACAACAACAGAGCTGGAAGGGACCCTGAGCATCATCTAGTCCAAGCTCCTGCAATGCAAGAATTTCAACCAAGGCATTCATGACAGACGGCCTTCCCACTTCTGCTTAAAAACCTCAAAGGAAGGACTGGAGAGTTCACCACCTTCCGAGGACGTCCTTTCCGCTGTCAAACCACTCTTACTGCCAGGCAGTTCTTCCTAATGTTTTGTCAGAATCTCCTTTCATGTACCATCCTCCACATTTTTTGGACTCTGGGTCTTTCTGGCCATTTTTCACCATTTCTAGGACTTTATGGTATTTCTGACAATTTTTCACTATTTGTGGGTTTTAGGGAGTTTCTGATTGTTTTTCACCTTTTCTGGGACTTTGGCTTTTTCTGGCCATTATTTACCTTTCTTGGGATCTCTAGCTTTTCTGACACTTTTTCTGAGATTTGAGGTTTTTCTCATCATCTTCCACCTTCGTACATGGCCCCCAGTACAAACGTGATCTCCAACATGAGGAGGTTGAACAACCCAAGGGTGGGGGGGGCAGGACCAGCTGGTACAACCCTCCCCACATTGAAAGAGTGAGGAGGGAGTTTATGTCTGCACAGAGCTATAATTGGATGTGTGTCCACAAATCTGTGCCACTTATTTTCAGACCAATCTACTTAAAACTGACTCCAGTTTAAGATGAATGAAAGAAACAAGCTCTGTCCATCAGCTGTTGGGCAGCCATTCCATATAGACAACCAGCCTCCATCAACAATTCAACCATTCTCCCCTTCTTATGGTTAGGGCTTTCATGTGGCAATTGAAAAGTATTGCTGAGCATTCTATACAAAAAGTGTATTCTTATAAAACACATTCAATAAAAGTGTAGCAGCTAATGGCAACATAAAAAGGGATTAAGCTAAATATTAGGCATCGAAGAAAGTACCTATTTAAGTCCTTGAGGGTCTTTTGCATATAAAAATCTTCCATTGGTTATTTATTTTGGCTGTCGTTTGGAGCACACAAGAAGGCAGTTTCTCCATCCCTTTACTGTATTTCTAATTTAAAGAGAAATCCTGTTTGCAAGACTTGACTTCAAGGACATCATAAACTGTAAGCTGAAAGGACAATATTTTTATATAACTGTGAGGCCCATAACCAAAGGAATCCTTAATCCCAGAATTAAGGGGGCTAGAGATAGAAAAGAAATAATAGTTGGGTTAACTCCCTCCATCCTGCCCACTGAAGACAAGTCCTCAGAGGAGCCATTCTCCACCTCTTTCTTCAGGCCACCTTCATGGCTCCAGATAAGGAAACAGCTCTGAAGGTCTTGGGACATTACGCCACAGTCTAGAAGTTAACAGGAGAAATTGTAAGCCACCACAGTACAGAAGCGTCTTACCAGAATTAATCAAAAACACCAAAAGTCAGAAGGGCTTTTTACTGGAGTGCAAAATCGTGAAACGACAGAAGTTGAACTCTTGAACTATGGTTTAGCTCAAGGGTGGGGAACCCATGACCCTCCTAATATAGTTGGGCTCCAACTGGAGGTTGTAGACCAACAACATCTGGCAGGCCATTTCTGTTTTATCTGTTAAAGATGCAGAGGAGGAAATAAAATTAAAATAAAATAGATTATGGGTGTTGGTAACTTCCCTGGTTTTTCTGGATATGAACTGGGCATGAGAAAGAAGGACAATAAAGAAAATACCTGATACCACATCCTGAATACCGTACAAACCCAGAGGTTGTTCAGGATGCATTAAATGACCACCTAGGATTGCTTCAGAAGAAGGCTTTATATAACATCAAAAATTGTTGTGTATTTCTTGTTGGAAGTGTTGTGATGCGGTGATCTGGGATGCAGCATTCAGGCTTCATGACTAGTAGCAATTGATGGTATTTTAATGAAATTTCATGAATGAAAAGCTATCACTCATTATTGGAAGGATGAACCATCTTCCCAAATGTTGCTGTTGTTCCCTATTACAACATACCCTTCAACCATCCCTATTTTAACAGGACATTCCCAGAATTGTAGAAGCCACACAGCTTCTGATTTGATCCTGGAAAGTCCCGGGGACGAGCCGTTGCTTATAGCTAGCTGGTCTGGCTCTTGAAGTGGTGCCACACTCTTGTGCAAATCAGCAAACTTAGGCGAGAATGTGGCACCACACATTTTGGTGCCCTGCTCTCATACCCTGATTTTCACGAGAGGAATGTTAGAGAGTATGTTTCAGCAACACACCAACGGTGCATCCTTTGTGTTATCTCCGGGCCCTTACCAATTAAAATTTACACACACATTAGAGATGATGGACTGTTTATTTATGAATCCTTAGATATCTTATTTATCTGTGACTTGCATTGCCATGCATATTGTCCATATTGTCTCTGTTCCTCTCCTTCTTCGTCTATATCTTCCTGTAGTGCTGCTGTGTCTGGAACAAAACAACAATTTTTAAAAGGCCCTGGACAGTATCTGTATACCTTGCTTTTCTAATTGCTCTGCTCAACAGCATCAAAACCCAGATTAGGGTGCCCTGGGCATGTAGCTCATGGCTGAAATTTATTGAAAAACTATGTTCCTGGCTACAGAAGTATCATCCAAAAAGTTCACCTCTATGGTGCAACTCCAATTCATTTCAACAGGGCTCACACTGGAAGACTGAAACGTACCCTGATTAATCTAGCAATTCAGTCAGTTGCCGCTTGCAGCTCCAAGAATACCTCTGAATATCCTGTTAAATAAGAGCCCAGTGAACACAAATATTTTTTATCCTGAAATGCAAAGCAAATAGGTTAAATAACTGATACAGGAGTAAAATGAGAAGAATTTAGGATAATGAGTTTTCTTAGCCTGTTTTGCTTCTGGGTTTGTTCGCTATTTAAAAAATAAGCAATAAAGAACTCAGCGGCTTTGTTTCTTTACAAGCCACCCATGCACACGCTGAATGCTCCTTATTGTGTTTTATGCCCCAAAGCACTAAAACTTCTCAGCCCACAAGTCAGGTTTTAAATAAATGTAACAATATTGTTTACCTGAATGGGCATTCTGTGAGAACAAGAAATAGCTATTGAGGAGGATTACCATGGAAAGGGCCAGTGTTAACCCAGCATATTACATTTTTAAACACGAAATTGAGGCCGTTGCTGTCTAGTTTTTTATCATTACTGGCCCAATTGGCTATTTATTTTGGGGAAGAGTGATTGAATACCAGCTGCCAGGTAATAAGGTTTTTCCTAGTCTGTTATAGGAATTAAATTATTAGCAATCAGTGGGGTTCTTGATAGCCATGTATTATGTGCTTGGCACAGTAGCTGTCCCTTAAATCAAGATGTATCTTTTAATCAGAAGTATCTCCTATTTATAAAGACTTCACAGCTGGCATAATTCAAGCTGGTTTTAGAGAAAGGGGGGAAAGAACACCCTTTTGAGAGGAGAATTTAATGCATCCAGAGACACAAGAAAACATCTGCAATGAATTCTAAAACAGGCATCCCCAAACTCGGCCCTCCAGATGTTTTGGGACTACAATTCCCATCATCCCTGACCATTGGTCCTGTTAGCTAGGGATGATGGGAGTTGTAGTCTCAAAACACCTGGAGTTTGGGCATGCCTGCTCTAAAATTTACAAAAAGTATGAGTCTTGAGACTGGCCATGGAGTCCCAACTCACAGACCTGCCAATAATGCCCACCAGGTTGGGGGCAGAGGGTATAGCTGGTCTCGTAATTGGTACAAATTGGTAGAGCATTTGCATGCAGATGCTCTGGGTAAAATGTTGTTTGTTTGTTTGTTGTATTTATCTCTCACCTTTTTCTCCAAGGAGGGTAAGGTGGTACTTATGGTTCTCGCCCTCCTCATTGAATCCTCACAACAACTTTGTGAGGTAGGTTAGGCTGAGGGGCAGTGACTGGCTCCAAGTTCACCCAGTGAGGTTCATGGCCATGTGCAGATTTGAACCTGCGTCTCTTAGGTCCTGGTCATCCAGCACTCTAATCACTATAACCATTCTGGCTCTCAGAGCAGTGCATAAAGAGAGGAAACACAAGATGGTTCCACCAACTGGTGAAATGATTGCCTAAGTACTACATTGAATTCCTTCCTTAGAAAGCAAAGCCTGGAGGCAATGTTCTAAGGCTCATTGGGCAGACACAGAAGTGGAGGCACTGCCGGTTTGAAGGACATTTCATGTTGCTAAACAAGCAAAAGAAGGAATGTGAGGCACTGAATGCTTTTATATACTTGTTTTTAACAGTTTTTACCAACCATGTTGATATTTTATTTCATATTTTTGTAAACCACTTAAAGCAGCGGGAGTTTTACAGTCAGGTGGTATATCCATTTTGTTAAATAAAATAGATTTTTCTAGTCTTCCCTGCTGAAGAGATTCTCTCCCTTCCAATAGAAGCAGCTTGCAGCAAGAAGCTGAGAAAGAAATCTCCAAAGATGAACTTTTTATGAACCAAAAAGTTCACTGGGATGAACTAGTTCCATGATGGACAGGATGAACTTAGAGTAGAACTAGTTCCTTTTTTAAATGAACTCTCTAAGCCATGGGTAGGCAAACTAAGGCCCAGGGATTGGATCCGGCCCCAACGCCTTCTAAATCCGGCCCGTGGACGGTCTGGGAATCAGCGTGTTTTTACATAAGTAGAATGTGTCCTTTTATTTAAAATGCATCTCTGGGTTATTTGTGGGGCATAGGAATTCGTTCATTTATATATATATTTTCAAAATATAGTCTGGCCCCCCACAAGGTCTGAGGGACAGTGGACCGGCCCCCTTCGGAAAAAGTTTGCTGACCCCTGCTCTAAGCATTGGGTGGTGGGCACTCCATCACTGGGAGTATTTAAGCACAGACCTGACAGCCATCAATTAGCAAAGCTGTACCTTCATCCAGCATGGCAGAATCTGCATTTGGGCAGCCTTCAAGTTCCCTTGAATCTATAATAACATGATCAATCCATGGAGCCTTTAAAGATTTGCTCCACACAGATGACAGGAAAGTCTTATAGCTTTACCATGACAAAACTTACTGTAGGAATTGGGAACTCATTTCAAACAGCACGTGGAGGCAGGATAAACAGCTGTTTTCAGGTTTTCAAAGAGTTGCCGCTCATGCAGAATTGTTTCGAAGAGGTAGGTGTTTCCAGGACTTTGAAACGGAATTTGAATGTTGGAATGCTAAAAGATTTAAGTGAGTACAAAAAGCAAGCTTTTAACCTTGCAGGTGGCACTGACTGCGTACATAACTGTGTGAAAACTTTTCAAAAGCCTCCTTTTGCCTCAAACGTCCCCCCAACATTCTTCAAAAACTGTTACATAATATTATGTTGTGCTTTATTTATATACCACTTTTGGCCCAAAGACCCCCAAAGCATTAAACAATTATTTTTTGCATGCAGAAGGACCCAAGTTCAGTCCCAGTCATCTCATGGTAGGGCTGTAAGTGAACTGGAGAGCTACTGCCAGTCAGTCTAGACCCGGGTTTCCCATCATCCCTGATCACTGGTCCTGCTAGCTAGGGATGATGGGAGCTGTAGTCCAACAACAGCTGGAGACCCAAGTTTGGGAAACCCTGGCCTAGACAATACTGAGCTAGATGCATCGTTGGTCTGAATTGGTACAGCTTCTTATCTTCCTATGTTCCTATGGATTCAGTTGACCATTTGGTTCTGAATCTTCAAGAGAAACGGGTTCACCAAATGTATCTCACCCAAATATGTCTACCTACATCAAAGTTAAGGTAACTTTGTATGCTCCGTAAAACATTTACTCAGGAATAAGAGAAGCAAAGTGAGAATAACCTGGACAATAATCCCAACTCCCATCATAGTAGAAGAGAAGAAAGGGAAACAACACACACACACAACTTGGATGGCTAAGGGAGAGAAAATCATCCCAACCGCTAACATTTCCTTTTCTTTTTTTTCTCGAATTCTTTAGCTAGAAAGCAAATCCTTGGCTTTCCTGCTGCACGCCCCAGATGCCCTCTTTGAACACGAACACATACACACACACACACACACACACACACACACAAAATATTCACTTTAATAGGTCTAATTATAAAGAAATGCACTTTTTCAATCAGTACCAAAGTACCAGTAGGTTTTCTTCTTTAACATGCCAACCAGCTGTTTTGAAACCTACATCTCTAATCTCTTTCCTTCCACATGTTCAAACAGATGAAAGTAATTTTGTGCTCAACTGTCTATAAGTAATTAGGCTGGGATGTAAAGGAGTCTTTATATATCAGTTCAGAAAGAGCTACACTCTTAGCATACAGAATAATTATCGGCAATCTTCTTCATCTGTAAGGTATACCTAATGCATTTTACATGAGTCCCCATTATTAACATAACCTGACTATCAAAGCTCTATTGAATCTGGTGTCTTTTTCATGTAACTGACTGAAATCCCCCAGAAATATAACAATTTGAAAACAGTGGTGCTGATGATTTGTTTCAGCTGTAATTTGTTATTTCGCGTGCCCCCCTTCCGATCTTTGTTGTTTTCCTGGTAAAGACCTAAGCCAGTGGGGCTCCAATATACATAAACAAGTGTTCAGCTTTTGCTACAAGATGGATATTAATATTCAATAAGGGTCCTAGAATACTGCCTTTTCTTGGATTCCCAAGCTAAATTCCCTTAATATTATTAATTAGGAGGTCACAAAAAGAATACATTAATGGGAAACAAATTGGTATGTACCCTAAAGATAAGGCTATACCAGCTTTGTAAAGTCACAGAGAAGCATCATGCAGGTTTTAGGCAAGGTCTTGGATCCTGAAGGGCTTTTCCTGTCATGACATCCCGATGTCAGATGCTTGAGATCTGCCTAGAGATGATGGGTAATTATGTCTCTGAGTCGCAGGGGCAGGGGCAGCTTGTTAACTCCAATCTACTTATAAAAGGGGGCTGGAGTGTGCCTTGCTAAGGAAGAGGCACCATGGGATGGAGCTGCCCTAGTTGTGTTATGACGATGAACCTAGCAGTGGGAGACAAACCATCTTGGAAAGATAGAGGATACTTTCAAGTAGGGATTCCCAGTGTGTGGCTCCAACCCAGGCAATGAGTCATAGCAGGCCAGAGTGGATAGCCAGGCAACCAATGTTAGATTAGGCAGTGCATCATGCAAGCTTAAATTCTTTTGCTTCTTGATAGCTTATTCCACAAATGAAAAATCAAATTCTGTCTGTGGATTCCCATACTGGTATGTTTGTGCGTTGTTGTTCTTAAATAAGGTTATTAACACCACTTTGGGGTCTTACAGAGAAAGAGAAAGATTCTTAGTTGAACAGAAATGAATTTTCTTGGGGAAACGTGTAAAACGTATTTGCAAAAAGTATATTTGAAGACAATTGTTGGTTGTTGTTTTTTAGTTTTTACCTCACCCCTTTTGCATACTCACCAAAACTATAGCTTGTGAGGAGGCATGGTCACTGTGGTGGAGCTATGTAACTTATGTTGCCTGATGACCCTCCCCCATTGGGGGAAAAACCCACTTTCTTTCAATGCATGGAGGCTTCATGCAAAACTCCCTAATAATATTTGATTAATTCAACTAAAGCCTCAGGGTAGGTCACAGAAAATTAGGAAATGCTCACATTAAAAATCCATTAGATTCCAATGAAGCAACTTGCAAACATCACAAATGCTTAGCTATTTCTACCTGACACCCACCAAAGTCTGCCTGAATTGAAAAGTATTATAACACATGCAAAAGATGCTCAGGTTTCAATAAGTTTCTAAGGAGGGAGTTTGTCCATTCCAATATATATGCAACAGGATTTTAAAGTGTGATGGGATTGTTTTATTTTATTAATAATAATATAATCACGTCGGTGTTATTATTTTATTTTATGCCCAGTGTGCTGAATATATTTAAGTTCTGTTTGTTTTGCATTGATACAGACCTCCTCACCATGAGCCTGTCTGCCCACAAGCCAGCCAAGGCTGCAATCCTATGCCCTCCATTCTGGATTTCTGCAGGGTTTACTGTTTAGCTTTTTCTTCTCTTGAAGATGTCCCACAATGCAGTGGATATGGATTTTTCCTTCAAGGCAGTGGAGGTTTAGGATCAGAGGGGGAAATTGCAGCTCTTAGAAGGTGGTCTGCACATTTTGTTTCATAACTTTCCTTCTAAAAGGGCTGGAAACTTATTTTTAAAAGGAGAAAGCTCAGTGCTGCGACCTTTGCTCACCACTATGTCATGTGGTTAGCTGTAATATGAACATCCTATAAGAGATCACCATTTTCACAGTACCCCAGGTGGGCGCATCTCTGAATCCAGCCCTCCTGAAACCTGAACATTTACACTACTTTATCTTCCTAGATGGGACGCGGGTGGCGCTGTGGGTAAAACCTCAGTGCCTAGGACTTGCTGATCGTATGGTCGGCGGTTCGAATCCCCGCGGCGGGGTGAGCTCCCGTCGTTCAGTCCCAGCTCCTGCCCACCTAGCAGTTCAAAAGCACTCTTAAGTGCAAGTAGATAAATAGGTACCGCTTTATAGCGGGAAGGTAAACAGTGTTTCCGTGTGCTGCGTTGGTGCTGGCTCGCCAGCTGCAGCTTTGTCACGCTGGCCACGTGACCCGGAAGTGTCTTCGGACGGCGCCGGCTCACGGCCTATAGAGCGAGATGAGCACGCAACCCTAGAGTCGGACACAACTGGCCCGTACGGGCAGGGGTACCTTTACCTTTACCTTTATCTTCCTATAATGTGTCCTTATTGTTTTCTAATGGTATCCTAGCTCTGTAGCTTATTCACTGAAGTATAAAGCCATGAATCAGTAGCCTGATTCTGTAGTCTACCTAGGTATCCAGCGCACACCATTTATTTTGGAATTAGGTACATCAAAGATTTAGCAACAGGACTTATCACCTGGTATATTATAAGGACAATATGAGGATCAACTGTGGCAATAAGATTTTTATTTCATTTTTTTAAAGAATGATGGTGTGGAATTGTTAAAATGAGATGTACCAGGACCCAAGTCTGTTTCAAATTCATGCCTCTTTACATGGAAGCCTTTTCTCCCTCATTCCAGATGTGTGGGGTTTGGTTGTGGCTAGCTCTGCATATTCAAAGGCGTTCTGTTACTTCAAGTCTCCAGAGGCTGAACTTGACACTAAAACTGGTTTCATGCCTACGTGCTATTTCAATGAAGATTCAGATCCTGTATAAGGAGGTATGTGGTCTATCAAACATGGAGCAGCCATATTGGGGCAGCTGCATCACTGATGCACATGTCCGCATCGATAAAACACTGCAAACAACATTGATCATACATGTAATTCAACCAAGATACCTTTTGTGTGGTCTTTTACATTATGTAGGAATGCACATGTGGATCACTAAAACATTGCACGAAAACAATCTTGATGCAATTATACATATGATCGCATCAAAATTAGTAGTAGATTACTTGGTCTGCAGACCATAAACATCAAATACAGAATAGGGTTATTAAGACAAGCACACCAGAGGGCAAAACACAATATGCTTGTTTACAGATAGCACCTTTTAAAATAAAAGCATAAAAAATCCACACTCAAAGCTGGTTCAAAAATGCAGGCAATTTTGATTCAAAACTCATCTTCCCTTTAACAACTGTGTGCTAGTTTTGATGCCTACAGTCAGGACCTGGACTATTCCCCCCCCCCCCCCCGGTAATCTTACAGAAGTCTGCCATTGAAATTGAAGCATAAAATTCACCTGAGTCCCCCAAGTGCAAAAAAAGTACTGGAGAGATAAATCTGGATCCCTGTAAAAAATTACAGTTCAGTATAGAAGAGCCTGCCATAATATATCAACTGAGCTACTTTGCAAGTACAAATGCTAAGATAAACAGGCCTTTTGTAAGAGCTGATAGCAAAGCATTGGTGCTGGTTGTTTTAATAGTGTTTGCACATGTGTATCAGCAACGCAATGGGGAGAAAATAGATAAATAAAATTCTCTTCTTTCAGCCTGTGCCGAATTACCATTTTGCAGGGTTTTCAAGCTCAGCCCTGAAGGCTCATCCTTTCATTTGGCCTTCCAGTCTACTGGTTGGACGGTGGCTACATATTGTTATGAATTGCAGGGGGCAGGTCCCCCCAATTCTTAAATTAGTAAATGTTATAACTGAGCTAACATTTGGAGTATTAAGGGAAGATGCCAGGCACATTGTAAAAATGCAGGCTATACCAGTTTTCCTGTTCAGGAGATCAGCTGACAGAGGTGCCATTAGGAGAGAAAGAAATCCAAGTACCAGGCCATGAAGGGCAATTGACAATGCAGATACTTAGTGGACAGAGACAGAAGGAAGAAGGGGGAGGTTGCCAGGGTTACAGGGCGTGATGTCACCACAGGAAAAAGTGCCTTTTGCAGGAGGCTCTTGAAATGGAGGTTGCCAGTGGGACGGGGGGTAATGTAAATGGAAGTTGAGTTTTGCAACGGGTCCTGGAAAGAAGGAGCAGGAAGTAGGCAGGAATCCATTCATGCTAGCAGGACCCAAGCTTGCTGAAGCTATTAGAGAAGCATCAAAAAACACTGTCGGAGTGTAATATTCTGCACCCCCTCCACTGAAGGATTCAGGCTGTAAATATGTGTAAATAAACAATATTTCATAATGACACTATAGCCTTAATTTTCCAAAGGAAACACAAAACCTGGTTAAGCGCCAAGACCCCTGGAATCTTATGTACCACTCAGTAGAGACTGGGTTAATTGTTTTTCTCTAGCTTTCTTATTCTTGTGAGAAATTTGGATGAGTTGATTTCATTTAAAATCTTTTCTGTTACTATTTTTCCCCTTTCTTGATGGTTTTATGGTTGTAAGAAGCCTGTGTGGGCACTGCCTGAAAAAGTGACCTTAAAGTGTTGATGAATGAAATTATAAATAAATAAAATATATCAGTGGTGGGGAAGCTCTGGGTCTCTAGATGCTGCTGGGTTACAGCTTCCATCATCAATGGCCATTGGCCTTGAGGGCTGGCGCTGATGGGAGTCTTACAAAGGGAAAGGGCTGTAGCTCAGTGAAAGAGCATCTGCTTTGGATACAGAAGGTCTCTGCTTCAACCCCTTGTCTTCTCCAGGTGTAGCTGGGAGAGAACCCTGCCTAAAACCCTGAAGAGACACTGTCAGTCAGTGTAGACAGTAGTGCTGAGCTACCCTCCAACTTTTCTCCAACTTTTTCTCAATAATAATAATAATAATAATAATAATAATAACAATAATAATAATTTTATTATTTGTACCCCACCCATCTGAGTTGGTTGACCCAGCCACTTTGGGTGGCTTCCAACATATATAAAAACATTTTAAAAATTTAAAAACTTCCCTAAACAGGACTGCCTTCAGATGTCTTCTAAATGTTGTATAGTTATCTCCTTGGGTCAGGGGTCACATAACTCCATATTCTCTAATATTTATCTGATAAAAATGGGGGTGTCCTAAGGAAAAGTGGGGCATTCTGGGGTCAAATCAGGAGCTGGGATGGCTTCTTTAAATCCAGGAGTGTCGCTGGATAATAGGGGCACTTGGAGAGTCTGCATCTGTAGAACCACAAGGTACCCACTCCTAAGGTACTGTGCAAAAAATGTGTAGAAATAATTTTACAAAAATTCTAGGTAACCATGTTGGTGTTTGGGGCCATAAGTAAAAAAAAATGGATGCTGGGGGAATACATTTTCTTAAGGCCAATGAAAAAAACAAAAAATCGTGAACAAGCTTTCAAATCACCCTACCCCAAAGAAGAGTTCTTGGATGCTTGATAACTTGCTTACCAATTTGTGACATTTGCATTGCTTCTAATAAAGGTATTCCCCTCCTGTTTCTTTTAAAATTAATTTCAGAAATCCTCCTTGTTAAACCAGAATTTAGGAGGAGTGGATGCAGGGCCGAGTGAACCCATGGAACAATAAAGAATGGAATGGGGGAAATCCATTCATCCTTAATCCAAATATCATTACAGCAGCATATCCATCACAGACCAGAGTAAGTGTTTCAGAAATGCTGTCCTGTATTAAAGCAAAAAGGAAGCTGTATTATCTCCCACCCCCCTTCTTATACCAACGAGGACAAAAGTTTCATTAAAGCTTAATCTCCAGATGCATACATGGTTGTGATCCAACACATGGGAGGGAAAGAATGCCTTGCAATAAAAATAGTTTCTGAGTGCACCACACATGCATTTTCCCATTAGAAACCAATTAATCTACATCTGCCTGAGAGTTCTTCAAATCATCTGATATTATGCATAATGCCTAATGTATTCATGACAATAGCGTAAGTAGCCCACGGGGAGGCAAAAAAGTATGGAAGGAGAAAAGGATAGGAACTGAAATCATGCCGCTCTCTTTTGTCTTAACAGAATGAATGTGTGTATTGTCCGCTCTGATGTTCCATCCTTTCTAATAGTAAAATGAATCATTTCCAGATTATACACAGGATAGGTTTCTCTCTTTTTTTAAGTGCTCACTAATTACCTAAACCAACAAATCCCAAAGTGTGCTGCCCTTATGCAAATGCTTTCTCATTGTCACCTTTCTCTGCCTTATAATCATCCTGTCAAGTAAGATAAGACACAACTAAGCTTCCTGGAGGAACTTAAATGGGTCTCCCAGTTCAAAAAACCAACAGGCTACATGCTACTCTAAACCCATGTGTAGAGCCACACACCGTTTTAATTGTGTGTTGTTGTTGCTGCTGCTGCTGTTTTGAGTTCAAAATCCGTATTTCCAACAGTGCCTAAGTTTTAATCAAGTTATTTTTATTTTAAAAAGTTGTTCTCCTATTGTTTCACGACTGTTTGTGTCTTCATCCTCAGCAAGAACTTCTACAAAGCAGGTCACTGATCTACAAAGCAATCTGATCCCATGCTTCCACCAAGTTTCAGTCAAGTGCATGCTAAAATATTTGCCCACAGTTTCATTTATAAGAAAACAAATACTATGACATCTCTGATAGCTACTTAGGAACAGCCCCATGGGATCTGGCCATAGACTCATCTAGCCTAGCATTCTGTTCTCATGAAGGCCAACCAATTATCTACAGTATTGAAGTCCACAAGCAGGAAACGAGCACCACCGTGCTCTTCCCCAGTTGTGTTCTTTGGTACCCAAAGGCATAGCACCTCTGAGACTGGAAGTAGTTCTCCCATCTACAGTATTGAAGTCCACAAGCAGGAAACGAGCACCACCGTGCTCTTCCCCAGTTGTGTTCTTTGGTACCCAAAGGCATAGCACCTCTGAGACTGGAAGTAGTTCTCCCATCATTCAGCTTCACTGGATGACTGTTCTGCTGTTGTGATAGTGGTACAAAAACATCTCTTCCTCCACAGCATCCATACTCTGTCATGTGACC
Source organism: Podarcis pityusensis (assembly GCF_964106645.2). Lineage (NCBI taxonomy): Eukaryota > Metazoa > Chordata > Lepidosauria > Squamata > Lacertidae > Podarcis > Podarcis pityusensis. The sequence continues at coordinate 72,574,474 of NC_138027.1, forward strand.
CTCACTAATCATTTTTTCTAAACTACAAAGCTCCAGGTGGTGTAGACTCTCCTCACAGGGGACTTGTGCCAACCCCTTGATCCATCTTTTACCCGGACAGAGACTTTGGTAAAGAGTCTTGTCTCATCTGAAGGGCTACCTGGAGAACAGAGAATATAGAAGCTGGTTATCTCTACTGTAAAAGACCAGTCCATATCGAAATTGACCTACTTGGAAAAACCAGAGCTTTATGAACTCCAGTTTGAGCTGACCAGATCTGCATTTTCAGGACTAACTGCTTATCAAAACTTATTTATTCACTTCTGCACCTCACAGATTTTTCTGGTGTACTGTAGCTATTGGCTCCAGAAACCTATCAAAATGCATTTCATTTGGATGTACTGTGAAAAAGAAATGAGCATTTTGAGAGAAAGCAGAATTAAAAATGTAAATGCAAACATGTAGATTTTTCATGCAGATTTCTTAAAAGGAGGAAATGAGGTAGACTAGATTTAGTAGCTCATGAGCTCATATGAGGTGATGAATCTCAGGCACATGGACCTTTCTATCCATCTCCCATTACTCTCTGTAGACCACTCCCCAGACCACAGACTCTCTCCCTTGGTCACATTTCACCAGTCCTACATTGTGCACTCCTTGGGTGCCTTTGCCTGGCTAGAATGATTCCTTGAACCGTGAGAATGTCTCTTGCTTGGTAGGTGGAGGGCGATGTCTGCAAACAAATCCCTGGCTCTTGCATGGCTGGAATATCATCTACGATATGAAGGTATTATTCTGATTTTTAAAATGTATATACCACCCTGAGGATCACAGGATGATTGACAATATAAAAACACAAAAATACATAACCTCGTAACAAACAAAAATAATACACCCACCCAGTTCAAAAGGCCAGAGATTGTTTAATTAGCCAAGGGCCTGGGAAAAGAGGAATGCTTTTGCCTGGGGCCTAAATATATGTAATGAAGGTTCCAGGCGAGCCTTTCTGGGTAGAGGATTCCACAAGGGGGAGCCACTGCAGAAAAGGCCAGTTCTCATTTTGCCACCCTCCAGACTTCTCATGGAGGAGGCACATGAAGAAGGGCCTCAGATGATTATCGCAGGGTCCGGGTTGGTTCATATTGGGAGAGGCATTGCATAAGAGTTGCATCTGTTGCAATGCCTACTTTTTAAAAGAGTTTCCCATCCTGGTGGGCGAGACATGTGGAAAACCATCACACAACTCCTTGACCAAGGCAGCCAAAACCAGACCCTATGTGTACAATCCCCCTTTCAGTCCACTTTCAGCATTGTGGAAATTATACTGAAACCTACTGACATTGTGTTGGTTGAAGACATTATCTAAAAAGTGGCATGAGCATATTTCTCCAGTTGATGGATTCCACTGTGTGCCCTTAGAAATATTCCCAGCTACTCTGAGCCTGGATAGCAATTGTGCTTCTGAGAAACTGACTTACACAGCCCCTGGGCCAACCATGATGACCCATTAACATGATATATAATTTTGACACCCCACAGTGCACAGAAAACTAATGGATAATTTACATTCTGTTTAATATGCACTAAGCAGTAATGATAATGGATTTGTGACTTTTTGGCTCTTTGTCTTTTTAATTTTAAAATGCATCTTTAATTAGGTTTCTTGCCTGTCTAAAAATAAAGATTATGAATAAAGATTGATGAGAGCAGCAAACTCTGCATCTATTATTTAAGCTGCCCTCTCTTTGCAGATGTTGTCAGAGTGTTTGTTTGATTTGTACTTGATTTCTGGGCCATACTTTGCTCTTCATGTCAGGTCGTGCCCTCAGGTTACCAAGAGTTCCTTGAAAGCCAAGTCAGTGTCAAGAGCAGACTTCTTTCTTTTTGCATTAAGCTTTTCTAATTATTTTTAAATCATGATTATTTTCATGGTGAAGTGAGGGACAGCACACCCTGGGAAACACAAGCAGCCTGGTGAAATAACAGAGATCCATGTAACGTGCAACAACTCGGAACCAGGTTACCTGAAAGGCTGCCTGCCCCTGTACAGACCTGTAAGATCACTTAGATCACCAGGGACACCACGCCTTACAGAAAGTGGTGACTTGAAAAGGGCATTTTCTGCTATTGCCCCTGTGTTATGGAATGCTCCTCCCTCTGCCATATGTGAAGCAGCAACCACAGGTTGCCTCAGACATTTTGAGATAACATTCTATTGTCTAGGATTTCCCTGAACCGTAAGATCAGACCCAATCTTCATTTGTCAGAATTCTTGTTTTTATATGTTTATATGATTACTATAGGGATGCAGGTGGCGCTGTGGGTTAAACCACAGAGCCTAAGGCTTGCCGATCAGAAAGTCGGTGGTTCGAAGCACATCAAAGTGCAAGGAAATAAATAGGTACCACTCCAGCAGGAAGGTAAATGGCATTTCTGCGTGCTGCTCTGGTTCACCAGAAGTGGCTTAGTCATGCTGGCCACATGACCCGGAAGCCGTATGCCGGCTCCCTCGGCCAATAAAACAAGATGAGCACTGCAACCCCAGAGTCATCTGTGACTGGACCTAATGGTCAGGGGCCCCTTTACCTTTACCTTTATGATTACTATTACCATTATTTATTAGATTTATCCAGCTGTTTTACTGGCCAGTGGAGTATTTTTTATTTAATGTTGTCGTTGTCTTTATGTTGTGCACCACTTTGAGAGCCTTTAAACAGTAAGCGGTTTATAAAGGTTTTGAAAGAAAATAGATGTGTGAAAGCAGGTTTGAACATGCATGACTGGTACATCTGCATAATGATATAGATAAAGGCAGTGCTTTTTTCTTTAAAAAATGTTAGGGGTACTCTCATTTTTCTACTCATATTGAAATACTGCCCCTCAATGAGGGCAAATTTAGATTCAGAAAATGTTTAGGGGTGTGCGTACCCCTGCGTACCCCCCAGGAAAAAGCACTGGGTAAAGGTAAAAGGTAAAAGACCCCTGGATGGTTAAGTCCAGTCAAAGGCGACTTGTGGGATGCAGCGCTCATCTCGCTTTTCAGGCGGAGGGAGCTGGCATTTGTCCACAGACAGCTTTTGGGGTCATGTGGCTGGCATGACTAAACTGCTTCTGGTGCAACAGGATACCGTGGCAAGTGCCAGAGTGCATGAAAACACTGTTTACCTACCCGCTGCACTGATGTGCTTTTGAACTGCTAGGTTGGCAGGAGCTGGAACAGAGCAATGGGAGCTCTCTCTGTCATGGGGATTCAAACCGCCGACCATCTGATTGGCAAGCCCAAGAGGTTCAGTGGTTTAGACCACAGTGCCATCTGCATCCCCAATGATATAAACCCCAAGAAAACAACAAACATGAAAAGAAGGCAAGAAGACAGAGCATGTAGCGGCTAAGGTTGGAGATATCTATTCAATAAAGACTGGATAATGCGGTCCCTTGGGTATGAAGTCTACCCAACATATCAACATCCAGGTGTTGTTGGACTGCAATTCCCATCTATCCTGTTCTGTTGGGGCTTGGGGGCCACAGGGGAAGTGGTTGTAATTGTGTGAGCCTCTTCCAATTGACTTCAGGTCTGGTCCAAGGCAGATCAGAACTCTGGCCAGCTCCCAGTAGGCCCTGCTGGCTGAGATATCAAAGATGCCAGAATCAGAAGGCTTCAGAGAGCTAGCAGGACCTTCCTTTCCAGTAGCTCCACTTCCTTGGGAGGGCTGTATGCAATTTTAAAGGAGCCATTGATGATTCTGCAGTCGCACTCCCTTCCAAAGCTACGCAGCAGGAGATGATGAAGGGGAATCATGGTCAGGACGAGCATGATGGAAAAGCCATGTTCTCAGGCCATGGCATTATAGAAGCAGGTGCTGAGTCCCTTACACCAAGTGGATTGATTAGAGAGTTTCTGAATCTGAGTCTTCCCCAGGCCAACAATGGGACCCCAAGACAGAGGGATTTGACACAATCACCCCCAGCCCAGCATGGCCAATGGTCAGGAATGATGAAAGTTGTAGTCCCACAGCATCTGCAGGGCACCACATTCACTACTCCTGCCTTAAATGCACTGTTTCCTAAGGGAACGGGTTTCTCAAAGCGAAAGAGTGAGTACCCTTTGAAGTCCATCATGAAATGCTTAGCTCTTTATGGAAAAGGACGGTTGGAAGAATGAAGACGCATTTCACTAATGTTGTGTTGAAAGACATTTTTTAAATATCAGCCAGAATATATTTGTTCAGAGGATATCTGCTTGTCTTTATCAGTTTGTGTTCAAGCTACTTCCAAAAGAGATATTTTGTCTCTTCACGGAGATTTCCGTAGCTGTTTCTAATTGGTGAATTCCTTAAACGGAATTTTTGCCAATCCAGATGACAACACCAGTTTGTTACAACTACGGCTAGGAAGTCCATCTCAACATCCAGCAACATATGCATGAAATGCAGTCAGATTCCCTTGCTGATAAGGGTGCAAAGGATTACAGCAGAGCTTTCCAGAACTCACCATGAAGTTGTTACAGTAAGTGGTAAACTTTTTAACTTTTTCCCGGGGGGTGGGGAGCACTGGTTGTGACACATTAGTGTAGGCTGCAGTATATACTGTAGGTGTGTCATGAGAACGCTCCTCCTGCAGCTGCAAAGGGGTTAGTTTAACCTCCAGATTGCTAATAAATTGAATTACCGTGTCACGAAAAGATGCAGGTTTAAAATGTGTGTCGCCAACATGAAAAGTTTGGAAAGCTATGGATTACAACCAAAAACTGTAAGTAAAGCCCACCAGAAGCAATAGACCTTACCTCTGAGTAAACATGCATAAAATCAGTCTGCATGTATGCTTTTGCTGCAATGCGAACCCATTGCTTCTTTTCCTTCTCCGCTGTTCCCCATTGCCTTTAATTAAAGCTTTCGTATGTTTGAAAACTGTTCCCCCTTCGTGTTCTCTCCGACAAACTGATCCCAAGTTGTTAAGGGCTTGAACTTGGCTCAGTAGCAAATTAGCAAACAATGCAGATCTCTGAAAAGTCTGAAGAATTAATCTCAGCCTTGGAAAAAGGACATCGAACTGAAAGAGCGTCACTTTTCCAACTTCCTTCTTTAGCTCTTTGTACTTCTCAATGTAGAAAAAGATTACCTCTTTCGTCACCTTATGATCATGGGCGCAGTGGCAGGGACTCAGAGCTCTTGCCAGTGTGACAGGTGCCACACTGGCAACCTCTGCTCTTTGAACACACTCTGTGTCCAGGGGGTTAACAGGTTTTGCGCAGAATTACAGCCATTGTGTTATATCTTCAATATGAAGAACAAACCTAAGAGCTGTTCCAACAGTAGCGTGCATTCCTTACAATCTATTCAAAAGCTAAACCATTGGCACACATACCCACCAACATAAAGACAGATAATTGCCACAGGACATGAACTCAGTTATAATAAGCAACATGAGACATGCAAAGCAAAAGTATTTTTTTTTTAAATAGAAAAGCTGACCCTTTGAATTTAGTTTTTCTCATAAATATGCATTTTCTATCTGACCTTTCCTGTATTTCAGCACAGAGCTGATTTGTTTTTCCTTCATCATTAAATGGTGTCATATCATAAACAACCACTTCCAATAGGTAGCCATAAAATTGCATGCCCAATTGAGCTCATAATTTTCTCTGAATAATGTCAGGTATTTTTGAGTCGCCTCTGAAAATAGATAACTATCCATTTCTGATTCCTCATTTAGCATTTTCGTGCTATATGCCTGTTAGCAAATGCTTGCTTTTTTCCACTTCTGTCACTATATGTCTTTTGTTTCTCAATACAAAGACCCCTCTACACCTTCAAGACCACTAACAGTTTCTCATTTAACATAATTGTTAAGATAATTTTTTCTCATTTGTTGGTCTCTGACAAAAGAGATGCCCTGGGAGCAAGGCTCTCATCTTCGCAATCATTTTGGACCTTCTACTAGACAGGACCGTGTTTATTTCCATTTTGAGACTGTTTCCTGAAACTTAGCAATACTACACTAAAAACCAGCGACTGAGGGACTGTTTTTGTCAGGTGTGTTCCAGTATCTATGAACATATATCTGTATGTTTTATGAGAGGTAACATGGCACATATACAAAAGCAACTTTCATTATGATGAATGCATATGGTATAATCAGCCCTAACTTGGTTGGCACCCTTGTTTGTTGAACATGAAATGACGAGCAGTCATGCAAAACACTTTTCTTTCTTTTAGCAAACATTGCCTGACTCACACTGAAATGGGCAATAATAAAACCAAGAGGCATCAAAATAATACATTTTAACTTAGGTTATGTACACATCATACATTTCAAGCACATGGCTTCCCTGTAGAATCATGGGAAGTGTCGTTTGCCCCCAGAGCTGTAATTCCCAGCACCCTTAACAAACCAAGACTCTTTGGAAGAGTGCTTTAAATGTATAGTGTGTTTGTAGTTTTACTGAGTAGGCTGGGGATAACTAAGGCACAAAAGGGCAAATCGAGAACCAAGCAAAGACTCTCCTCCCTGGAAGAGAGGGGAGTGGTTGTGGGCGGGAGCCCGAGCACCGCCCCTAGCAGGGGGCATTAGCCCCCTGCCTCCTCCTCTCACCTGGCTGGCGCCCACGCCCCCTCGGCAGGCATCCAACAAGGTGCCTTCGAGGGGGTGTGTTCAGCAGCCTTTTGCGGCGGCGCCAGCCTCTCCTCGGCCTCATTCTTCTCCGTCCTGAACCAAGCAACCCAACACTTTTGGAACTATTTCAGGCAAGATAATTTTCCTAAGTGGTATGTAGGGAAAGCATATTCAGACCATAATGTACAACAAACACACATGTATCTCTGGACAGTGCAGGTGTGTGCCCTACAGTGGAATGACTTATATGTAGAACAACTACATTCTTCAAAGAAATGTGTAAAACCAAGGTTTAAACCCCCACTAAATGCTGAACCAAATGTTTTATAAAATTCGTTTGTTACATTATTTTGAGCACCACTTGCAGCAGTAATTCTACTAGAAAGATTTACCTCAACTGTATGATTATTAATGTTCAGTAGATTAGGCCCATAAAATAGCATTTGCCTCATCATTAACAGAGAGTAATCCTAAAAACACATTTTTTCTCACTCTTTTTAAAAAAGCTTTTCTTAAACGCTGACAGAAATCCTCTTTTTTGCCTCTTCTTATCAATCTATTGAAGGTGCTACCAAAGTATATATTTACTATCAATTGTTTTATATTCAAGGGACTCGTTTAGGCAACCTTTATTTCTATTCATTTTTAAAAAGAGCATTATTTATGAGTGCAAAAAAAATTGTATCTTTGTTGTTCAATGTAAAACACATGTTCTTGGAAACACCAGCTATTTTCAGACTTTCATTAGTAAAGCAGACCTCTGGAAGATATCACCAATTTCCTAAGATATCTGAATTGACATTTCTTTTCTTTTAAAAAAAAGAGAATGAGGGCAACAAACAAAATATTTAATATCCAGTTTATATTATCGTCCATAGCCAAGTGAGAGAGAGCACTAAACAGCTGTATCAAGTGCAATGCTAATAATCTTTTCATGTGTTTTAAAATAGGAATACAACAATACGAGTCCCTTTGGGCTAATAATATAAAGCCTTGCTGATTTTCCATCTTAAACTTATAGTGTCATATTTTTAAAAATAGTTTGATCTGATACAATTAAAGTGTGTTCAGTGTCTCTAGACAATGGCTTTATTTATTTATTGCATTTATGGGTGTTGCTATTAGAATCTCATTTATTAGACTCTGAAGTGCTTTTCAAAATACAGGGACATTGTAAGGCTAATAATAATCGTTTGTGTGTAGTGTGTTGTGGAAAGCAGGCCGGGACAGACTTGACTCCTCCATCTCAAAACCTGACATCTGGCAAGCCTAGATCTGGTTAAGTCCCACGCCTAATGTTTGATAGATTATGTGTTTTGTTTAGAGTTGGTGATTTATCTGTGTGTCTGGACCAATCATACATTGCAAAGTGAAAGCAGTTGAAGGAGTCCTCGAAATAGGATGGAATTGAAGATACATAAACAGCACAGCATCAAGCTGAAAAGATTAGCTGGCCCATCAATCCAAAACCATTTGCAGTCTGCATGTGCCCTTTGGGTCCGATGTGGAACCAAACTCCAGAGCTGTCAGAGACATGGCCGGCAGAGAGGACTCTGCAGAGGGGGAGGAAGAGGCAGAGGAAAACAGGAACTTGGTTCATTCACACCACAAAAGTGAGAGAAGCCCTTCTCGCTCCGGATTGCTGCCTATAAGTTTTCGCAGCAGCACAGAGATGCAGGTGGAAGTAGGGGGCTGGATTCATCTCCAGAGGAGGAGGAATTGGCTGCACCTGAGTCTCCAAGAAGTAGGAGGCGGAGCAAGCGATTAGAACAAAGGAAGACCATCAGGAAGCAGGGGCGGGCTTGGAGTATATCTGGCCCTGGAAGGGGCCGGAAGCCAGTCGAGTCAACTGATTCCGACAGTGAGGTATGAGCTGTGGGAAGCTGGAATTGCTGAAAGTCCTTTATTGATAAATAAACATCAACTAGTCGAACTGCCAGCGTGTCGTGTCTTATGTGGGAGAAGTGCTAAACCTTACAAGAGCTGATGCTGAAATTGCCACCAGGGCTTTCGCCATCCTCCCAGCTCACCTGTGAGTGGCACAGCAGCAGCCCCTCCCAGTGTCCCTATTTTCCAGGGACGTCCCTGATTTAGAGAAGCCGCCTGGTTTCTGATTTGATCCCATCCTTAGGATGTCTCTATTTTCATTGGGGAAATGTTGAAGGGTATGGAGTTATCCTACCGCCGAGCAGTCTGAAGGCAATCCTGCATAAGGAAGGTGTTTAATTGTGTTTTTATATATGTTGAAAGCTGCCCAGAGTGGCTGGGGCAACCCAGAAAGATGTATAGGGTACAAATAGTAAAATTATCATTATGGACTGGGACATCCCTAATTTCATCGGAGGAATGTTGGGGGTGGGGGGCTATGCAGCAGCACTGCGCAAGACACAAGTTGATTACTTAAATCTACTCAGAATGTGTGGTGGAGCAGATAGGTAATTTAAAACTCAAGGCTTAATGGTGTTACACAGTGCTATTTTTCTAGAAAAAGAGGTGCCGGAACTCACCATGAACACCTCCCTTGTTCTCTTATAATGGCAATGGCATCCACTGGGACTGAGTTCCAGTGAGTTCCAGCTGGGTGAAAAACCTGGTTTTACAGACTTCACCCCTTTTAAATGATGATGTGCATTACTTCTCTTTCTTAAATTTTGGGTGAACCAGCCATGCATTTTGAGATTCTCCTGCTCTGGAGACTCTCCTGCCCCCCAATCCTGCCCTGGTGATGGCATTACTTGAAATCGCTGAGGCTGGGAAGTACAAGCAGGCTTCCCATAGACATCTGGCTGGCCACTGTGATAAAAGGATGCGAGACTAAATGGTCCTTTGGCCAGGTCCAGCAGGGCTCTTCCTGTGTAATGTACCTAACTTGCTCTGATGAAACATCATGGAAGCTATTCAGAGGCATGCAATACTGCACTGTAGCTCCAACCTTCTTGTTTAAACTAACCAGACTTTTAATAATAATAATAATAATAATAATAATAATAAATTTTATTTATATCCCGCCCTCCCCAGCCGAAGCCGGGCTCAGGGCGGCTAACAACAATCAAATAATCAAAAAATCAAATAATCACACAATCTAAAAATATTTCATTATAAAAATTAATTAAATCAAATTGATGGCAACCAATTAAGCAAAGTTCTGTGCAGGTTGCCAGAGGAGGGAGTCAGGCTGCGCCCTGATCAAAGGCCTGGCGGAACAACTCTGTCTTGCAGGCCCTGCGGAAAGATGTCAAGTCCCGCAGGGCCCTAGTCTCTTGTGACAGAGCATTCCACCAGATTGGAGCTGCAGCCGAGAAGGCCCTGGCTCTAGTTGAGGCCAGCCTAACCTCTCTGAGGCCTGGGACCTTGAGGATGTTATTATTTGCAGACCGTAGGTTTCTCTGTGGGGCATACCAGGAGAGGCGGTCCCGTAGGTACATGAAGATATTTCAGGAGCCACAGTGGTGGCCTTGGATGTAAGAATCCCAGGTTCAGATCAGTGCTCATTTATGAAGCTTATTGAGCCTCAGACCTTTATCCAGCCTGACTTAATCCACAGGGTTCTTATAAGGCACAAATGCTGCTTTTGATTTCTTAGAGAAAAAATATCTGGGAGAAAAAAGAGCCAGTGTGGTATAGTGATTGGTCTAGAACCTGGGAGATCAGAGTTCAAATTCCTACTGAGCCGAGATGTTCACTGGGTGATCTTGGGCCAGTTATCGCCTTTCAACCAGTCTTACTTCACGTGGTTTTTTTGGGGGGGGGGCAGAACAATGTATGCCTCCTTAGGTTCCTTGGAGAAAAGGGATATAAGTGCCGCTAAGAGGAGGAAGAGGAAGAGGAAGAGGAGGAAGAAGAAGAAGAAGAAGAAGAAGCGGAAGAATTCAAAACATAAAATATTCCTAGGTTTAAGATTATAATTCAGCCACTGCTTGTTGTAAAGTCTTTGCAGCCTTCAGGGAAAACCACCACATTTTAAATCCTGGGTGTTCCTTAATATCTTAGAAATCAAATTTCATGGAGTCTAATGTGCCTATGATATCTGTGACAGAAGTTCAGCTTTAGCCATAATTAATGTCTGCCACCCAAGATATTTATTCTTCCCTATTAATAGCAGCTTGCATCATAGTTGCGGGATGTGCAAATTATGCTGATGCCATCCCTTAATGAGAACAACATGTGTTCTTGGCCTTCATTACCTGGACTTCATTACTCACACGGCACTAAAATTTATAGAGGACAGCTAGTTAATTGGAGGAACAAGCAGGAGGAAAGAATAGGCTGCTGTTTGGTACATGAACTGCAAATGGGTTTTTTAAAAAAACACCCAGTTGCCTGAATTGCATTCTCACAAAAGGAAAGCAAAACAGCCTTGTGAAAGTTGGCAATGGAAAGGAAAAAAATAAAAGTTAGCAGAAGAGAATAGTTTTCCATATACATTTAAAACATGCACACCCCAGTAATCAAGGTAATGTGAAGAAATATATTTGATACAGTGTGGGGCCTCACATGCACTCTGTTATATACACCAAATCCCTTTTCTCCTCCCCTTCCCAAATATCCTCTCAATTCACTTCAGCAGAGTTGCCATCTAATTACACTTACAGCTCGGGGGGGGGGGGCTGTGGCCCTCCAGATGTTTTTGAACTCGCATTAACCCCAAGCAGCATGGGATGATGGGAGCTGTAGTCTAGCAATATTCTGATTCCTAGGTCTGACCTAAGGCAACATTTGAAGTGAATTTGGGGTGCTGGCTTGAACAGTGTACCTGAGGAATGTCAAAGGGAGCTGAAATTATTTGTATAAGGATAGCAACATTTCTTAGAGGGGATTTCAAGAGGGCTTGGAATTATCTTGTTTGGTTTAACAAAGTTATCTGAATTAGTTCAAAAATCTCTGAACTGTACCTTGAAAGTAGTTCCCATAATTGTTGGGTGAACTGAACATGAATAAAGTTCATTTTGGGACAGTAATGACGTTAGGAGACCACTATTTTCTTCAGAGAGTTATTGTTTGCAGAGTTCCCTGGGAAGAAGAATTGATCGTTAAACCAGTCTGGGGAATTGTAGCTTTGGAGAAGAATAGGAGTCTCCTAATGATTCTCAGCACCATTAACAGTACATTTCCCAAGATTCTTTGAAGGAAGCTATGGCTGTTCAAGGTGGTATGATCCTGTATAGGTAATGTATAGGTAAAGGTAAAAGACCCCTGGGTGATTAAGTGCAGCGTTCATCTCGTTTCAGGCTGAGGGAGCTGGCGTTTGTCCACAGACAGCTTTCTAGGTCATATGGCTAGCTAAATGTATAATGCAAATGGGGCTATGTCAGAGGCACTTTGTAGCATTGTGGGAAATGTAAATGTGTGGTTCAGGTGACCCTCTGCTCATTGAAGTGCCTTTTCTACTGCCCGCCACCACCACCCACTAACATGGTAAGCACCCCCGCAAACACACACACACGCACATGGCAGCAACCCAGCCCCTTGGCCTGACATATCTCTGTCTTGCCTAACCCCAACTTGGCAGGAGTCAGACACAGCAACAGAACTAAAGGGGATTTAAAAATATATACTATTGATAAAAAAATGTATACAGTCATACCTCGGGTTGAAGTAGCTTCGGGATGAATATTTTTGGGTTGTGCTCTGCGTGTTACTTCTGGGTTTCGCCGCTCGCGCATGCACAGACTGCCAAAATGACATCACACGCAAGCGCAGAAGCATCGAAACACGACCCGCGCTCATGCAGACGCGCAGTCGCATCTTACGTTTACTTCAGGATGCGAACAGGGCTCTGGAACGGATCCCGTTTGTATCCAGAGGTACCACTGTATGTGAAAACAATTGCCCTGCAATAAATATGAGGCAGATTAGTTGCTCTATACAAATCTGGGATAATCACACAATTGCACAATTTATTAAAAGGCAACTTAGATACACCACAAAAGTGGAGTGGCCTGATTTGGGGTCCATCATCATGAACTTTTGATGTGAAATAACCTGTGCAGCATGTATTGTATCCTGAGTAGACAACTGTTTCCTGTTGTCAGGAAACGGAACCCAACGTTAATTAAAATCATTACTTTTTCAGGAACCACTACAGCAAGAAAAGTGTATAGTCTGATTAATTGTAATATAGATATTTTATATACTTATAAATACATGTTTAAATTACATTTTCCCCAGGGAGCACGACATTATCCGAGGGTGGCAGGCAAGTTGAGGCAAGTATTAGGTTTCCCTGCAAATATAAAGGCTTTCATTCAAAAGGACATTTATTCCAATATGAATGTGCATAGATGCACAATGGTTTGGTAACTTGCCAAATTGGGGGTGTTTTAAGAAAGCTTTTTTAAAAAGAAAAAAGAAAAAGAACCACACAATGAAACCAAAATCATACTATTAATCAAAAAAAAAAAGCACTAGGTGACATTTTCAAAGTATGTAGAGGGAGATGAACAGATGGCGCCTGTGTGCATTTCCAGAGTTGTGTTTTGAACTTGCAGCTCAAAAGGCCTAGGGGTAAAATTAACAGTTAATAAATATGGTGCTTTCAAATATTCATTGCTTTGGAGGAAATAGCTCCTAAATAGAAAGCGTTGACGCAAGTAAATAATAACCCCAGAGAAATGTCCAGTCCATAGCACATTTTGGAAACCTTTGCCATTTCTCCCTTTGTCTTTCCCACCCACAATTCATTGTTTATTTTCCTAGAATTCTTGCTCACGGTTTAATAAGAGACAACTCTATCATGAGTTCAGAAGTGGAAGAGAGCAACATACCCTGAAGTAAAAGGAAACCAGCATCACCCTCTCTGTTCCAGGTGAGTTTCATCCACAAACAGGAGGCACACTACTGGACTTCCTCCTCAAATATGCAAAAGCACAATGATACCATTTTAAACAGACATGGCCACCCCCAAAGAATTCTGGGAGCTGTAGTTTGTTAAGGGTGCTGAGAATATTTACTAGAAGACCTCTATTTTTGTCAGAGGGATTAACTGTTAACCCACTCTGGGAAATGTAGCTCTGTGAGGGGAAATAGGGGTCACCTAACAATTCTCAGCACCCTTAACAAATGCTTGTAGAAGTCTTTGGGGAAGCCATGACGGTTTATAGTGCTATTATAGTACTTCAGGTGTGTGGAGTGAATGTGGCCCACGTATAGCCCCATTCATACATGACTTGTGTGTAGAACATAATATGTAAACCGCTGAGCATAGTTCCACTGAGTCCCATTCGCAATATTGTGCCTTCCCTTTTCTACAACTGCATCTTGAGTAGTGCGATCAAGAAAAGCCAAAGCACGAGCTCCTGCTCACCTGAAACACCGGAGAGCTACTGCCAGTCAGTTTTAACGTACTGAGCTAGACAGACCAGCAGTCAGACTCTGTATGATGCTCTTATGATCTGCACAGATGGGACGCTTGCACCACTAGATGTCCTGAACACATGGTGCCCCTCCTCACCAGAAGAAGCTAGCACATTGGGCTTTCTTTCCAGACAACCATGAAGGAAGAAGACTTCTGAAGGCACAATCTTGTCCCAAGGTTTTGGGGCATGGGACAAAGAGTGTATCCATGCTTTACACACTACGTGTGTGGAAGACATGAATAGGGCCTTAAGTCAACAATGTAGGTGGATTTCTGCATGTGGTGAAGTAGATGTGTGGTTGCCACACTGAACACCCAGCTTGCAACTGAACCAACATATATTTTAACCAACATATATTTTATATTTTAAGAAGAGCCACCACAACCATGTTGGGCAACCTGTGTCCAGTTTATAACCAGATTTAATATTTTGCCATGGACAGTGTTGAATATGACTCTATTCGGCCTGGATTAAAATCCCCGCTTAAAGAGCCATTTTACTTTTGATTTGATTTTTATATTTATATTTTTTAAGTGCCTGCATGTTCTTTAAAATGGTTAGCTCCTCCCTATTAAACACAGAAGGCACAGAAGCAGCAATCAAGTCCGATTTCTGTGATTATTGCCACAAAATATAAATCTTTAAATGTGCATGTCATGCATGCTATTATTCATTGATAGCAGTACATATTACATTTCCATTCAGCCTGGAGTATATTTTGTACTTGAGTTTTAAAAAGCGAAGTGTGAATTGACTCTGTGGATGGCTCAGGTCAAATCAATATCAATAATAAACAATGAATTTGAGAAACCCAGGACAAAGTGAGAAACGATTACAAATGATGCATAAAAAGCAATATTTTTATAGCAGCATAGTTGGACTTATGAAGTCTCTTGTGAGCCATAAAAAAATAGTTTAACCCTGAAGTCACTTATTTGAAGGAACCCTCAGGTAATGTTGGCTTTTATGCTGATTGTCTTTTAAATAGTTTTGGTATTATAGTTTTCATTGCTTTGATTATAAATTGTTTCTGAAAACTGGCTTTACAAAAACATATATACATAAAGATGAACTACAAAGAAACAATCTCCCCTATAAAAATTGAACAATAATTATAGATAAGGAAGGCGAAAATTGAAATGTATGTAGAAGCGCCAGAAATCACTGATGTAGTTAAAATTGATAGGGGGTGGCAAGTAAACAACATTGCAAATGCACTATATTGATTTCAGTTGTAATTACTTAGAATTTCATTACTACATGACATTTTTGTACATTAATAATGTTTTGCAAAGCCCACTTGGAGATATTTAGAGAATTTAGGTTTTGACAAGATTTATAGCATTGTACAACCATTTTTAAATCTCCTGACAAAACTGGAGAACTGGATTGAAAGAAGCATCTTTTACTTCCTACCTTTATACACCACTATGCCTGAAGTGCAACGCATAGAGCAATATATCCATGGAAGGCTTTTTATGCCAGCAGAAACATCCCACTGGCGAAAGGGGGGGTGGAAGGAGCTTTTGCAAACTTACCCCTGCAGCCCAGTGGTTCCTCCCGCATTGTTCCAGAAAATCGCCTAACCCTCAAGTGCCAACTGGCTAGATCCAATCTAGAGAATTTGGGATTTTGGCTGCAAAAACATTGTAGATTTAGAAAGCCCTTGAATTCCCCCCAAAGAATCCTGGGAACTGTGGTTTATCCCTCACAGAGTTCCAATTCCATGCACCCTTAACAAACTACAGGTCCCAGGATTCCTCAAGTAATGCTGGCTTTCGTACTGCTTTTATTCTTATTGTATTTTTATATGGTTTTAGTATTATAGTTTTCATTAGTTGAACCTACACCATTGTCAAAATCTGAATCTAAATCTATATTTAGGCATCTTAATTTCTAGATGCACTTATTTTATCTTGAAAAATAGAGATTATATATGTGTGTGAGAGAGGGAGAGAGAGAGAGAGAGAGAGAGAGAGAGAGAGTCTCTACAAGAGTAAACAGATGCTAAGTTTAGATTTTCTGCCCAATTGATGTCAGTGACTAGTTCACACTGACTTCCCAACTAGGCATCATTTTCAGGACATAAACAATCGCACTTAGTAATAAAAGCACAATAAATTAAAAATAAATTAACAAGCAAGGTCTGGCAATTCCATCAAGGTTAAGCATGCAAATGGCACCGAACCTTTGTAGCGGTCCAGCAAGAAAAGCCGTATATGGGGACAATAGCACAGCTTTTGCAATGAGCCTGTAGGATTCATCCCATTGAAATGGCTGCAGCTATATTAAACCCCATGAATTATTGCAGAATTTAACTTCATAAGCAATATGCCTAGGCTTTGTGTGATGCATTTGCTAAAAGAATTTTTTGATTTATTGTCTTCTGCTGAAGCATTGTGAGTGAGACAAGGTCTGAATAAAACTCATTTCATTAGGCTACCTTATTACCTGGCAGGTTTAGATCCACACATGAGAAACATTATTCCATCATACCTGTAATAGCACTACCTGATGAAATAAACACCCAACTCCTTGAAAGATGGCCATATGAGCCTGGTTTTCAAATAATGCATTCTTCCTTCAAGTCCTTATGGAGACAGTACAAAGCTCTTTTCTACAGAGCTGCATACGATATTGGAGCTCAAAATGTCACCTCTATTCAGAAACCCATGTTCAAATTCAGGAATATGCCATCATCCAGCAATCAGAGCTTCAAGATGGGCGTTCCCAAATCCAGCCAATGCAATCCCCACCAGCACTGCCCGGTCTGTGATCTCCTCTTTGCATCCACAAGGACATGATCCTCACCAACTGTCTGGAGTTGTAATGCAGATGGAAATTGCCATACAATGGGGTGGAGGACCTGAGGTTCTCCAGATGTTGTTGGACTTCAGCTCCCATCAGCCCCAGCCAGCATGGGAAATAGACGGGGATCATGGGAGTTGTAGTCTAGCAACACCTGGGAAGCCACAGGTTTCCCATTCCTGCCACGCAGACTACCACTTCAGCACAAAACCTGTTTGCACACAACTAGCGGGTGATTGATTTATTTATTCTTGTTACCCAAAGGTCTCCAAGTGACTTACCAGACATTAATGCATTAAAATAAAAGAGTTCATAGAGGTCATTAAAAGGTACAGTGGTACCTCGGATTAAGAACTTAATTCGTTCCAGAGGTCTGTTCTTAACCTGAAACTGTTCTTAACCTGAAGCACCACTTTAGCTAATGGGGCCTCCTGCTGCCGCTGCACCGCTGCCGCTAAACGATTTCTGTTCTCATCCTGAAGCAAAGTTCTTAACCCGAGGTACTATTTCTGGGTTAGCGGAGTCTGTAACCTGAAGCGTCTGTAACCCGAGGTACCACTGTATATAGTAAAGCCACCATACATAATAGAAGGCATACATAATATAAACCCTGCATTGCATAGCCCAGCGCATGAGTTAAACTATGGAACTCTCTCCCACAGGACACAGTGAGGACCATCAAACTGTATGGCTCTGTGATAAGATTAAGCTCAATTCACAGAGGACAAAGCTATCAGTGGCTACTAGCCACAATGGCTATGCTGTAGCTCCACTGTCAGAGGCAGTATGCCTCTCAATCCCTGAGGGATAGCTCAGTTGGTAGAGCATGAGACTCTTAATCTCAGGGCTGTGGGTTCAAGCCCCACATTGGGTGAAGGATTCCTGCATTGCAGGGGGTTGGACTATATGATCCTCGTGGTCCTTTCCAGCTCTATGATTCTATGCAAGTGGGCTGAGTGCTGTTGTGCTCATTTCCTGCTTGCCTCTTTCTTTACTTCTTTTCTTTTCCAAATTCCTTTTACATTTTTAATGGACAAACTTGGGCCATTACATAAAGATTCCACCTTAATTAGGATTTGCAAATATTCAACAAAAATGCAATATACAGAATGAATATAATTTTGCCATTATTTTTGTGACAGTTTAGTACGATGTGAATTAAATACCCCCAAACATTCTATTATTATTATTATTATTATTATTATTATCCCCTTATCAGGAGGATTCTCCACCCCTCTGGAACAGAAGCAAATATGAGGTAAACACAATAAACATGAGGGGGGGAGGCAGTGTTGTACACTGGTTAGAGTGTCAGACTAGGAGCTGGGAGATTAGGGTTCAAATCCCCACTCAGCCATGAGGCTCACTGGGTGGCCTTGTGCCAGTCACTGCTTCTCAGTCTAACCTACCTCAAAAGGGTTGCTGTGGGGATTAAATGAGGAGATGGAGAATAATGCCCACCACCCTGAGCTCCTTGGAGGAAAAGGTGGGATATAAATTCAATAGGTGGTTAACTAATAAAGAAAAGGGAAATTCCATTGCATGGGTGAAAATCCCTTCTGCTCAAACAGCGACACCATTGGATACAACCCAATACGAATCCATTTAGTTCCCAATTGATTTAGGTTTTGTTAAACAGGCAAGGATCTGACCCCTTAAGCCAGCAGCACTCTGAAGTGCTGATATTGTGATGTTGCAGCTGCCAGGTGGGTACATATAAATCTCAGGAGATATCTCAGGATGCTGATGCCTCAGATCAATTGAAAATAGGCCCATCAGAGAAGTGATGTATTAGGTCTCATTTTTATTCTCCTTGGGGGCAGTGGGGGTTGATGTCTTGGGGGCGTACGTCTGTTTTTCTAAATTGCCAGGACAACATGATGGTTGGCGTCAGGTTACCTCAAGTTCATCCCATCTCAAACAGTTCAGCTTGACCCTATCAGATATCACGTCTCTTTCACTTGGCAGTGGAGAGTCATTTACATTAGTCTGTAATTGTTTATTAAGTGGATCTGTGTTCTTTGGAGGGATCGGATAGCTTGGGGAATTGGTAATGGGACAGCACTAGCCCCTTATGTCCAGCTTGCCTATTCTCATCTGCCACAGTTCTTAGCAACCTGAATGTCTTATGTTCTGAGAAATATGTTCAGTAGCTTCAGACTGAGAATGCACATCAATAGTATCATTTGTATAGTCCAGGCACTGCAGAGGTTCACATAAAGCCATTGTTCTCTTGCAAAAAAAAGGGGGGGTCCATCATAGTTGGCATTGCCAACAATAAGGTCAAATGGATTAAGTGAGTGGGGAACAAATATCCACCTGTTCAGTTCACTCCATAAAACAGAGCAAAACATTCTGGGAAGTACTTTAAAATGTTCCACCTTGTGAGACTAGATCCACTAGATCTTGGTCAAAAGAAGTTGTTGGTTTTTCTTAAGGGACCTGCTGGTCCCCATAGTTTGGGCAAAGTAAAAGAACAGCAAGTGTTTTTTAATAAATACTTTTATTTCATCTTTAATGGATATAAGGCAAGAAAAACTACTTTAACAGAGTATCAGAAACCAAAAACAGAGAACAAAACCTAACATCTTCAGTCCAGATGAAGACGAAGACGAAGACGAAGATGAAGAAGAAGAAGAAGGAGGAGGAGGAGGAGAAGAAGGAGATTGTTCTTGTGTAAACAAGATACACTAATGTCTTGAGTCAAAACAGCATAATTTCAAATTAGGCAGAATTGTGATTATGGTTGACTTGAAAATGTTACTGTAGCAGTCATAAAGAGAAGCCATACCATACAGAAGGAGTCTGGAGGTTCTGGTCCTTGTATAAATTTCATACTATGCATCATTTTCAGTTTTCAAATGCTTAGACCAGTTTCAGGGGATTTTACCGAGAGAGCTTTCAGAAGGTTTTTGCAAGAACAACAGCTAAGAAGCTCCTCCACAAAACACTCAGACAGATTTTTGCACAGGAACCTAGGGTAAGGCTTTGTAACATCATGCCAGAACTGTTACCACCCACCCACCCCAGAGCACTTTCATACTGTCGTTATTTTGGGGGTAGGATTCACTCCCACTCCAATTTATAAGGTTGTGCAGTAATAGTTGAAGGGGAGCACTTGCACAGCAAACCTGGCTTCCCCAAAAGATATCGAAAGTGATAGGGAAATGCACTTGAAAGTGTAGGGTAACATTTGCTTTGACACAACATCATCTAACCTCCCTGAAAGCATATCCTAATCAATGTTCTTTAAGTAGCTTACATTGTCTAATCTCCATGCAAACAAATAAGAAAAAATGCTTAGTAAACAGATCATCTGGAAGCACTCATGTTCCACCAGATTTCCAATTAGGTACGATTGGGCAGGGTGTTACAGATGACCAACTCACAAAATGGTAACTTGAACACTGCTATAAGCTAGCCCTTTGCTAAATGGATGTCTGAAATAACCACTTGTCTGGCTCGTCCTCAGGACATACTAGGTAAACTCTTCTACAAAAGGTGACCACCCCTTTTTTATTGCTTTTAAAAAAGATAATCCATTCATGCTACACTTAGAACATTTTATATGAAGAGGATGTTCCAGAGACCAGAAGTGATATTTTTCAAGCAGTGTAGGTCTGAAAACTGAGCAGTGATTTCTGGATTTTCCCAGCTTATTCTAAACTGCATTAAAAAAATTTAGGAAGCAAATACTACAGATCAGTGTTGCATTGATGCAGATAGGTGCGGAGGACTTCCCCGTGGGAAAAGACATTTGTGAGACTGCCTGAGAAGGTTTGTTTTTGCAATCACAAACCACCTACTAACCCAGTCTCAAATTAAATTGTGCTTAGCAATTTCAGTGACCTGGGCCTAGCAGCTGAATTTTATGCTATCACAAAAAGGTTTTGAAATGTGCATATTTTTTTTAAAAAATGCCATAGTTCCTTGCATTTAGGAGAAAGTACAAAGGATTTTTTCTTATTTCATCCTCTGGATATTTTTAGTTTGTTTCTTCTCCTTTCTCTCTTTTTTCATTCTTCAGAAGTTGTTTGTACACTTCCAGGGTGGATCAACCACTTCCAGCATACTGAAATCTCTCAGAGTTAAAACATATGTACCATAGCATCATGGGTGGTGCTGATACTAACCTGAAACTGTTGCATAAAAAGAGCAACTGGGAACTTCATCTTCCATTGGTCTCCATCATCAGATCATAAATGGGGTTCCACATGCCCTGAAGGACCAAGTTCATAGCTGGGTGGCTTTTCTGGAGTTGACACTAGCTGAGGAAGCACAGGTAGTGGCAATGGCTAGGAGTGTCTATTATCAACTAAGGCTAATAAGATCATAGCTGATGTTTTAGCCTTAGTGGATAATAGACACTTCTAGCCTAGGGCAGGCCTTATTCATGTGACCTTATTCATGTGGCTTTTCACTAAAAATACTGTGGCTGTGTAGGCCTCCTGGCTAGAGGCTTTTAAAAGCTTTTAGTTGGTTTTAACTTGGTTCAAAAGGATCAAATGTCAAGCTTAGTGAGGAAATTCTGAGTGTGCCCTTGTGCACTAGAATATAAGATGTGTGTTACTGGAGCAGATTCAACATCCTTTGCCAATCCAATAGACACCAAGTGACCCATCAGAAATTTGCCAGTGGTCCACTGAGGCAACTTGATTTGCATTGATCCATGAACATATCCTCCAACATTTATCCAATGAAAATAGGGACGTCCTAGTCTGTTGTTGCTGCTGCTGCTGCTGCTGCTGTTGTTGTTATATTTATACTCTACCCATCTGTCTGGCAATGTATGGATAAACAGATGATAGATTATAATTGAAAATAAACATATAGTGTATGAACTAGAGGATATGGTGATTTTGTACCCTCCAACATTTCTCCAGTGAAAATAGGGATGTCCTATTCAATTATTATTATTATTATTATTATTATTATTATTATACCCCGCCCATCTGACTGGGTTGCCCAAGCCACTCTGGGCAGCTTCCAACATATCTAAAAACATAATAAAGCATTAAAAAAATTAAAAAAAACTTTCCTAAACAGGTCTGCCTTCAGATGTCTTCTAAACATATAGTTATCTCCTTGGGTCAGGGGTCACAGAACTACATATTCTGTAACATTTATCTGATAAAAATAGGGGTGTCCTAAGGAAAAGTGGGGCATTCTGGGGTCAAATCAGAAGCCAGGATGGCTTCTATAAATCTGGGACTGCACCTGAAAAACAGGGGCATTTGGAGGATCTGCACAGAACATCCATTGAGAACTTCCATTGAGGACATATTCTTTCTTCTAGGTTTGGGCCTAGAAAAGAAAATCAAAGAAAGAACATGTGCCTGAAGAATGAATGGCCAACCTCCCACCTGGTCCTGTTTTCAGGAAGAAGAAGAAGAAGAAGAAGAAGAAGAAGAAGAAGAAGAAGAAGAAGAAGAAGATTTATACCCCACCCATCTGGCTGGGTTTCCCAAGCTACTCTGGGCAGCTCCCAGCACAATAGTAAAAACACGAGAAAACATCAAACATTAAAAACTTCCTACCATCAAACAGTTATTCTGAAGATCCGCTGGTCTCAAACAAAGAGTTCTGTGCTAGAAGAATCTGATGAAGATCCTTTTGCACAGCACTTTGGACCTGTTATATATTTTCGGAGTGTGTGGGGAACATTTCAATCTGCCTGCACGTTTTATTGGTTGCTTACTTAAAGGTTGCTAACTTTTCATACAAGATGCTTACACCCATTACTTATATTTCCCACACCTGTAAATCTTCATGGGCTAGAATACATATTTTATTCTATTTTAAATGGCATCCAGTTTCTGTCCTGCGTTTAACAACATTCACACGCACCTTGAGTGTGAGAAGCCAAAAGCTGTGATCAGGCCCATGTGTGAAAACACTCTGACAAGATGCAAGAGAGTGTCGGGCTGAGAATTCATAGACCTGGAATTCATTAGCAAAGTGAATACAGTATCTTGTGGCTTAAATAAGGATTGTACACATTACAGTGTTACTGTCCCCCTTTGGTGTTACAATGATCCTTTAATATTCATGCTTTGATGTTCTCACAAATGCAGGACTTCTGTTGGAGGAAGGGAACCTTTAGATCTCTAGATGCAACCCAAGAAGTTTGCATACACTAGAGATGTCAGAAAAACCAGGCCCTGAAAATACATTTGGGGACTTGTAAAGACTGCCATAAAAAGAGATAAGCTTTACCAGCCCCCCAAATTCTTCTCAGGGAGGGAAACTGGTGTGAAACTTGGGAATTTGTCTCCGATTTTAATGTGAGCCAGATTTTAATATTATCTGACCTTATTATGTATGCCAGCAGTTGCCAACATGGCACCAAGGGCCCTCCCTGGTACTCACAAAGTCTCTCAGCACACACATACACACTCCACACTGCCCCTTTGGTCATGAGATTGTGAAGGTGATCACAAGTGCCACAGAATATTCCACACTTGGGGGGGAACGACAACTTAACCTTTTAGTGTGGCAGTTCCTACACTTAGATCTTTCTGTGCATTGATATTAGGCAAACACTTTTATGGTTTTGTTTTCAGCTCCTGCTAAAAATGTGTTTGTTCCAGCAAGCCTAGCCAGGCATGTAATTCTGACACATAATTTTGGTAGATATAAGTGTTTTTAAATTGCTGGTTTTATTTTATTTTTTTAATTTAAAAAACCCTTGCTTTTGATGTTTGTATTTTACTGACATTAAAATAAATATTTTAAACTGTCTTGTAACCCGCTTAGAAGTCTTTTGCTCTAATAAACTTTATATAAATGGAAAGAAAGAAAGAAAGAAAGAAGCCAAGCTCCTGTGAGTGGGAGAAGCAGGCCTGCCTTTGTCCATGTCAAATATTGGCGTTTTCATTAGGAGAATGGTATCTAGACTTGCTGCATGGTGTATTGTCACCAAACCCCTCTTTCCCCAAATCCAGCCGGCAATGATGATCTTATTTCAGTTTTTGTCATGAGCTGACAGATGATCCCATTAGCCGCAACTCTTCTCCATGAAGTGCAGTCGTGGGGAGACAAATAGACCTTTATGAAACCTTCGCTATTAACACTATTTGTTTTGCCACCAGTTGACAACTTTAGGAAATTGCTCATAATTGGCTGCTGTTGTGAAAGCGCAGGACTCTCTGCCATTATTATGCTATTGATTTTCAATAATTCCTTCCCTCCTCCCACCCCGTTCTCCCCACCTTCACTCTTTCCTCTCTTAGATGCTTTTGTGTTTCTGCTATAAAGGCCCGCAAAGAGAGTCGTTGAGTAGGATCTGTTGTACATCTGGAAGTTCCATGTGGAAAGAGGCCCATAAAATGCACATCAGGAACAGCTGAAGTAGATATTTTTCCCTCCTTGAAGTGTTACATTTTCACCCTGGAAGAGGAGAATAGAATTAGTGTGTAACTAAACAGGAGGGCAGCCTCTGTAAGATATCCATACTGGCCAAAGGCTGATAGTTATATCACTACATTTAGAAAGAAAGAAAGAAAGAAAGAAAGAAAGAAAGAAAGAAAGAAAGAAAGAAAGAAAGACTCCATTGGGTTGTTTTAAATATTCATTTGGTAACACACAGATTTGTGTGCAATGGCTGATGATTCCAGTATTGTGGTTGATGTTGTCATCAGAAACTAGACAACGTAAATTGTCATTTTCATAGAGATTCACCACCCACCCAATTTCCTTTTCAGTGTCCATTCCCCTTTCTTAATTGATCTACACTAATCTTGCAGTACAAGAGTGTTGTTGTACATCATTACTCTGTACCTGCTTGCGTTCTTTACCTTCTTTTCCTACTCTCTCTGTTTCCCCCCTTTTTATTCAAAGTGCATGCAATTATGCCTGTGGCCCAAACTTTACATCTCCTGCTATGTTTCCCCTCCTCCCTTTCTTTTTCTTTTCTCTCTTTCCAGATGAAAGGAATAATGATGCTTAGAAGAAATGTAAAGACAGTCTAGCTGGTGCTTCCCAACAGGTAGACGGTTTTCTTATAAAAAATAAAAAATGCTGACAAGCACTTAACGTTTCCATGCAGGGTAACTGTCAGTGATGTAGAGAGATCATTTGCCATTCAATTAATACTCAGGTTTGAGATCAGAGGGAACGGGCGATGGCTTGGTGCTGCTTCTTTCTTCCACTTCATATTGTAAACCTGCCGTCGGTGTTGACTCACTTTCCTGGCCAACCTTTTTTTTGGGTTGTGGGGGGGAGGTCACAGGAGAACTGTTTGAATTCTCTCCTCATCCCTTTTTTTGCTCCCGAGATGTCAAGTGATTACAATGAAACACTGGAAAAAGTCAAGTTCAGAAGATTTACCCCTCCCAGGAGATTTTTGCCCAGATCTGCTATAAAACTCCATCCAATCTTTGATCTTCCAACAACTTGTACTCTTCTCTGTTACTCGAAACCCAGCATTATTATTAAGCTTAAGTCAATGGCTTTAAACTTTTCAAATATTTACTCTCCTGCCTCCCAATGGGATGTTAACAATAAAAAGAATGAAGGGCTCCTACATTTGTTTTTACTTTACATAAACGAATTAGGTCCTTTCGACTAGTCCCGTTTATACCCTCAGCAATGTAAACTAAAGGACTTAAAAGGCAGTCTGCACCCTTTTGTGCCAAATAAAAATCAGGAGATTTCAGGAAGGCCTTTACCTTCTCTCCCCTTCCTAAATGTGAATAAATGTCCTGGCCTTTCTTTTCATAAGGGAAACATGCAACATTAGCAGCCAAATTGTTTGCCTTTGCTTTTTTTTAGGGTTTAAAAAAAAAACACTTCAAAGGGGTTTCACTTGATTATATGCCTTCCCCACCCCCATGTTTCATCCCTCATAACCATTGTTTAATGAATTTTTATTAGAAAAGCATGGCTGCACTTATGCGGGGGGGACCTTTCTTTGAAACCAGGAGAAGAGAGTGTTTTCCCTAGCATTAGCCTGTTAGTTTTTAATATCAGGTTTGCACTAAGGTTGACTCCTGGTGCATTTTGGAACCATAAGCCAACAAAGTGAAGCTAATAGGAGAGGAAATAATGGAGGAGAGGCAAGAGAGAGAGCAGGAGAGAGAGAGAGAAAGAGAGTCCCTTTTGAAGTGCAGACAGGAAATAAGTACAACTTTCTATTTCTCTCTCCTCCACCCTACCCCAAGCGCCATTTATTAAGTTTACTTCCCTCCCTCAAAGTTTGCATAGGAGAAAAAAAACAGATTTAGGAGGAGAAAGAAAGATCCATTGAAACCAAAAAGAATCGAGAATTATAATACCGTAATGATTGAAATGTGGCTTGGGGTTGCTCTTTGACCCATCCTTGTCATTGGAAGCCCAGGTGACTCCAGTGGCTAGGAGCACCATGGTATACCAGCTGTGATCATTCTTTGCCACTCTGCCTCAGGCATTGGTAACCTCAATGAGTTTTGGTAACTACTGCAATGAGTTTTATGTTGAGCTGGTCTTAGGTCCGGATGTTTCGAAGGTAGTGCAAAATGAACAAGCATTATGTCATCCTTAAAAGAGCTGTACTGGCTACCAGTTAGTTACTGACTCAGGTTTAAAGTTCTGTTCTTAACCCTTAGCCCTAAACAACTTAGGACCAGGTTACATGGAACAGCAACTTCTCCCTTATTGCCCTATTTGATCAATAAAGTCCTCTTGGTTTTGCCTCAACCAAGGGAGGTTCTATCAGTGGGAGGTCCTTTACTGGAGGGCGGTCCTCCCTATGGAATCACCTCCAACCCATCCATCCCTTGAGCTCAGGTGAGCACCTATTACCACATATTGAAGCATGTGCATATGCTTCCAGGCTTTTGCAGGTGCTTCTTCTCTATTAGGTTGATCATTAACTCCAAATATAACTTGAACCCTGCTCTAAGTTTTCAGCAGGTGTGATGAGAAGGGTTCAGATGGGGTTCTACAGCTCATTGCCAAATGTCAACCACCTTACAGCTATCCAATCCCACTTCACTGCCACCCATTTCATCAAGCTTGCACGCTGCTAGACAATTTTCAGAGGACTTCTGCACCTGTAAGAACTCACTTGCTACAATAGAGCAGAAGAACATTTAAGGATAAATCCAAAGCATGCTGTAGATTTGTACAATTTTGTCTCATTTTTATGGACGTGCCCTAAATTCAAAATTGTGGTATTAGTTACTTGGATATGCCTGAAGCCCTCATGGTAACTGGAAGATTTTAAAAACATTGAACACATCTAGGCTTGATCTAGATGTAGTTGCATGTAGCCATGTGAGCTTCAGGAAGGTGTTGCATATACAAATTTCCATTTGCAATGCAAGTATAAATATGACATCAACCATGAAAACACCATGCAGCACCATGGGGTTATTTGGTCAGCTTTTCATTAGATGCTCATCCAGATTTGTTTAAAGGCCTGACAGAGTCACAGGTTGAAGAAGAGGCCTGTTGGATGAGACCAGAGGCCTACCAGGTCCTGAATCCTGTTCCCCACAGTAGCCAATGAGTTGCCTCTGGGAGGCTCACCAGCAGAACATAAGAGTTTCCACGTGCAGAATCTGCTTCTGCATGGATGTCTCTCTTTCTGAATTGGGCCATCAAGGGAAATATTTCACTTTTGTTATTTAAAAGATCAAGGGGGGTGGAGGCAACCCAACTGAGAAAAGCAATGTGGCTTCATTCCCTGAGGAATGAAAACACTTCAGAAAAGGGCAAGGGGGGAAAACACCTAAATGCATGAAAGCTCATAAAAAACGAGATGATGTGAAAACGTTTTAAATCAAAGCAGCAGGTAAAGCTGGAAATAAGGTTATCCTCACTAAGGATCTCGATGTTCCACATTCATAGTAATGCTTCATTTCCTGCAGACTATGAGTAAATCAAAGCCTACTTTGGGCCCCCATATCTGTCTAAGATCTCATCTCCAAGAATTTATTATTTTGGCATTTCCCACATCAGCATTACCTCTGGTCCAAATTTGGGTAATGGAGTATAACAACATATTAACCAGTAATAAGCGTGAAATTTTTATCCCATTTAAAATGGATACTTAAGTGCAAAGGAAAACAAACACATCAGAAGTGTGAACGTTTCCACGGTGATTGGCGACCCAGGATTGAGAAAACAAAAGGACTTCGGTCAAAAGTGGAAAATGAAAAGAAAAGAAAAGTCTAGCTAATTGGTGGCACTTTTTGCTGTGAAAGAATGTGAGAGGAAAACTCCAAAGCAAGTTCGGAAAAGCGAAACAGATGTGTGCAATGTCTGGCTGGGCTATTGTTTTAGCTATGTAATCTCAAATCACTGATTTGATTTCACTTTAACAAGGGATTACTTTAGCAGGCAGTTTGGATTAACAGCAACACATATAAATAAACAGGCTACTCCTGAATTTTAAATACAACACTAACAAAAGGCCGGGCAAAAAGTACTTGGGGGGAGGGCGATTTTAGACATCCAGATTACAAACCCATTCCACAGAACACTGTCAAGTTATGTTTAAAATCACGGACCCTCCACAGGCCCAGATTTACAGAAGCCGTCATGGTTTCTGATTTGATTCCGCTCGATAAATAATATTTATTAAAGTTTCAAGGAATACAAAAATTAAGCAAAAAGTAAAAATATAAGAAAATACAAAATACAGAAAAAAGAATAAAGTTTTTAAAATATAGCAAAGAAATAAAAAATAAAAAGAAACATACAAATAAAAACAGTTAAAAGCACGTTAATTTTCCATAACCTATCTTGCTTACACTTATTTCCCCGGACCTCCTCGTACCTCCCTTTTTTGTATTCCAGTTCAGTTTGTTAGTTCAGCAAATCCTTACCATTATGCTTTTACCCATTTGTAAACCTTTTTTCATTTCTCTTAAAGCATTACAGCTGGAAACCACTTAGTTTCTATCCAACATCCTTCTAAAATTCCTTAATTTTACAATATTTCTGTAAATAGTCTTTAAATTTCTTCCAGTCTTCTTTCACCGACTCTTCTCCCTGGTCTCGGATTCTGCCAGTCATTTCTGCCAGTTCCATGTAGTCAATCACCTTCATCTGCCATTCTTCCAGAGTGGGTAGATCTTGTGTCTTCCAATACTTTGCAATGAGTATTCTTGCTGCTGTTGTAGCATACATAAAAAAAGTTCTGTCCTTCTTTGGCACCAATTGGCCGACAATGCCCAGGAGAAAGGCCTCTGGTTTCTTCAGAAAGGTATATTTAAATACCTTTTTTATTTCATTATAAATCATCTCCCAGAAAGCCTTAATCCTTGGGCACGTCCACCAAAAGTGAAAGAATGTACCTTCAGTTTCTTTACATTTCCAACATTTATTATCAGGCAAGTGATAGATTTTTGCAAGCTTGACTGGGGTCATGTACCACCTGTATATCATTTTCATAATATTCTCTCTTAAGGCATTACATGCCGTAAACTTCATACCTGTGGTCCATAACTGTTCCCAGTCAGCAAACATAATATTATGTCCAACATCTTGTGCCCATTTAATCATAGCAGATTTCACCGTTTCATCCTGAGTATTCCATTTCAACAGCAAGTTATACATTCTTGACAAATTCTTAGTTTTGGGTTCTAACAGTTCTGTCTCTAATTTTGATTTTTCCACCTGGAAGCCAATTTTCTTATCCAAATTATATGCCTCCATTATCTGATAATAATGAAGCCAATCTCTCACTTTGTTTTTTAGTTTCTCAAAACTCTGCAATTTCAATTTGTCTCCTTCTTGTTCCAAAATTTCCCAATATTTCGGCCATTTGGCCTCCATATTGAGCCTTTTCAGAGCTTTATCCAAAAGACAGATTTGATATATCTAATATGCCTTTTGGCTCTTCTTCAGATTCCACTTTTTTCTGTAAATCTTCTTCGTGATCTTTCAAGAACCTGTCTTTTTCCTCAACTGATTTTATTTTTATCTTCCTTCCTTTGTATTTAAAGGACAGGCCTTGAGGAAATTCCCACCTAAAAAGAATTCTATTTCTTTTCAACAGGGCCGCTAGGTCTCCGTATTTGAACCTTAAGTCCAGCAGATGCTTTGGGATATCCTTAAATATCACCACACTTGAATCGTCAATTTCCAAAGTTTTTTGGTAATGCAGATTCAGAATTTTATCTCTTCTTTTGTTTGAAAGGTAATCAAACAGTCTCTCACCTTGATACTGCTTTGTCTTCTTCCGAGTCTAAATGCATTCACTATCTTAAATTCTTCCTTCCCCGAATCCAGTTGCCAAAAGTCTATGAATTCCTGTGTGAGAAAGTCAGCCAGGTTATCTTTCTCCCGTTCTGGTACAGCCCTGATTCTTAAATTTCTTTGCCTGTCTTTCAATTCAATCATGGAAAATGTCACATCATGATCCTCCAATTTCTTATATACTGGTGGAATCTTCTCTTGAGTAGCAGTTGCGATGTCTTTTGCCTCCTCAGCTATCTTTCGAGTCGAGGCAGATTCCTGTAGTAGTTTTTCGATGGTCTCTGTATTGGTATTCACCTTCTGCCCCAAGATATTAATACTTGCAGTGTTTAAATCAATTTTGCTTGATGCTTCCGCAACTTGTCTATTTGTCTCAGCTACCTGTCTGTTTGTCTCAGCTACCTGTTTGTTTAAACTTTCCAAAGATTCATTAATTTTTGCAAGTGCCTGTGCCAAAATTTCTTCTGACGACATAACTTTTGGTTTAACCTGTGGGAGTGCGACCCCTGATGTTCCAGATGCTCCAGATGTTGAACCCCTTCACGGCTGCGCAGTGTCTATCCGATAATGTCTGCCAGACCTAGTAGTTTTTTCCTGCGGCTCTATCTTCCCTTTTCCATCTGCCATAACAGTCTCATAGAAATTCAAGGTCGCTCCCACAGTTAAACAGTTGTTTTGAAGTAGAGTGGAATTTTCCTCTAAGCCAGTTGTTATTGTAACAATGTCCAACTTCCTCTAGGGGGACACAGTAACAGCCAGAACTTGCAACTTTAAAGAACAAAAATAGTTTTTATAAGTCCCCCAAATTCACTTTAAAAACAACAATCTCTGTGCACTTAAACAGTTACTTTCAAACCAGGAGCAGTCCAGAAACACTGTATCCCTTTTGCAGAAATTAGCTGTCAAAAATAAGCTTTCCACTGTGCAACCCTTGTCTCAAGACAGTCCGTTCCAGGTTTTAAACAATGAATTTTATCTTCCTTTTCCCCTTCTTTTTTGCAGGAAAGTTCAGCTCAGTCTTTTCCCCCTCCTCTCCTGCACTCCGGAGGGGGAACCACTTTCAAAATGTTAAGATTTAGCTCTTTTTTCAAGCAACTTTCTATGTTTCCACTTTAGAGTCTCTTTGCTTTGATCTATTTACAATAAAAGGAAGGCAGAATTCCTGGTTGTACCTTCCCGCTCAGTACCAAATTAAACGTTTTTTTTCCTTTTGAATCCAAATTAATCCTACTCACGGGTAGTTGTTTTCAAAGTCCAATTGTCCCAGGAAAAAGGCAGCGCTCTCCGGTAACAGCTTCGCGGCTTCGCTCCACGGAAGAAGCAATTTGCTCACAGCACCACGCCACCCCCGCTCCGCTCCGGAGCCCGTTGCCGAGCTCCTTTTGCAATTGGGGGGGCGCAGACGGTGCCCGCTGAGTCCCACGGTCACAGGCTTCACCCGCCTGTGATTTTCTGAGGGGTCCCCGCTGCGCCGTAGCGGGACAGACCCAGATTCCGTAGAGCCGGTTCCCTCCGGAGCAGAGAGAAGCAGCCATTACCGATGGCGCCACCCCGGAAGTCCGGTTTCTGATTTGATTCCGGAATGTCCTGCTTTTCCTTAGGACATCCCTGTTTACATTGGAGAAATGTTGGAGGGTATGGAGTTATGTGACCCCCGAACCAAGGAGATAAGTAACTATGCAAGCCAAGCCATGTTCCCTCTCCTCAAGCTGCACCTTTCACCAGCCCTTCCCTTGATTGTCTTTGCCTAGCTAGATTGTGTCCTGGACCTGTGATGATGCCTCTTGCTCACATGGATGGAGAGATGCATGGTGTGTGTCTGTGTACATGCAGAAACCTCTGAATTCTATATGGCCGAAATATATCCTACTGAAGAAAGGTAAGAGTCGCAGCTTTGGGTCCACCCACTTTTGCCTCTGGCCCTGCCCTCTGCTGACATACAGCTGCCAGAAGGTTGCCCACCATGGAATCTGGTCCTCGGAAAGACTGAAAGAAGTTCCCCACTTTTGCTTTAAAAAGCCTCGGCGCACTATTCAGACAACAGTTCCTGCCTTCATCTACCATCCTGTTGTCACCTGATGCTGGTTGCAACACAACAGGGCCTACCCTGCCTACCTGTAAATCAATCAATCAATCTTTATTATGGTCCAGAGACCCAACAAATCGTTACAAAGCAATGCACAATTCAGACAGCCTACCTCCAGGTTAAACAAGCATTTTGTTCAGACCTAAAGATAGGGATCATTGGTTCTTGAAACCACCGATAAAAACTTTGCCACTGCTGATGTTCTAGCATTTGTCCAGTCTTCCAATAGGAACCTGACTTAGTGAGCCTCTGATTTTCCCGGGAAAAGTACCAGCAAGGGTAATACCCGTATATTTAATGGTACCAAGGCACCAGGAGCAGCTGCAGGACCTTTCCTTCCCAGATCCCATTGCTTGCTTTCAATCTGCTTCTATGTACTATGAGGCAACAATAATGTCCCACTTGTTTTAGCAGATGGAGAAGAAAATATGTAAAGTGACCTAGAAAGGAAGGAAGAGAGCAGGAGGCACAGCACTGGATGGTAACATTAAATGGTGGAGGCTGGTCCATTAGGGCCACCATGCCACCATCTCAGTCTGCCCTCAGTGGGACAAAATATATAAGAGATGTCCCCTGTGGTCTTCAGTTACACGCTTCTCTTAAAATCAGAGACAAAGTCACATTAATCACAGATCAACTGGATTAAAACACCACAATCCTAAACACATTTACTTGGGAGTAAATTCCATATGGTGTTGCTGTATCTCAACACAAAAATAGAAAGTCCATCTAACCACATTTGGCAGGGTTTCTTCTTTTTTCACATCCCGTTCTTTTGCTGGCAAGAAGAGGGACAGAGTGGATCATTGATGAAGCAGGACGCTGCCTGCGCCACAGTGGTGACAGAACGTTGAATGCACCTGGGTTTCATTTCAGTTCTCTCAGATGTATTGTATAAAGCTAAGTGTTTTTCCCCTATGCCACCTCATTTATTTGTCAGTGAGCTGAGTATTCCAAATCATGCTGCAAACCACAGAAACTACTAAAGGCAACTTCTTCTTTTTTGCTGATTTCTCCAAACTCAGAATCATAGAAGACAATCTACATAGGGAATGCCTAATTGCCCTTACTTGACGTGTTTGCGTAAGTGACACAAATTATCTGGTCTGGAGAATAGGGTTGCAATAAATCTGATATGCCACTTCAATCAAAGGACTGTGATTTAAGATGGGCAGGCTAGATCAGAGGCATTAGGCAAATAGGGAAATATATACCAAGTCAGATCATTGGCCCATTTAGTTAACTGACCATCAGTGGCTCCTCAGGGATTCAGGTAGGGGATATTCTGAGACCAACCTGGAGATGCTGAGGATTGGATTTGGGACCTTCTACATGCAAGGCAGATACTTGACCACTGAGCTATGGCCCTTCCATGGAAAATATATGTTTAGCTCCTAAATTAATGTTCTTCGTTAAAGACCTAAACTTAATGCTAATTCCAGTGGTTGGAGTTCAGTTTGGTGTGTCAAATGACAGCGCTGAAAACGACTGGTTCACATTTCACTGAAAAAACTGGATTACTGATACAGTACTGGGAATACAAATTTATCTGCTGAATCACAACCAGAACATTTGGATTTATGGTACGTAGGACCCAGTTTTCCCAGTGAAATCCAAGCATGGATTTCCTGCAAAAGCGGGAAGACACCCATTCACTCTGTGTGAACATGGGTCTTCCTTTTTCATAGCCAGCGATAGGAAATCCATAAACTCAAGCTGTTTATTACAGCGACCAATATTCTTCTCTTCATTGGGAGTGTAATCATTGGCTTCATTTATGCAGGGTTGATTAGCTAACTCATTGACTATCCATTTCTTCATGTCACATTTTTCTTCAGTTCTACAATGAATAAGCATCACTTGGTATAGACAATCCAGGAATTAACAGAAAACTCAAACAGAAGCATTATCATTGGGTTGAGTTGTGGACAAGGCAATCGCTGACAAAAAATAATAACCTATGGTACAGTAGTTTTTTATTCTCTTTTAATCCCCTTTTATGTATTTTGTAATCCATATACAAAAGAAATAGATCAGCTGTGATTCCCTCTTTTAAAAACTCAGCATTAAAAGCAGCATCATGAAGAGATAATAAATGCAAATGACGCAACATAAAAGGCAATGCCAGTTGAAATAAACTATAATTTTCTTCTACCGCAACCTAATTAAAAATGTCCTTAGCAATGATATAAAAAGAACTTTCAGTGCAAGGATGGGGAACCTATGGCCTGGCAGATGTTGTCGGACTACAACTCCCATCATCCCTGACAACTAATCATGCTGGCTGGGGCTGGTGGGAGTTGGAGTCCAACAACATCCAAAGGGCCTCTGTTTCCCTATCCCTGGAAGCATTTATAGGTTGGGGAGGGGTCAATAATGGTTACAAATAGTTAGTAAAGCTCCATAAAGCAGCTTAAACTTTATTAATAGGCATACTCCTAGTGCGACTTGAGATGCAGGAATTTAACTGTTGGGTGTTTTTATGAACTCACTTCAAGCCTAGGTTTCTCCCTGTCAAATCAGTTTTCTATGTACAGAGTTTTTAATATATTCAGACATGTGATTCCCCACCTCCAATCTATAATGGTGCACCCTAATAAATGCCATGTCACACTGCTGTTCCAGTCATGTGCTTGGAACAGAATCTCATGAATCACCCCCATGTCTGAAATCCCTAATTATTCTCATGTAGGTCTGAATCAGTGTAACTATATAGTCAATAGAACTAATGGTTTTCAATACCAAACAAAAGACTCAACACCTCTGCTGTTGGAAAATGAAAGCTGTAAGCTAATTTGTCTCATCTCAATGGCTGCCCCACCCCCACCCCACCCCACTTTTCACTGCCACTAAGAAACCAATATTATAATATTTGCATTACAATCATTCCAACAACAATTTAGAGTGTGTGGAGCTTTCTAATAATTTTTAATTAAATACAATGGATTGGGAAGCCTGTAGCAATGCAGCTTAATTTGGCCATCTATCAGCACTTCGCAACATTACCTTGACCAGCAGTCTGAAATATGAACAAACTGGACCTTTGACAAGGTTGAGTCCCAAGAGAGGAGAAAAGCCAAATGCGGATGAGGTAGAGAGAATGGACAGTAAAAAGGATCTGAAGAATTGAAATTACTGTCTGTTAACACTGGTAAATAAGAAAAATGGATACCAGTCCACACAGTTTTATTATCTTTAGACTGTGAGGAAACTGACTGATTTTTCTTGAGAATTTGTGTGCTTGTGGAGTTAGGTAAAGTTATAGCCTGATGAAGAATACTGGGATAAGACTTAGTTAAATATTGGCATTCCTTTAAACACACATATTCACCTGTAATCTATCATTCAAGCTAATGCAATGCTATTCAGGTTTATATAAAACAATAGGGTCCAAACTTAGAAGCTCAAAGTGCATTACACCAGAAGCTCAAAGTGCATTACACCAGTCTCAAAATGTGTTTTGTGTTTTCATCTTGTATTTTTAAGCTGTGAACTGCCATGAGATCTACAGATGAAGGGAGATATAAAAAATTATTTTATTTTTATTTTTATATAAGTACTTTAGAATAGATTAGCTAACATTCTTCCTGGATTTATTTCAATCGGATGAAATTTTAGTTCCATTTGAAAGGTATTAGTTTGTTCTCTCTGTTCTGTAAGAGCTGCTTCTGATCCTACAATGTATTGTCAGTGCAAAAGACAGAATATAAAATGCATGTACACTGTTTATATTGGAACCAGCACATGCACTTTTAAATCACTGCATTTCATGGCAAAATACTCAAGAATGATCAGAAAAAGACCAGACTCAATAATGTTTGTGTTTCTGAGAAAACAGCAGTTTGAACATGTGTGTGCCATTCATGATGTAGACACGCATGTTTTGAACTCGGATATCTATTACAGTGCAGTGAAAGTATTATTAAAAGCAGCCCTAACTCTTAACTAGTCAATTTAACGATAAAATGTTCTAAGATCGTCAAGTCAATGACCTACTTTGCATCTGACCTGAAGGAACTTTTCACAACTGGAAAGTTGGATCTCCTTTGCTATCCCTGGCTGATTTAAACCTTTCCAGCTCTGTGTCTTCGGTTTATGAAGTTTTAATGAAAATATATTTTGGAATACCTGCTACATGATGAGCTGCTGTTCATACGTTGTTTTGGAATGGAAGATTATTTTTTGAGCCTCAAGAGGGGATTTGGGCCACACTTTTGTTGCTCTACAGCTCAGGACTTGCACTTTAATGTGTTTCTTTCACTGAGATTAAGTTTGGTCCTGCCAATATAATAAAGTGTGTTCACTGAGGAATTTGCTAACGCCAGTCTTGTGTCAGGACTGGCTCAAGACATTTCATTGCCTGAGGTGGAACAGAAAATGACAACAGCAAAAACCCACCCCCAGCTAAGATGCACAGTACCCAAGGCTCTTGAGTCATTTTGGTGCCTCAGACAGAAAATACCACAAGCACCTCTCCTTGAGAGTAAATAATAAGTTGAATAATTAGAGATTATTCAGAAAGGGGTTGAAAATAAAACTGCTAATATTATAATGCCATCATACAAATTGATGGTGCCACGTCACTCAGAATACTGTGTACAGTTCTGCTTGCCTTACCCCAAAAAGAATATTGTGGCATAGGAAAAGGTTTCAAAAAAGAGGACAAAATGTTCTAAGGGTTGGCGCAACTTCCCCATGAGGCACAGTCACAACATTTGTGGCTTTTAGTTTACAGGAAATGTGAGTAAAGGTGTATAAAATGGTGCATGCTGTGGTGAAAGTGGATAGGGAGATTTTTTTCCCCCAGCTCTCTCATAATACGAGAACTTGGGGTTATCCAATGAAACTGAATGATGGGGAATTCGGGGCACTTTGAGAACATGGTATTTGATCTGGCAGGCCTTTGGCCTGATGCAACAGGATTCTTCCTATGAATCCTTCCTGCCAGTGATGCTGCTCCCTGCAGTGGTGTAGCAGAGGTTGCCAGTGTCCGGGGCCACGTGGAGAGGTAGGTGGCAGGGGTGAAATGGATGGAGTACACATGCGCATTCAGCTGCCTAACGGTCTCCATGTCACCCCAGGAGATCGCAGCCATAGAAATAAGAAAAGACGAGTCGCTCCATTGTCTGGAGAGGTCACTTCCTGGTTTGCATGGAGAAGCAGTTTTCAAGGGAGCCCAGTGACAGAAGCACGCAGCTGTATTAAGGCAGAACTGGGTGTTTAAATTTCGTGCCCCTGACAAGTCTGTGCCCAGAGCAACACATTACACCAGTGGCTCCCTGTTCACTTGTCCTCTCTATTTGGGCTCAGTCTGCACCACAACCTTGAGAGAGAGCACAAGGTAACTAAGTGAAGGGTGCTTGTTCTATTTCCTAACTCTTTTTAGTGCTTGCAAGTTCAGAAAGGGGTGGTGAATAGGCAGTGAGAGCAAGGAGAAAGAGAAGCAAGGCCAGGACCTGTTTTAGAAATGCATATTTAAAGAGGGAAGACGGGGATTCAGGTCTTGCTCTGTGGAAGACTAAGGAGGTTAATGGGTTTGGTTTAGTGTCCAGTCCTAAGACTCTCTACGGTGTGATTGAAAAGGCTCATGAAAATGCTACATCAAAATGAGAGCAGTTACAGCTGGGAGGGTAAACTTCTTATGACTCATTGCAGTCCACTCACTTCGTCACTTCTATATAGGTCTGAAATCCTCTGAGGAGTGATACAAATGAGTTTGCATTTTGATCTTTGATATTATTATGAAAATGACGTACAGCCAGACAACTTCCAATTAGCCAAATGTTTTGAAATGAGATATTTTTGAAAAGCTGTTATATAGGAAGGAGGGTAGATTTTGAGGAGATTTAAAATGCTATGTATGTAAAAGCAAAAGATTTGAATATTACACATGCACACATACATTCAGAAGGGGGGGTTACTACTTATATTATGCATATATTTGATGGCATAAATTATTGGGCTGTGAATAAGACAGTGTTTTTATATAAAACATACCAATTTGGTAGGAAAGAATGCCGCATTAGCATAAAACATTGGACCAACCTTTTCCAGAGGGTGGGGAAGACAAAAAAAATGACGAAAGAAAGAAAGAACTTTGCATGCTGATAGTGCCACAGAAGCCTCAATTATTCCATTTTTTTGATTATATACATATGTCAATCTTAGAGGAAAACTGAGCCCTAAGGCAAAATTTTCTTCTCAGATTCACACATCAATGGGAGAGTCCACATGCAATTCCACAGTCCGTTGGAGCTGAGGGATAGGCTGTAGATCTGAGTGTAGAATTTTATCTGTTTACCATTTTAAACACTGTGTTTAAAGTATATTTATAACCTTACCTCAAAAAGAAAAGATAATAATCTCTGGATGAGACATTCCGAGGGGCGCCACAAGCTTAACATGTGTGGGCTTCCTCTTCTTCCCCTGAGCCTACATATTTGGCTAGCAATAGATTTTTCCAGTCTATTAGCTGTGCCTGGCTCAAATGGAATAATCGGTTAATTGATTAAATGGATTAATATGATTAATTTAGTCATCAATTACAGTTGAGTACTTGCAAGCATAGAAAACCTAGAGTCGAATCCTAGGAGCCTAGGAAGCGGCCTTACATGCTTGGCCATTTAGCCCATTGTTTCTCTCCAGCTGCTACCTGACCCTTTTAAGTAAGGGGTGGCAAACTTTCTTCAACCCTATTATTATTATTATTATTATTATTTCAATTTATATACCACCCTTCATCAAAAGATCTCAGGGCTGTGTACAGCACTAGAAACACATTACGAATAAGGTACTGATGTTCTTGGAACAAAACCTGCATGCAGAACTCAAATCCACCTGGGACGAGTTATGGATTGTTTCTGATAATTCTTGGGCCGTGTCTTGTGGGGGGAAACCCAGAAAACACAACACAAACCAAAGGAAAGAGAACCAGCCAAATATATATATACATGCTTGACGCCACTCTATACCGAAATATGAAATCTCAACGTCTACGTTTCCTTGTTTTGGAAAGGTATTTCATATGTGAAAGTATGACATCTTGCGAATTTTCAATTACCTTTTCTGTTTTGACGGACTAGAAATATTTACATTAATTGTTCCATACTTCTGGGACGCTGCTTAACAGCTTCCAATAGCCTCGTTAGACCATTTCTACATAGCAGCTTGTTGTTTTTTTCTTCCAGACATTGAGCCCCTCTCTTGATTTGAGCTTTAGCACTGGGGGAAGTTGGCTTTGCAAAGATGCTGGAGATCAAACGCTTGGCTTACCACCACCACCGCCGCATCAACCAGTCATATCAATGCATAAATGTTACATTCCATAATTCTGTACGAGTTAATTTCGCCCACATTCGGACTCCTACAACAGCCATTTGGATCCCTTTAGTCCCACTTAAGCCCCACTAAATATGCTTAAGTGATTCACAGGCGTCAGGTGAACCCTCTGGACTGGTGTTTGTTTTCTCCTAAAAGCCTAGAGTGGCAATGATATCACCTCTTTATGCTTTGCCGTTTCAATTAGTGTTCAAAGGCTGTCGTTTCACTCATGCCATTTGCTCTGTTTCAACACCTTGCTGCATTAAGGCTTCCATATTCATTAGTCAGTATCAAGTTCATTAGTACACATCTTAGGTTCTCCATAACCTAAACAAACCTGGGAGCCTCTTGATCATGTTTCATACTCCGGTTTTAGAAACAAATCATTGTCCCTCACGCAGAAGGGGAAGAAAAATCACAACACGAGGCAGATAGAATCTGAATGTAGAAGGACAGCCAGGGACATCTGCTCATGTTATATATAGAAAAAGAAACTTTAAATGATAGGAATAAAGCATTCCTAAATAAAGCAGTTGCTCTTAGTGTTAACATGATCCCCCCCCCCCCCCTGACTAGTATCTCCCAACAAAAATGTTTAGGATTTTTGTAAGCATTTATTTAAATTATCATCCATTCCACCTGTTTCCCATTTCCCATTCTGAATGTTTACTTGGAAGTCTTTTAGGGTTTTTTGGGTTTTTTGACAACAGACTGAATGGATTTCAGACCGCAAAAGAGAGACAGACTGTGGGCCCTTTCAGACTGTCGCTATTTTCGAGTAGGATTCAATCACATTCCTGAAAATTCAGGTTCTGCAGTTAAAGCAGTCTGAAGCTCTCGCTTGAGAAACCTGCTTACCCTTCCCACAAAGACTGGACTTTTTGTGATAAGGAATGTGATGGGAGAATATCTCCTAAGATCCCTGCAATAAAATAAAAAAATCAGAATGAATGCTCATTTAAATAGCCAATGTCATCCTTGTAATCAAATCAAGTTGAATGCCCAATAAACAGGTCATCTGGAAGTAACTGGACATGAAATGGGGGGGAGCATCACTTCCCCCCCCCCCCAGCCTTTCTTTCTTTTAAAGCACTTTGGAAATAAGACTTTGTGATCACTCAGAACAAACTTAGTCATGGTGTTGTTGGATTGGAATACTCATGTTCTCTAAGTATTGGCGCTAATCTAAGAGATAAGCAGATTTTCATATGAGATTTAGCCTTGTGCTGTTCTTCACTGGCAAAAAGGCAAATGGCGTTTGAAAAAGGATTTGCCAAATTTGTAGTGTGCATAAATCAATAATTGAAGAATCTATCCTTTTCCAACCGAGCGGCTGCTTGTGTTTGTTATTTAAAATACAATGCAGGTGGGTTGCCATAGTTACAGTGAGTTTCTGAAATAAACTTTATTTCTCTGTCAACCCTTTACCTGTATACAAATAACCAAAGAGCACTCATCCTTTCAACCCCTGACAGTGTTAACAGAATGAAGGCATTGGGTTTCGTAGTAATCTTAGAGGACGTGAGGCCACTAGATATGGTTGTGAAAGCATAAGCATTGTATCGCCTGGCATTAAATGTCTCTGAGATAATCATTGCTTCCAAATGATCATAATGAGTCATTAGTGACTGGTGATATTCATCATTTCTTCTAAAGCAACAGAGGTGTGGCATGGACTATTGGCATTCACAGTCCCCTTAAATTTCCTCATGGAGTTACTCACCCTCTTGAGAGAGTTGGGAAAGTCGACTTGCTTGGCCGGTGGCTGCCCTGGAAGTGCATTTTTGTGTTTTTTATATTGTAAACAGCCCTGTGATCCTTGGATGAACGGCAATATTTTTAAAATAATTAATTAATAAGGCATTGAGTCCCATTGGTCTCAATGAGAAAGAGAGAGAGGGGTCAACCTGTGGTCCTCCAAGTGGTATGGACTCCAGCCTCCATCATCACCAGCCACCATGGCCCATGGTCGTGGATTATGGGGGCTGTAGTCCATCAATATCTGGAGTAACACAGGTTGCCCACACCTCCAATTATTGCAAAGGAAGTCTTGCACAAATCCCCTTTAAAGGGATGCAGCATATGCAGTGAAATTGCTTGCCATGTTGTGGCCCACTTTCTCATATTTCATTTTTCAGAAGTTAATAATGCAAATTACTACTACATTGTTGGGCCAGGCCAGCCTTTATAAGAGGCGTCACCAAAGTCAGGGATCTTGTAGGCCTCACGGTGTATAGCTTTCATCACATGCTGAAGCCACACCTCTTTAACTTGGCACCTGATATATAGATAAAGGCCCATCCTATTCTTCTGATTGATTTAACTGATTTCAAACCTGTATGCTTATATTGATGAAACCTACTTTGGGACCTTATGGTAAAGGGTGTGTAAGAAATCCAATTAACAACAACAGACAGACAGATAGATGTTACAGAGCAGATCAAACCTCTGTCTCAGACTGCAGAGGTGAGGATTTAAGGGAAAATGTGAAGGGCTCAGAATCCAGCCATAAGAAAATTATTATTATTATTATTAATAATAAT
The DNA here is from genome assembly GCF_964106645.2 of Podarcis pityusensis. Classification (NCBI taxonomy): domain Eukaryota; kingdom Metazoa; phylum Chordata; class Lepidosauria; order Squamata; family Lacertidae; genus Podarcis; species Podarcis pityusensis. The sequence goes on from NC_138027.1 coordinate 72,616,362, forward strand.
AATAATAATAATAAATTTCTGGCTGAGTTTCCCCAGCCACTCTGGGCAACTCCCAACAGAATATTAAAAACACGATAAAACATCAAACATTAAAAACTTCCCTAAACAGGGCTGTCTTCAGATGTTTTCAAAAAGTCAGATAGTTGTTTATTTCCTTGACATCTGATGGGAGGGCATTCCACAGGGCGGGAGCCACTACCAAGAAGGCCCTCTGCCTGGTACCCTGTAACCTCACTTCTCGCAAAGAGGGAACCACCACAAGGCCCTTGGAGCTGGACCTCGGTGTCCGGGCTAGACGATGGGGTGGAGACGCTCCTTCAGGTATACTGGGCCAAAGCAGTTTAGGACTTTAAAGGTCAACACCAGCACTTTGAATTGTGCTTGGAAACATACTGGGAACCAATGTAGGTCTTTCAGGACTAGTGTTATATTATCTTGGCGGCCACTCCCAGTCACCAGTCTGATGGGGAAATGATTACAGGGGAAGCTTTGTTTGGGTGCGTTGGTTTTTATACTTGTAAGCTGCTTAAATGCCTGTTTTGGCATTAAGAGATATATAAATGTTGTTGTTCTTGTTGCTTTTAAAGAAGCAGTCTTCGATAGGAATCAGAAATTCATTCCCACCTGCCTGCCCACCTCTTCTCCCCTTGCCATCACACACACACTGCTCATTTTCTATTGTTCAGAAGCAACCTGTGTTCTTTAAAAAGAAACCTGTCAAAGTTGTTTGGCCTTAACTGTGGTGGTCTATTATTATAGCTCCTGTATGAATGGCAAGCAAATCAAAGAGAGAAATTTTTCAAGAAAGAAAACAATGCCGCTTTTCCCCACTGACAGCATATAAGAACTCTATTCTGTTATCGTGTTTATTTGTACTTAATTGAATTCAAAAAAATAAATAAATCTACAAGGAAAAACTAGAGACACCTCCCCAAATTGCTCATGGCAGTGGGTCAGCCCATACGTTTTTGGAATGGGAAATAAATTCTCAGCTAGAGCAGAAACCATGCATAGACGAAATCACAGGGATAAAAAGCGTCAAAACAGAACAGCTTCAGGAAACAAAATGGGGAAAGTGACATTTGACAATGCATGCTTAATTCAAAGAGCAACAGAGAAGTGAAGCCGTTTTTCAGATAAAAACTTTCTTACACAACAAAGCCTAAGCAGCAGTTTGCTTTTGCTTTACCCATTAAAATCAATGGAATTACTCTTTTCCATACATTGAATGAAAATTAATAGAAAATTGCTAGATTTTATTAATCAAACTTATATGAACTATTTGTTTGTGTGGTTGTTCATTTAGACTGCAGTCCTATACAGTTTTTCACCCATACATTCAGTTTACATCATTGATAAATACTTGTTCTTAACTGGATTGTATATTGAATTATTTGTAGCTGAAGTCATGCTCTTTATTCATCATCCATTAAAGACCATGTTTACCAAGGGCACAATCCATTTCTGGTACCCATATTCTGTTTTCCTTCACCTACACAGTAAATAGAAGTCTTGGGGGAATTAAACTGGAGAAGCAACATGGGGAAATGGCTTAAACCCTTGCCCTCACCCCAAGCACCATGCCTGATCCATATTGGGTTACTGGGGAAGACTTCAGGAGTTCTGATCAATCATCTTCTTTGGCATGGCTGCATTCAGCCTTGGGGTTTATTGCATTAGTTTTATGGGTTACAATGCTGGTACTTCTGTCCCAATTTCCTGCCTTCCTTTTACACTCCAGTACTTGTTGCATTATGAGACCGTGGCTATTTGATCCATATCCCACCATGTTGTACTAAATTTCATTCACATCATGGGCATGGCGTGATACAACAGCAAACATCATTGGCTATATTGCTTTTTCCAGGCATGTTTTCCCCACTAAACTTGTGGAAGCACTAAACTCCCACTAGATTTCCAGAAGTCAATTTTATCTTGAGTAAAAGATCACATAAAATGCAAGAGCTAACCGGTAATGAAAAATCTCACCAAAGTCCATATAAAATCATGGAGATACGGATTTAAGACTTTCGTCCTTAGGGTGTAATCTTATACAAAATTATCTGGGAGTAAGTCTCATCAAACTTGGAAGGACTTCCTTCTGAGTAGACCTGCATGGGATTGCAATGCTTGTCAAGTCATTTGCACTGAAAGTAATGACATGTCCAGATTATTATTTTTTTAAAGCATCATGGATACTTTATCTCAGATTCCTGCATTGTAGGGGATTGGACTAGATGGCCCTTGGGATCGCTTCCAATTCTACAATTCTGTGATTCTTTGAAAAAGAATGGGAGTCCGATGGATTTCAGTGGGACTTAAATGTAGTTAATATTCTCTGAGCTATATCCATTGCAACAGACTGGAAGCATTAATCAGTTCATCAGCATTTATTTATTAACTCGGGATTTCAAATGCGGACCTTTAATCGGCTCTCTCTCTCTCAAGCCAAAGAGTGCATATTGCTGATGGCATGATTGTAAGCTGCTTTTGTGCCTCACTTAATTCAGGAGGTGTGTTTGAGATTCTTCGCATGAGGAATTATTCATAAATGTTATTGAGTCAAAAGAAAGGGTTCTCGTTACATTTCCCAGGGTCAGGAAACCACCTGCTTTCAAATACTGTAAAACAGTGGTAGGGAAACTGTGGCCTTCAAGATGTTGTTGGAGCCCATCAGCCTCTGCCAGCAGGCCTAATGGTCTGGTATGAAGGGAGTTGTAGTCCAATAACAACAGGAGGGCCATATTGTGTCCCAACCCTGCTGTAAATGCTAATCAAATTATTAATTAGTTATTAAGACAGGGAGAACTGGAGCTCTTTGGTATATACTTTGCATGCAAAAGGTCCCAGATTCAATTCCTTGTCTCTCCAGGTAGACCAGGAAAGACTGCCTTAAATAATGCTAGAGACCCACTGCTAGTCAGTGCTGACCATCTCAAACTAAATGGGTCAGGTTTCTAAGTCTGTATGGCAGCTTCCTTTGATTCCAAGCCCATTCTCTGGTTAAAAGCACCCTCAATAACTGTAGGGAAACTACAGTTTTCAAGACGTAGGACTACAATTCCCATCATCTCTTATACTGGCCATGTTGGCTGGGTCTAATGGAAGTTGGAGTCAAAAGAACATCTGGCACGCCACAGTTTCTCCATCCCTGACCTTTTCATTTGTGTTGTTAACCTCTGGAGTTTTCAGAAGAACAACAGAGAGCAAAGGGATACATTTCAACCAGGTTAGATGCGATTGCTGACGCAGGCAAGTTCATACAATGCTTTCGATTTGACACACATTTTAAAACTAAATATGGTACTTTTGAAAGGGCACACATTTGGGAGAGCTAAAGGGTCATATAGGGAGAGTAAAGAACTCTCTCCCACTCCCAGAAAGGGTGGTAAAGTTTGTGGAAGATTGCAGTCAAATCCAACAATGCATATTCTTGCTAGTTAGTAAATTTAGGGGCTAACCACCACAGAGTTGTATTGCTGATAGGCAGAGACTCAGCCCATAGAAATGTAATGGGTAGAGGCGGCTCTGTGTGATGTCATTTCCCCTCCTCTCCTGAGTGGGAGGAATCAAATAAGTATATCCTGCTCCTACCCGCCCCCTTTCTTCCTATGACCAGCAATGGGGGCAGACACGCCTCCAATGCTCATGCCCAGGCACATATAGTTATCTGCATAGCTTTTACTGGTGCTGTAGCTGAGAACCAATACAAAGACTATGAGTAAGTAAACCATATTTTAAACTTACTTTTCAGTCTGTTGTCTGATTCTTTGTTCTGCAAAGTAAGAAAAGGGGGAGCCAGCTTGCTTCACAGCTGGACTTACCGGTAATTAAAAGAAGGCTTCATGGCCTATTCCAATATGCTTTCTGTTTTTCTGCTAAGGATGGGACTTTTAAACTCTGTTCAGTGTATGTTCAGCCCCCACACATGGGGGTCTGGGGAGATAAACTGCAATTAATATATCCTCTCCTACGTATTAAAACACATCCCACAAAACTAATACAAAACATAACATGATTCCATTCTAAGGCACACCATTTTCAAACAGTGTTCTTAGCAGCTATGAGATTCCTTGGATATTTATCAAGGATTCTTTGACATAAATCTCAGTCATGGCATCCAAACTTCTCTGAAATGCAAACTGTCTCCCATGGTTGCCATCTCCTGCAATGAGTTGCCTGGACAGGAGTTGTTGACTGCATTCCTGCATTCATCCCCAGCTTATGCGGGACAAGAATTAAATATGAGCAAGTGAGCCATTTTAAATGTTTGTGTGTGTTTTTATTGTGTGCATAACGTTGTCTGGTGTTTTGTATGAAATTGCAGTTTACAAGCATTTTTTAAATAAATAATCTGCCAGCAAGAACATTTATATGCCAGAGGCAAAAAAATAATAATAATAAACATGGCACCTGCATGGTAGGAAAAAGATAAATCTGTATCCAACATTCTCTGAGTTTTAAGTTGCAGAATCCAGTGCAACAGTTGTGCTAGTGGAAGCTCATTGTACAACAGATGGTACTATGTTGAGTAAGAAAATTAACAGAAGGCTGCTTTTGTATTTCCTTATGCAACAACATCCCACCTAGTACAAAACATTTCACTAGTGGAACAAGTATAGCGCTATGTGACTATAGTTTAGTGCTGGATGAGAAAGACTCTTTCCATGTGGTTCCAATATTCATATGCACTCTGTAGTCATGTGTGATTATACCAGAGGGATACACTATGTGAGTTGTGTGTTTGTGTCTGATTAGAGCCTTAGTACAAGAAGTGAAGTCAACAGGATTTAGATACAGTAAACAAAGCGTAGAACATTTTCCTCTCCAGTAAGTTTTGTTGCAAAAAAAGGAGAATGGAAACAAAAGTCTTTTTTTCCCTCGCACTAGACTAGATTTCTGTTTTAAGCATGGAATTGAAAAGGATCCAACATGTTAATTGGTGTTGACAATAATTTAAGCTATCCTGCCACACTTAAATGTTTAATTTCTCCATTGGAACTGGTACTCGGAGTCATGGCAGGTTATATATTTTATACTGCATCATAAGCTGCATCTTATTTGCTTTTACAAATGTAAAGATGAAAAATAAGAAACAATTGCTCTGTCTATGAAATATTTCCTTTGGCACCGCTTCTTGATGAGTGTCTTTTTAACACGGAATTACAAATATTTATAAGTTTATTCATATCTCACTTTTACAAGGTGTACATTCATAGCATGTGATTCGACATAATACAATCTGGAACTGGAGCTCAGAGTATCTGATGGATTTATGCAGGAGCATGCTGACATACCTAAAATTATAAAAGGTATCTGTTTTCTTTTTAATTCCACAATACCAGAGGCTTACATAATTTAAGACCAGCTGGTTCTAGATAGGGTTGTTTCTTCTGTTACAGGAATCCCTGAAATGTCTGTAAATTCAGACCGTGTATACAGAATCAATACAATGCAAGGATATTGTAAATCATATTGACTGCCTGTAATTCAGTAAAAGCAACTTCTTCAAAGTATTTTTTTTATAAAAAATGCAAAAGCGTTATGAAATATACACTCACCATTAATTAACATATTATACATTTAGAATGTTAAAAGATAAAACAATAAATAAAGCATCCACTTATACCAAAACAAAGAAACAAATAAATCAGCCTGCGTGTGCTGTAATTCACACATATTGTAATTCATGGAAATACTGCTGTTCAATAAATATTTCCCAATTCAGTCTTGATATTTTCTACATTCCTTGGACGATTATTGATAAATGCAACATATCATCAATCAAATGCATCTAGATTGTTTTAATATTCAGTCTTCTGAACTCCACCTTAACTATTTGGGTGATTTTGGACAAACAATGCAGTAGCAAATATACTGCATTATTATTATTATATCAACTTATACGCCTATACCCAGATACAGAGGGTGTCATTTGCCTTGTTCTCTTTCTTTCTGCAGGCATCCCATTGAATTCAGCAGCAAGAGTACTGAAAAGAGATAGCAAACAGCTGACCGTGGGCTCTGTTTGAGGGATCCCCTACCACAAAGCAATGGTTATATCATGGATCATTGGTTTATATTTGAGGTAAAACTTTTTAAGAGACAGATTACCAACACAGCATAATGTTACAGACAGGTTAATTCAAAACAGATAGTAAAAAAAAAGAAGAAGTTAGCACTCAAGGCAGCTGTAGTTTAGCACTGCTGAATCCCATAAATTTGATAAGATACTTGAGCATGTACTTAAACTCAAATCGATGAAACAAAGTAGCTCATTTTGACTGAATAATTATGCTTTTAGAAAGATACACTTACATGACTTCCATAAACCCAGCTAATAGTTGCTTGGAATCACTGGTTCTACTCAAACCTCTCTGATTTTTTACACAATATTTCAAGATATCCGTTATTTTGATATATTCAACCAGAGGTCCAGCTCTGTCAACACATTGCCACTTGGCATTTGAATTCCTGATGATAATCTATAATCATGGCATGTTAAGAGGGTAATACAATACAAAGAATATAACGTTTACAGAAATGGAAGCAGCTGTCTTGATACTGTACTTTGAGCATTGGAAACATCTAGCAATTCAAAGGTCATTTTTTATAGAATTAAATTGGAAAGTGTTTATTAAGAATGTGCAAGGCTTTTAGGCAGCGATTCTATTTTCACACCTGCCTGGGAAAAAGTTTCAATGAACAGAGTTTGACTTTCTTCCAAGTAAACATGGATTGGGCTGTTTCATCCATATTTCATCAGAAGTGGTAAATCTTCCACTTCTAGAATTATATTTTCCTTCATTAAAATAATCTGATTAGTTTGTGCTGTTATTTCACATAAGGATAATGATGAGATAACATCGCTCTATTATCCTTTCTAAATAGCGTCACTAAGAAAGTGCAGGCTTTCATGACAAAACCTCAAATCTCAACAGCCTGCACTAAACCAATTAAATTAGTTCCAGTTACAAAGAATATTGAAGGTTTACCCATAATGGTTGTAGCCTGAGCTCATGTACATTTGGTACATTGGTTGCCCTGATTCAGTAATCCACCAGACACCATACGGAGGGAGCAGCATGCATGCACCACGACCTACAACCATTTCACATCAACAACTTTGCATGAAATTCTGCAGCTCATTGAGAAAAAAATATCTACATCCAAGATCAGTTTCTACGTGTGCAGTTGCCAATTCACTCTTTTGGATCCTAACCTGGGCAATGTCTTGTGCATCCACATGCAGAATAGTGAACAGACTTCTGGTTTAGGGCAGGAAAACCTCTCTGGGATCACAACAATAAAATGTGCACATTAACAGTCATTACATCAAATGTTGTTTGTAGCATTTGATGCCACTTAGAAAAGGTGTCCAGGAACTCAGTTTATGGCCCATTATTAGCCCTGCACCAACTCTGACCTGGATCTAGCTCACCTGGGTCACAAAATTACTTATGCAGGGAGGGCCCTGCCTAAACATGATTCCCAGGGTGTTACCTTCATGCTTGAAGTAAATGGGTTCTGATTGAACAGGCTTGATTCTGAGTCAACTAGAAGCAAGAGTTTTCAGCATGTTTCTAGATTACCCCAAAATAAATTAGGTGAGTCCAAGCCTATTGTCCTCAGTTTGTGATTATCACACTCTATGGGTTGGTCAGTAAAGCCTTCACAAGTGTAACTACCTAAACCATAGTAGCATTAGGTTCTGGAGCAGTGTTCCTCAAACTTGGGTCCCCAGCTGTTGCTGGACTACAACTCCTATCATCCCTAGCTAGCAGGACTAGTGGTCAGGGATGGTGGGAGTTGTAGTCCAACAGTTGGGGACCCAAGCTTGAGAAACACTGTTATAGAGCAATGTTCTTCATCTTATGCCTTGAGCTAAGTTGAAGACCACCTTTTAATTATTTCTGTCACCAAGCCACTTTAAGCATAGAGAGAAGCATGTGGTATAGTCCTTCCATGGACCTGAACCACCTTACAATGTAGAAGTGCCCTCAATGAAAAGGTCCATTGCATATGGGAAGCTGATATATCATAAAATTAGACTGTGTTAGCTTTTGAAGTCAAAGAAACTTTGGACATGAGAGCCTTTTCAAACAGTAATTTCCTCTTATGAATTACGAGGTGATACAGGCCCAAGAAGATGAGCAAAATTCATATTATTTGTGATTTCTTACTCCTGGATGTGACAGTATTCAAACTATTCCATCGCTGCTAGCATAGTAGCTCTGAAATTCTGCAACACAGTAAAAAGAAATAAAAACTATTCAGTCATCAGGCAAAATTCTTCAATAATGTGAATCAGGCCTACAACAGCTCAGATAATCGTTCCACTTTCCATCAGGGCTGACATATTGCCTTTCTTGGTGACACTTAACAATCAAGAGGTATATTATATATTCCTGCTTATAAAGGCATGGTCACTCAGAAAGGGGGCTGTATGCAGGATTATTTAGTGCCAGAACCATTCATCAATTTAAACTGATTGTCACTCTGACGGTCCATCTGATGAGACAGGAAAATCTGAATCAGAACTGTCATCTACAAAATGCGAGATTCATCATTTAGGTGGCTGATAGCAGACAAAAATAAATAAAAACTGAATGGGGAGGGGCCATCCATTCATTTATTTTGTTTCAGTTGTTTCTGCATCAAATAGGTTTTACATGTTTTTGAAACGTAAGTAAATCGAGCAAAACTTGTGAGTAGAGGCAGTGCTCAGATGAGTGTGTATTCACATGCCATCTCTCTCCAGCCTTTGTAAGGACAGCATTTGCCATTATTATTCCATGTTGTTCTGAATACTATTTCTTCTTATACCGAGATGGACCTTTCTATCCCATTCATTCTTCAGAAGTGCATCTTTCTTAATCAGCATCTATGACAGTTGATACAAGATGTTTACCTCTTCCCTGGAAGAAAAAAGAAATCTCTCCAGACCATCTGTTGAAATAACCAAGAGCCATTTGAGATGTGCCTTTTTTCCAACACTGAGGTGTCCTCTGTGTTAGCAGGCAACACATATACCACCAAATATGAGGTGATGTGAGAGTGTGTATTGCATCACAAGCACATGGATTGGAAAGTGGTATGTGCACTTGTGGCAAAATAAGCATAAATAACCCACTTTATATATGATAGCATATATATATATTCCTCAACTGAAGTTAGTTCCAAGTTGAAAAAATATTTCATGTGAAACATCCCTTTCTGAAGAGTACGGATAGTAGTTCTGCAGTCTGATCCTAAACAAAATGAGAGTTCAGTACAAAGTTATATGCACATAAAGTCATTTATGGTCAATGGGACTTGTGTGCACCAGATTGTCGCCATAATGTGAAGTTTCATTGTGTATGATCGGCGTGTAAATCAACCCTTTATCTTCTGGACAGAGGGTTACTACTGGTCCAGTCTAGTTTTAGTAATAAATATAGGTAAAGGTAAAGGGACCCCTGACCATTAGGTCCAGTCGTGACCAACTCTGGGGTTGCGGTGCTCATCTCGCTTTATTGGCTGAGGGAGCCGGCGTACAGCTTCCGGGTCATGTGGCCAGCATGACTAAGCCGCTTCTGGCGAACCAGAGCAGCACACAGAAACGCCATTTACCTTCCCGCCGGAGCAGTACCTATTTATCTACTTGCACTTTGACGTGCTTTTGAACTGCTAGGTTGGCAGAAGCAGGGACCGAGCAACGGGAGCTCACCCCATCGCGGGGATTCGAACCGCCAACCTTCTGATCAGCAAGTCCTAGGCTCTGTGGTTTAACCCACAGTGCCACCCGCGTCCCTAGTAAAAAATATAACCTCACACTTAATGCAATACACTGTCTCCAGCCATGTTCAATACAAAGTGTACAGGAATGTTAAACTGCACAAAACAGATTATCTGGAACAGGTGTGGGTGGTGTGTGGGTGGGTGTGTCACAGTACAGATCCCCAAGTGTAAGAGAATATAAGGTTTACCAAATAGAAAAGAAACTGTGTTATAGTAAGTTCATTGATGCATCAGGAGATGCAGCTACTAGGAACAAGGGCAACAATAAACTTCACCTGTTAAAATGCAGGCCTTATTTATAAAGCAGATTTCCCAAACTTGGGTCTCCATCTGTTGTTGGATTACAACTCCCATCATCCCTGACCATGGGTCCTGCTAGCTAGGGATGATGTGAATTGTAGTCCAAAAACATCTAGAGACCCAAGTTTGGGAAATGCTGCTGTTAAGAAATTTCAAAGGCACAAAATGGCAGGTCAACACTACTCCCGCCAATTTTCGTTAGTGCCTTCTGTGCTTTGAAAAATCTCCCCACTGAGCCCCATTTTCAAATGCCAAATGAGTCCCATTAAATATGGCCATCTGAACATCCTGTTAGTCCATGGCAGGTTGGGGAACCTGTTGCCCTCCAGATGCTGTTGGATTCCAAATTCCAAACAGCATGGTCTTTGATCAGGTCCGGGATGGAAGGAAGGAGCTGTAGTCCAGAAATATCCAGAGGACTCCAAATTCCCCGTTCCTGGCCATCAAACATATAATCAAGGTCAAATGCATTTCTACTGAAAAAGGCATGCTCAGGGTGTGAGAGATGGGTGCCTCCTTCTGAAAACAAGTATCCCTGTCATAGATAGTGTACGTTTTAAATAAGCATTGTATCACATAGACTTTATTTAGTCTTGTTGAGGGGGGGATCAGATTTCAAGTCAAGCAGAACAGATCTGTCATATCCAACTTTGCGCATGAGACAAGTCATAATAGCTCAGACGATTGCCAACCTAGCAGTTCGAAAGCACGTCAAAGTGCAGGTAGATAAATAGGTACCGCTCCGGCGGGAAGGTAAACGGCGTTTCTGTACGCTGCTCTGGTTCGGCAGAAGCGGCTTAGTCATGCTGGCCACATGACCCGGAAGCTGTATGCCGGCTCCCTCAGCCAGTAAAGCGAGATGAGTGCCGCAACCCCAGAGTCGGTCACGACTGGACCTAATGGTCAGGGGTCCCTTTACCTTTACCTTTACAGCTTCATAAACCACTTTCTAGCTAGTTTTTCCCTAGCTCAGGAGCACACAGCACAATTGTCCCTCCCTCCTATTGGTTTCATTCAGTGGGATTTCCACACAGCACATCGCTCACAGATTGCACCCTTTGGCTGTAGCATAGAGCTACCCTCATTTGAGGCCAGATCCACACTACCAACATAAATCCAGTTTAACCATTATCACTGTTCTCCAAGGCGCCCTGGGAATTTTAGTTTTTTCAGGTTTTTTCAAGATGTCAGAGAGCTTTCACTAAAGCTTTACAAGAGTACAATTCACAGTTGTAGGATAGCCTCTATAAAACTAGTGTTCAGATTGTAGTGTGTTGACATAAACACACTTCCTTCCACGTGATTCAGGCAGAGGCAAGCTTGGCCCTCCAGATGTTTTGGGACTACAGCTCCCGTCATCCCTAGCTAACAGGACCAGTGGTCAGGGATGATGGGAGTTTTAGTCCCAAAACAGCTGAAGGGCCGACTTTGCCTATGCCTGATGTGATTATGCATACATTGGTGTGCAGGGCTGCTGCAGCTATTTTTAATTTCAGGTTTCCACCATACCCTTGACATAAAGAGGTACTTGGGCTTTCACAAAGAGGTAGGAAAGTCGGCTAAAATGTTTCAACTCTGAAAACTTGTCCAAAATATAATTGTTTTGCGAAGAATAAATAAACTGAGAAAAGAGAACCATCCCGACAACGAGATTGCATGCTGGTTAGAAAAGAGAGAGCGAGGGAGAGGGAGAGAGAGATAGAGATGAAAATATTGACTTTTTAAGAAATACAATGCATTCTGTCTTACGGACACTTCGCTGGGGTGGGGGAGGATATCAATAAAAACCTCCCAAACTATTAATGGGTTGCTTCAAAAAAGAAATACACTGGAAGGTCAATGGAACAGACTTAATGATTTTATGTTGTTGAGATGCAAAGATTCCATCAATGAGACTTGGATATCATATGCAAAAACAGATTTAGAAGTAGACAAGAGCAGTATTTGTTTCCAGAAGAAGCACCAGTTAATAAATTGGTTGAAAGGAATTTACATGTAAGTGAGCAATGTGGGTATAATAAACTTAGACACTTTGGTAATATAATTTCAAGGAGTTCTCCTCAATTTCTATGAGTCGTAGTAGCAGCTCATACTAGCTGATAAGCTCCAATGAGCTTGCATTTGGTGTATAAAATTGGCTTCAATTTCCCCACCCACCCCCCAAAAAACCCCACTGAACTTGTCCACCTCTACATGACATTGACTTGGTTGTTGTTTCCTTACTTTAAAACAATTGCCAAATAAAAATAAAATTATAGTTATAATAATTAATACAAGTATTTGAGCTTAGTTCCCAGAAATATGGCACATGAACTGGATTCATAATCATGGTGGTTCTCTTTTATATATGCAATTCATATTTCTTTCCCAATCTGTAGAAGGCCCAGACTTTATCATTTTGGCAACAAATGGCAATTCCCAGGTCTGAACACAAAGGACCAGGTTACAGTTCCTGCAGAGTTGGTTTTTAACAGAAAAAGAATGTGCGGCTATTTCCCCGCCCACCCCCCCTTTTAATCTATAATATTTACAGTATTGCACTTTACTGCACTTAATTGCATTTCACTAAAATTAACGCTGCATCAGTATTATGCTTTTTTAAAAAAACTGTGTCCATCTTTGACAGATGAATCAACCCCTCTAGATCCTGTAAACCAAGCAGGCCTTCCGCAGAGATCCAGACATCTGGAAATAAAAATGGTGAAGTAAACCTGTTCACATAGTACAAGCATTTCAGCATGTTCAGGTGGTTCTCAGTAAAACAGATGTGTTCATCATTGTTCCCGTCATTTGGATCACCAACTAATTTGGGTGTCTCTCTTTCTCACACGCACACTCAGTTGTTGTTGTTCTTGTTGTTCCTTGTGAAGGATGTAGTCATTTGGACACCCCATTGTGTTATTGCTGCTTTGTTTAGAAAACACTGCCTTGTCTCAGATCTGAAATTCCACGTTTAAATTCAAACCAGTTCTGCAGCAGCAGCAGCTCCATAGCGATGGAAGATTCATGAGATTGAAATAATACCGTTGGCAACAAAGAAGAAATGTCATCTTAATGGAGACCAGCCCCACGATGTTGTTAAGCTTTTTCCTTTTTTTCTGTTTCATTTTTGTTTCAGTATACTTGGCGATTTTCAAACATTGTTTAAAGTTAGGCACATGCACGACGTAGCAAAACTGGCAGCAGCAAATGGTGTTGGGCTGACATGATCATCTTCAGTTTGGCCAGGGTCCACTTCCATTTGTCCCAAGATTCATGGATGCCACGTGATTGGAGGGTTCTGTTCCCCGCCCCCCAAAAAATCTACTTTCCTCCAAAGTTTTCTCAATTGTTTTTTTCCAAAACTGACACTTATAACTGAGATCCAGACTGATTTCAAACCTAGTATTTATGCATCTGGTGGCTGAAGAACAGTTTAACTGCAATCATTAGCACTAAGTGCTTTTTGAAATAAAAATTTAAAACAGAAAATAGGCCAGCAGGTCCTTCAGTCCTCAGATCAACTGAACAAGTTGCTGAAGTCTTTGAACAAAATAAAAGGAGAGGATGAGAAAGGGAGGAAAGAAAGAACAGGCCAGCGCTGAGCCTGTCTACAAGTACTTGTGGGCCTTTCAAAAGGTACCAGTTGTCCTTATCGCAGCCAAGCTTGGAGACTGGATAGAGGAAAGATACTATTGTCCATCCCTGGCAACAAAATGGCTTCTGGGGAGGAAATGTCAGAGCCCCAGGGCTTCGGCGTGTTTCCGAGCCTTGAGCCTCAAGTCAGCGATGCTGGAATTCTTGCTGTTGCTCTTCGCGGCCGCTGCTACTACTGCGGCCGCAGAGGCGGAATCTGCCAAGGAGGCAATGGGAAGTCCAAAAGGGGGCGGGGGGAACATCAGATAAGGGGCGTGTGCAGCCAGGTGAGGGTGGAGGTGAGGGTGGGCATGGGTGACGCCTTCCAGCTGCAGCTGAGCTTGGACCTGAGAGAGCAAAAGAAGGACACAGAGGCAAAAGGGACAATGAGTAAAGGAGCTTCCATGAGGGTAAACAAATAAGTGTCATTCTGTGCATCTGTAAATAGGCCGGGTTTTCAAGGGGACATACACCAGGAGAGGTCTGCAGCCTGTAGGAATAGAATGGCTTTCTGTAACAGGCAGATGTGGGTTCCTGGTAAACTGGGCTAGGTGGTTAAAAGGTCTGTAAGCTAATACCACGATAAAGTCGACAGGATATCACAATGTTGTTTTTGCTTCTAACCACTGTCATCTGCAACAACAGAGAGATGTTCTCACTCTGTTGTCAGCATATCATATCAGAAACCACTTAAGGTCCAGACCCAAATAACCATGAGCACTTTCTTCTTATGCCTCAGCATTTTAATCTACTGTTGCACAGTGCCACTCTTTGTACATGGTGATCAATCCTTTACCAATGTTCCTTTGCTTGTTTAATTGCCATATTCCACTCATTATTTTACTGCTATAGACTTAGAACTGCAGAGTTCCCCTTTTCCAGATCTTCCAGACACACAAACTCTTTCCTTTTCTATAGCATGGTTCCTCTACATAGGGATACCTATTCAAGCTTCCCCTTGGCTGGGAGAGAACAACTTAATGGCAGTGTAAAAAAGGTAAAGGGACCCCTGACCATTAGGTCCAGTCGCAAACGACTCTGGGGTTGCAGCGCTCATCTCGCTTTATTGGCCGAGGGAGCCGGCGTACAGCTTCCGGGTCATGTGGCCAGCATGACTAAGCCGCTTCTGGCAAACCAGAGCAGCACGCGGAAACGCCGTTTATCTTCCTGCCGGAGCGGTACCTATTTATCTACTTGCACTTTGACGTGCTTTCAAACTGCTAGGTTGGCAGGAGCAGGGACCAAGCAATGGGAGCTCACCCCATCGCGGGGATTCGAACCACTGACAGTCTGATCGGCAAGCCCTAGGCTCTGTGGTTTAACCCACAGCGTAGTGCACCCCGAATACTGCATATCAGGCTCTGGGCACTTTGCAGCACCCCCGCAGTGTTGTCCAGCGGTATTAGACCCCTATTGCACATTGGAGATCAGCAGAGGCTGAGTTTGCAGAACCCTGCATTCCTTTATTTTTTTATTCCCACACTGCAGGTAGAACTGAGAGAGCAGGATATAGTTCACTTTTTTTCCCCAGTTGCAGATTGGAGGGCTGTGCTGAGAAAGAGCAACTTACAGCAGCCATGCAATGTAGGCCACTGTTATATATCAGGCCAGATGTAGAGCTATATGAATGGCCTTCTCAAACCTTCTCCCAGGCCACACCAAGCACTCGTTTGCAAGAAAAGCCTTGTGTTCAATTGGCTTGCATGCAGACTGGTGTTTTTTTTTCAAATAAAAAGTGGGCATGAAGTAAGACCTGTGTAATAGCAGGGGCATAGCTGTCAACTTTTCTCTTTTTTAAGGGAAATTCCCTTATTCCGAATAGGATTCCTCGAAAGAAAAGGGAAAAGTTGACAGCTATGAGCAGGGGACACCTATCTTTTCTGCTAACTCAAATTTTTCAACCCCCTTAGCCACAGACTCTGGTAAAACCTGCACATTTTGTTTCAGATCCTCACTTGTGGTCTGATATTATAATGTAAGGCCCTACCCCATGGTGTTTTTTATCAAGCAATATTAATGCTTCCTGGGAGGTCACACAGACATTTTTTCCTTCTTCGAGGAACTAAAAAAGGAGAACCATACCCACAAGGGTGTGCAGGAGAGAAAGTGCAGCCACACACATTTGCAGTTACTGTAGTTACTGCTAAAGTCCTTGTGGCACACGTCCAGCAAATGAAGGACTTTTGAATAGTAATAACAATAATAACGTTAAAAAGGTGACGGTGTAATTAAATAGCTGCAAAAGTGAGTTTAAACTGGTCCTAAACACCACTGGACTTTCAGCAGGAACATGTGCTGCCAGATCTGATGCAGAGTTATGGCCCCAAGGTGCCAGATAACTTCTCCGGTCTTTGTTTATAAGGTTTATAAGTCCTCTTGTAAAATTTGTTTTAAGATGGCTATAAATAATTTTTCTTGAGTATAGCTTTTTAGCTTTGAAGCTGTTGGATTTTTTTTAAAGTATAGGGTGGGGTGGAATGGGGAAATTTGGCTCTGTTGCTAGCCTGATCCAATTCTATTATCATTATCATTATTTACATTTATATACTACCTTTATCATCCAAGGATCTCAAGGTAGTGTTCTCCTCCTCCCCGTTTTATCCTCCCAACAACCCTGTGATGTAGGGTGAGGCTAAAAGGTGGTGAGTCACCCAGGGAGCTACATAGCTGAGTGGGGATTCGAACGCTGATCTCCCAAGTCCTACTCCAACACTCTAACTATTACACCACATGTAAGGCATGCCAGGTATACAGGATCAGTCTGTGAACAGAATCACATCCCCTTCATCTCTTTATTTTTGACCACTTTCTAAGAATACTTAACAACGGTTCAGGGACACTTATGGCTATTTTAAAGCATATTTATTTGTGGCCGTCTGAAACATAAGGGATAGGGACTAGACACTTATCAAGGCCTGAGAGGGTTTAGGTGAATAGGAGAAGATTTGTTGTATGTGTGTGTGATTAAATTTAATCTCTTTGACAACCTGTATGAGAGAGAAGGTGGCTATTCAAACATTTGAATAAAACTGAGCAAGAAGAGCCAAGTGCTTGTCAATAGTCTCCACGCCTTCCCACTCCCACTGCCCGGAAGTGTGGAGGCTTTTACTGCCTGGACAGACATCTCTGTATATAAAAGGGTAAGATACATTTAAGAGAGGGAAGAGAAAAGTCAAGAGAAAGGCTTTGGATCTTCCTGAGCTGGCTACTCATCCACAAGCCTCCTGCCATGTGGCCTTGTCTGCAGGCTTGCTTATTTTCTCCTCTTCCTCCCTTGTCCTTGGGTGGGAGAAATCCATCAAAAACTATGGCCATCTTATTCACGCCATAGTTCCCCTTAACACGTCTAACTTCGAAAATAAATGGAGCTGTTTTTCTAGTCAGTTTCACCCTCAAGCTAATGAAGGTGAAATTGAAAAAGTAGCAAAGGTTTCACATATTCGGGCAGCCACTGGGAGGCAAAGAAAGGTAAAGAATGATCTCCCCAATATTTTCTTCCTCCTGCCTGTGTTTTTTAAGGAAACAAAGTGGAACAAGTTCTATTTCTCTGTGTCTCAGTGACTAGGGTGCTTTTGCAGGGAATCGACCAGTTTCCTTGACAGAGGTTGTTTCTGACACATTTCTAGCCTGAGAAGTACCCAAGCCCCACTGACACGTGGGGGGTGGGCTGAAACAAGGACCCGACTGCCTGCCCACCCCTCACATCCTGCCTCGCTAAGTAAGTGTTTTGGGGTTGTTACTTTTTTTTCTGGGTGGAATGGCAGCATTTCTGGGTGACTTTCAAAAAAGTAAGATAGTCCGCACAAGTAGCTTTGAGGCAATGCGAAGTTACAACCTCTTAAAGAGGAATTTTCACATGTGACCACCACAACCCCGCACCCCAAATTTCCACCCAGCTCTTCTAGGTGTGCCTTTTTAGCAGCAGCTGGATCTACAGCAAATTAGAAGATGAAGCGCTTCACAACATGGAGATAAACAGTCACCACCACTGCTGCTTTGCTGCAGAACAAGGCCCTGTTAAACGGCACAAGCATTCGGGAGTGAGAAGCTGACAACTCTTGGTGTCCTTCTTAAATCTGTTAACAACGCAGGATCTAATTCAAAACAGAAACCAAATGTGTCTTGATTTCTTCTCCTTGGACCACCCTGATTTAAGCCTCACGTGTGAAATCACCAAGGGCAACGTTGCTCTAGTTCTGCAAGAGATAAACGCTGCTGCAGAAGAAATCAACTAGCTAGGTCCCACTTTTCTGAAACCCTGATTGAAATAAATGGGACCTTTCCAGAAGCCTGAGAATCACAGGGGTGCTTAATTACATAGGAGGGTGTAAATAGAAGGAAGCTGAGGCATCTCTGCTGCTTACTGACTTTTCTCTATGGCTTGTGTGTGAGACTACTTTCAGTTCCCAGTTATGAAGACCAATGGGGCAAAATGAGTGAGCAAAGCATGGTTTTTGTGTTCCATACAGTGCTAGTGCGACATAATGACTGGAGGATCAAATCCCTTTGCAAGTAGCAGGTTTACAGTGAATTTAAGGGCAGAGAATGCATCATTCAGTACTCATTACTTAAATCAATCTAATAAGGTAGGTCTCTATTATTGCCCATATCAGAAGATGGCTGAGCCTGAGAAACAGAATTCTTCATGGCCATGCAAGTTTGGGAGGTGGTTTCATTGTGTGAGTCCTGAAACATGCTTGCGCTACAGTATTTTCTCTGTTGCTTTGATAAAGATTAGCTTTGAACAAAGAGCAGTTTCTCAGCCTAACCTACTTCACAGGAATGTTGAATCCACACCATGCATTTGTAGCACATGGCTTTCCCCAATCTCAGTGAAAAGTAGCTTGCTTCGGGTAATGGGAACTGTAGCTCTGTGAGGAATGAGCGACAGTTCCCAGGATTCGGGGGGTGCAGAGGGGGAATAAGTGTGTTGAATGTGTTTTAAATGTATGGTGTGGATCCACCTGTCCCTTAAGCAAAATACAGATCAAGCTATGATCATGTATACACTTACCAAGAACGATGTCCCCATTAAAAGCAACATGATTTACTTCTGAGTGAACATTTCTAGGACTGCAATGCAGGTGTGCTTTAGGACGACTACTTAGGAGAGAGGAACAAAAATAATGGAATTCTACATTTAGGTATTTGGGGGAGTGAAGCTACAATTACCTGGATTTATTTTCTTCCCCTCTGCATTCAATATTTTTCTCGCCACAGGTAAGAACTGTTGTGCCTTTAAAGACTACTTGAAAGGCAGAAATTTAAATGGTTCAGTACAGAGATTATTAATGTGTTTGGTTTCTACTAACAATAGCTGAGGCAAATCAACTACAGTGGTACCTCTGGTTATGTATTTAATTCATTCCGGAGGTCTGTTCTTAACCTGAAACTGTTCTTAACCTGAAGCACCACTTTCGCTAATGGGGCCTCCTGCTGCCGCCGCGCCGCCAGACCACAATTTCTGTTCTCATCCTGAAGCAAAGTTCTTAACCTGAAGCACTATTTCTGGGTTAGCGGAGTCTGTAACCTGAAGCGTCTGTAACCCGAGGTACCACTGTACTCATCTTTCCAAGAGGATGAGTAGAAGTAGCCGGAAATTTTGCTTTTCCAAATGATGCAACACTCCACATTACAGTACTATCCTACACAGTGTTCACTCAGAAATAAGTCCTACTGGTTTCAGTGGCGCTTACTCCCACATTGAGCGTGAACAGGATTGCAGCCAGACTTGGAAGCCACAGTGAGCAAATCCTCGTTCCAAACCTGGGGATGCTTGTCGACAAGGGCGCCTCTGAGGGCGCGCAGACTGCACTCCTTCGCCACTGATTCATCCCAGGCTTGAAAAACGCCCGAACGCCAGGGGCGTGGCTTCCTGACGGATCTGCGCTCCAGCCACGCCTCCTACCCAGCGAGAGGCGTATAAGCGCCGCCCCCTTCCGTCTGACAGCCCGCGCGGAAGAGGCGTGTCCTTTTTCTGCAGCGCCCCTCCCCTCCCGAACCTCGATTCGCCTCGGACGTACGGGGAGAGAAACGGGTCAAAAGGAATCAAAACGAGCTACCTGCTGGAAAGGCATCCTCAGGGCGCCCATGTTGACGTAAGGGGCCACTCGGCAGGCGTCTAAGTGGCTGGCCGTCCCCAAGATCACACCTGCAAAGCGGGGGGGGGGGGGGGAGAGAGACACGTATCTTGGTGAGGAAGGAACCTCGGAGGTCCGGATAGCGCTCGCCAACCCCCTCCCCTCCTCCAGCCCACCCAAGCACTTTCCAGCTCGAACTCACCTTTATGCATCTGGTTCTCCTGTTTCCGGCATTTGGCTCTTCGGTTCTGGAACCAAACCTGCAATCAAAGAAAATGAGGGGAGGAGAGAGGTTTGTCACCATCAGTTCTGAAGCGTCTGGCAGCCACACGTGCTTATAAAAAGGAACTTTTTTGACCAACACAGACATTTTTTCCCCTTACCCACACACGCCCTTGCTTAATATTCAGTCTGATGAAGAATCCTGTTGGGCTCGGAAGCTTGCTCCCTGTTTTGTGTCATTTTGATTGCTCGTACGTTAAAGGAGTTTTATTTTGGTTGATACGTTTTATTGATTTTCACGGGACCAGCAATATAGAAACAGGTAAGTTCCTACCCACCCACAGAAGGACAAGCTTTTGAGGATATTCAGAACACACGAAAGTATAGAGTCGGAATGTCAGAGGACAGAAGCTATCTCAGCCCGTGTTCCACAGTCTCAGGGAGGCAAAGGAAAGATGAAGACCTTATACTTCGCTTCCCCCCGCCTTCTTCCAAAATCAAAGTGGCAGTTTTGTTATGCACGCTACTGAAACTTCTCTCTTT
This sequence comes from Podarcis pityusensis, assembly GCF_964106645.2. Taxonomy (NCBI): domain Eukaryota; kingdom Metazoa; phylum Chordata; class Lepidosauria; order Squamata; family Lacertidae; genus Podarcis; species Podarcis pityusensis. The sequence continues at coordinate 72,636,902 of NC_138027.1, forward strand.
CCTCTGCTCTGCTCATCTGGTGGTTTTCTCTCTGAGAAATGCTTGTTTATTTGGCATACAGGTAACAGTATACATCACGCAAAACAGCAGGACTAGTCAAAGGCCCTTTTAAGACAAGGGTCGTGGTATTGGTAAGCAGGTTTCAAGAGACTCACAGCGTGATCCTTATACGTGTCAGAAGTAAATCCCGTTGGGTTCAATGGCTCTTCCTGTCGGGTAAGCGTGTATAGGATTGCAGCCCGAGGTGTTTCGAAATAAGAAAATAGGAAAGCGTTCCCCCTCCCGTCCTATATAGCCTGTGCTATACCACTAAAATGGTATAAATGCAGCATTTTCTTTCCCGCTGTTGGAATGAGAAGCAATCCTGACGTCCACACTGGTAGGGGTTGCCACAGTTGTGCACTAGAATGGGGGGCTGTGTAAACCTCTTAGAGGTTTTTGTTGATTGTGCGCACACACACACACATAGTTCAGTTTAAAAAAAAAAATACAAATGACCTGAGAACAGTGACTTTCTGTATTATTCTTATTACTATTACAAAGCATAAAGTAGCCACCAGATCAGAAAATGTGGGCTGCAAGTGATGAGACGAGTTTCACTTGCAACAATTATAGGTGCAAATAGAGCAGGTGAGATCCGAGTGCGAACGGAGAATCGGACAAGAATGGTAATGGGATTCATTCGCACTTCTGCTAAAAAAAACCACCAACGGAACAATGCGCAGCTTGGAGAAAGTCGTCCCCTGTTGTAAAATGCAGAGTTTGCATCTTGATCGTCCCAAGCATGGCTGATGTCAAAGTCAAGCAAACAAGCGCTTTTAAGAGGAGCAGTCAAGCCAGGAGCGACCTCCCTCCTAAGGTTGCGAATCCAAATTCGCAAAGCGGCGCGAAGTTGATGCGGGGGTGTAGCCGCTCCTTCCTCGCGCATGCGTACTCTCTCTTTTTCCTTTTTTTTTTTTAAGTCCTGGTCAAAAGGAGACTTTGCTTCCTCCATCTCAAGGGATTCAGAAGAAGGGGCTGCTAGTGTGGCGCAGCGGAGCCCCAAGGGCAGCAACCCTTCGAAGGTATAAGATGCAATACATGGATTGACCTGTGGGGGCGCTAGGCACAGCCATGAAATATCCCAAAGTTCCGCTCCCAGAGACCACTAGACTGTATGGAGAACCGGTCAAGCTTATGAGCCCTCACCTACAGGCTAAAGTGCGACAGCCGGGGCACAAATTGAGCGCCTCGGCGCGACAACGAAGCTTGCACAACTGCTCAGTTTATAGCACTTCGGATATCAGTCAGGAGGAGGGACAATTTGGACCCCCCCCCCCAGTAAGGGAGGAATTTTGCAAGGCTTAGACCGCAAACAAGTCAATATATTTTAAGAGCTATGAATGATACAGGTCCGCGCGCGCACTTCTTTAAACCAAAGAATATGTTCCGATCTAAAGGTTTAGATTGAAAACAACAGTCACTCTTGAGGGACCCGGTCAGAAATAGAGAGGACTCCCGAAGAACAAGCAAATGCGGTCTGAAATGGGAGGGGGCACTATTCTCCTCCCTAAAAGTGTGTGTTTGTAATGCTTTTATGTTGTCAGCCGCCTTGTGCTCCCTTTCACCGGGAAAGGCGGACTATTAAAAGGGGGCAAATCATTATGTCGAACTAGCAGATGAACAAAATGCCTCCGAGGCTATCCAAAGAAAGAAACTGTTCAGTCCAGCAACAAAGACCTGCTTAGCTTTTAAACCGGGGGAGGGAAGCGAAAAGAGCCTCTTGTTGGCATCTCCTATTCGAAATCAGGAAAACAGGCAGATGGCGTTCAGGAACAGAGAGCCAAGCCGCAATCCAATGCCCACACCGACCTTGGAGCGTGCCCCATGGAAGTCAATGGGGTTTACTGCTGAGAGAGCAAGTATAGGTTTCGGCTGGCAGGCAGCTAAGGGAGATTTCCCCGTGGGGAAGAGGTTATCGGCTCACACACTAAAGAATGAGACATAAATGTGACAGATTGCCGCACACCCACACCCAAAAAGTGTCGAGTACCAAGTGCCGATTTACAGTTCGCATCCATCTCTCATACATCCACACACACCCCCTTTGCTCTCTCACGTCCAGCGTTCCTCCAATTTGGCTGAATGTGGCCTCCTTTCCCCCTGTGTGCCAGACAGTGGCATTTCCTCGAGGTTAATTTTGAACGCATATACATAAAGAAGGACCAGTTTTAGTGGGTTTCCCCCTATGTCGACTCGTGCGGCATCGCTTTTTTTCCCCTATTTAAGGAAAAATAGGTGAGTTTCAGCTAAACCCTTTTATTCCCGAATTTCTGCCAGGGTTTGTCAGGGCTTTGTCTTATGCTTACATGATGACTTTGGAATTGCCCACTTAAATGGTCAGCCATGGATCCACACCCAAACACTGATTACTCGGAAGAAAGTCCCATCACGGTTCAGTGGAGGGACTCTTCATTTACTTGGGATTTACTCCCGAGCAACCATGCAACAAAAGAGGCTGCCAGCGATTAAGGTTGCGATCCTAGAAGAACTTGACTGAAAGCAGTTCTAAAAAAGTAGCGAAACCAGTAAAGTTTCCTTGAAGATTAAAAAGTATATTGTGGCATGAGCCTGTTTCGTTACAGGCAAGGCACAGCATTTCGTTGAATTCCGCGGGCTTACTTTCGAGTAAACGATGCTCAGGACCGCCCTACACAGCCACGACCCCCAAACCCTCCCTTGAAAGTCAATTCAACTTCCAATACAAATTCCGTTTATGGGGAAATCAATTAATTCCACACAAATCATCCAGAAGGATTTTTCAAAGGGGGTTAATCCAACAGATTTCAATTACCCCTTCCCATTTGTCTTTCGACTGGGTTATGGATCCCACCATAAATCCGTTTTTCAGAGCCACGATTGACTTTTTAATAGGCTTGACTTCCACCGACAATCAAACACTTCCAAATTTGGGTGGAAGGAATTATTTCTAATTCTGCCATCAGATTTTATTCTTTTTCTTTCATAAAAAAAATTGCCATCCTAGTAATCCTCCCCTAATTCCGGAAATTCCCGTGTATTATAAATTGAGGCGGGGGGGGTGTCCTTAGATCTCTCTGGCGTACGAAACAGCATGGGAGCCTTCTCCCATGAGAGGAGAAGGAGATGATTTTTTACAAATATGTTTAAAGGATTACGTCTACCGTCAAATGCTCAGCGTCTCCACCCCCCTCCTCTTACTAAATCAAACTTTAGTCAGCCTCTGTCTGCTGAGACAGATCAAATCTGGGAGTTAAGCAAACATCGCTCCCATTCGCCCCGCCCCCCCTCCAAGTTCCTCAGCTTGCCAAGTTGATCATACGGTTAATTAATACTAACTGCACTTCCTACATCACATTTCGCCTCCGAGCTTTCTTCAATTGCCTTAATGATGGCCATTTACAACGGAGTAATTAGTGCAAAGAAAGGCTTCCAAAGACATTAATTATCCAGGGGTACTGGAATGGGTTTCTTCAACAGGAATTGGCCGCCTTCACACGTGCGCTAGTGGCGTCGCCTCCCCCTCCCTGATCCGGGTCTCTACTAGGTGATGTCTCAAATTAAAAGATGGGGGAAGGGGGGGGAGTTTGCTCAATTTCTGAGCGATCCCTGAACTTTTTGAAAGGGAGCTTTCTTTACCAGTGGAAATGTCCCCTTTCCATTTTAATGTCCTGATCCCTTGGATTTCCTGGTTCTGTGAAGAGTGCAACACGCAACCCAGCCTTTTGGTATAGATAGACGGCCGTACGACCCTCAACACGCCCAGTATCGTGGGATCTCCGAAGCTAAGCAGGGTCAGGCCTGGTTAGTACTTGGATGGGAGACCACTGCCTAGGAATACCGGGTGCCGTGGGCATTCTTAGCTCAGTCGTGAGACTCTTAATCTCAGGGTGCTGCAGTCGAGCCCCACGTTGGGCAAACGATTCCTGCATTGCAGGAAGTTGGACTAGATGGCCCTTGCGATCCCTTTCAATTTTACAATTCTAAGACTCTTTCGAACACCTCTGAAAACTTAGCCACTTCAAGCAGACTAACGTTTGAAGTATCAACCCCCGCCATCTCTCCGCCTCCCTTGTGAGAAAGGGCCATTGCTTTCAGCGAAACACCGGTGTGCTGAGAAATTTCAGCTTTAGTCAAATTCAGCCGAAATATTTGGGTTCTAGCTAGCTTTTGTTCCGACCGTTAGCACTGTGAACGCCCCACTTGAAACGAAAATATTAGTTTCTTAATATAACCACCTACCATTCATATAAACCTTGAGAATGGGGATCTTTTTATGGTATGTCAGAATAATAATAATAATAATAATAATAATAATGAATTCACCCTAAATCAGAGTTTTAAATAATCCTGCTTAATTAAGCCGGGGAAGGAAATGTGCATTTAAAAGTTGTAAACAGAAAACCTTCAGCTATCCTGTCTGAGGACAGAGGGTGGCTGTACTGTATTGACTAACCAATGAGTAAAAATGAATATGCCCCTCATGTTATTTATTCTTCATTCTATATCCCCTTCTCTCTCTCTCTCTCTCTCTCTCTCTCTCTCTCGTGTGTGTGTGTGTGTAGCTCTTTATCCAGCATTAATGATTTTGGAATGACTCCCATGACCTGCCTCTGTGCTAATTCCGATCTCTACGCCACTCGTCATAATATAATTTATACCAATTCCGCGGAGAGTTCCTTCCCCACCCCCAAGGGTCGTTTGGTCGTCTGTTATCCTGTTAAAGGAGGCAGACTTTATTTTTATTTTTTAATCACACATCGGGTGCAGATATGTGGCAAATTCTGGGGCAAAAATGTCCTTTTGCCCAGCTTTAACCACCCGGTCAGGAGCAGCGTGTGAGAGGTGTGTGATGTGGGAGACTAATCCGCGTTAAACGCTGCCGGCTCGTACCAGTGGCGCCTGAAATGCACTTCTTAAAAAGACTCGCTGTGCCCAGCTGGGCAAGGAAACGCGTCCCTTCCCATTTTTTATTTTTTTATTTTGCTTTGGAAAAAGGCGAAAGTGATGAGGAATAAAAGTGATGAATTAGCCCGCGCGCGCAGCCATCATAAATCAGCCCGGGTGTGATTCCCGATCAATTCCAAGTAGTCATGAATATGCTAAGTAAAGCGCAGGACAGTGTTTTAGACAGTTATTTCTTCATTAAGGATCACTCAGTGATTTCTTTCACAAATGCTCTAATCTGATTTCCTTTTGATTTCCATTAGAGACAGTGAATAATGACATTTAATTTAGCCTTGCGCCATAAAAACCCGAAGATATTTGCTCGTAATTGAATTACTGCCTGCTCCTCACTATGGTCTCATAACTTTCAATTATAACCCTGACAGCTGGGCGATATGAGTTGCCGGTACAACACTAAAAATAAAAGGTTAATAAGAAGTAGCTACCGTAGGAGCGCCAATTTATTTACAGCACATTTCCACACTAAATTGAAACTAGATCCTTTAACAACAAGGGACAGGCGCTACAGACGGGGATTAGGAGGCAATTCGGAGAGTATTAAAATATCTTTGGGTTGTTGTTGCTTTCGCCCTTCGGTCTCCTTCCTTTTCTCTTCCTCCTTTAATAAGATGCCGACCGAGTCCTTTTTAGCCGATCGAATCCTGATTATGTTTTAATTAAGGGTTCTCTCTAAAACGGCTTTCTCTGGACTTTATTTTTGGGGGGTGGGGAGAGACTGAAGGATGTTTCCCCCTTCAGAAATATGAGAGAGAGAGAGTGAGTTGCTGGGGAGGGGGAGGTGAGAGGGTGGAATATTTCATGAAACCTGCAAGCACTTGAAACGCCAATTTTCCTGTAACTATGAATATCCTGTTAAGGTGCCGCGCCACTCCGGTAATAAACTACTTGAAAGAAAGAGTGCGGAATTCAATTACAAGTAATTTATTTTTATAGAAACACTACGAGTAATTTATTTTTATAGAAACGCTACATCAAGGCTCTGGCAAGATATTATACCGGCTCGCCTAGAAGGAGCTGGGAAGATGACATAAAAGTTGATGTCCCCTTCAGCCAAAGTTTAATCTTTTCATTCATTTATCTTGGGCGGTTAGATCAATCTTCGGCGCGGGGGGTGGGAGCCACGACTTCTCTCTCCCTCCCCCTCTCAGTATTCCCCCTCGTAAGCTCTCCTTTCCAAGAAGAGCACACCAGTAAGCGCTATTCCGTTCCTGGGGAATATTTCATTTATTGTTGTATTTATTTAAAACCCGAACTGTTCAGGAGCCTAGTTTTCCCAGCTGTTTCAGGGGGGAAACAGCCTACAAAGAAATGTTTCAAAAGTTAAATGGCAGGCCTGCCCTGGAAAGAGGAATTACACGCAGGCGTTCTAGGCGCACAAAAATGCTGCTCAACGCTGGATGTGGAAGTCAACCCCACGAATATTAGTGGGGCGTTCACACTAAAAGTAGGGGTTGCCAACTCTTCTGTTAGAGTCGTGGGGCTCTAACCCCCCAAAGTCCCAGCCAGCCTGGGAAGTGGTCAGGGATTATGGGAAATTTGGTCCAGCAACATCTGGCGGGGTCAACATCTGGCGAGCCACCCCTGACTTAAAGCATTTAGACTGAGATTCCCCTTTCCTAGTGTGACTCCCACCATCACCTCCGAGGAAAAACACTGGAGGAACTGGAAGCGTGGTTCATTAAAATAGTTTTTTGTTGCTGTGGGAGTTCAGCCAGAATAAAAGCTCAGCTGGAGCTCGGTCTTCCCCACATGCCTTTGACCCTAAAGCCACGCTACAGGTTGATCACTTCCATGGAATCATAGAATTGTAGAGTTGGAAGGGACCTTAATGGTCATCTAGCCCAACCCCCTTCTTCCCTCCTTTTTGCACAACCTCTGTTTGAGGGGGATCGATGCTGCGACAATCGCCACAACCTGCACCACCCTTTTTTAATTATATCTATTTTCTTCTTTTCTTCTTTTCCAGCCCCCCCTCTCTCTAGTGAGCAAGGCTAAAGGCCTTTAAAAAAATTTAAAAAAATGCATTTTTAAAGACAACAATCTGTTCTTGTATAGAGCATATGCCTTGGCCGCATGACCAGCAGGCAGGCCCCGCAACCTAAACATCTCCTCGAGGATTGGGAGACGTTCTGTTTTCCAGGGGATCGACAAACGGAGCAGATGGGGCACCATGAATTCATACCCTTGTTATGCAAGTCAAATAGAGGCACGTTTTCCCCCCCACCACCACCCCACTCCCGGCTCTGGATAATCCAGTCCCAGAGCACCCAACCAGCCTAGCTTGATCTACACCAATTGTTCTCCGAAGTTGCTCCCACCCTCTCCCTGTTTAAAAAAAAAAAAAAAAAGAGGAGCAGTAGAACCTCAAGGGAAAAGGGAAAGGTTTTTCGTTCCTGGCTGGGGCTACTAATCAGGCCTCTGATTTGTTAGCGAGCGGCACTCAGGGATGTTTCGAACGCTCCGTGTCTGCTGAAGATTCTAAAGGGGCGAGAAATCGAGAGCAGCGCCAGTGGCTGGAATTTCCCCCCATGGCTGCTGGCCCCCTCCCTCCGTCACACGTGTCTGGGTGCTGCGCGTGACAAAAAGGAGGGGATTTTAATGGGGTAGACAGAGATCCGAAACAAGGCCAGGAGGAGGAGGAGGACTCTGGTCTTCTTCTAAGGCTGCCTTACCTGAACCCTGGCTTCCGACAGCCCCAGCCTCTGGCTCAGCTCCTCCCTCATGAAGGCGTCCGGATAGTGCGTCTCGTCGAAGAGCCTCTCCAGCTCGTTCAGCTGCTCCAGTGTGAAATTGGTTCGACTCCTCCTCTGCTTCAGCTTGGTCTGGCCGTCCTCGTCTTCGGATTTCACCTCTTCCCGCTTGTCTTTGCACTCATAGATCCCTGCCGGGGGGGGGGATGGGGGTAGGGAAGAGGAAATGAATACAACAAAGTTGCGCATCATAGAAGCCTCCTTAATTTCCTCCTTAAAGCCCTCGAGGCGGGAGAATTGGGCACATAGTTTCCCCAGCCAAGGCGAAGGACGGTCGCCCTGTGAGCCCCCAAAAGAAAGGCAAGCGAAAGTTGGCATCGTCCCATATGCTCAGATGACGCATTTGGGGGGTTGAGTGAAATATTCGTTAGAGCGCACCGTGAGCCTGCTCTGATAAAAACGTAATTGACTGCTACGCAGCCAGGGTAGATTTTTCTCTCTGTGTCTCCTTGCATTTCTCCTGTTGCAGCGAGAAAATTCTTTATTTATTTGGGCGCAGAACAGGTGATGGTCCTTAGAGAGACCTTGCGTGACTCACATATTCTCCAGCTAAGGTTGCTAACTGCCCCTTGTAAGGGACATCTCCCGTCTCTCCGCGCATACAAACTTAATCATCTTATTTTTGAAGACTGCAGGATCATACCTCGGTGGCAATAGGTTGTCGCGGCTACGAAGTGTGGCCTAGGTTTTCTGAACTGACAAGCCTCCCGAGGAAAGTTAAAGATCCAAATACCCCACGCGAGCCAAGAGTAGCAAAGATTTTACGCGAAACAAGCGTAAAGAGGAAATGGCCACTTTCAGATGAGAAAGGCTCTGAGACGTGTCCACTCTTCCTGGCCAGTCGCCTCCACCGGGAGGGGATCGGGGCCTCATTTTGCAGTCTAGACATGGCGGAAGGGGATCGGAAACACGCTTTTTAAAGACATGGGGACCCTCCCCCCTCTAATAGCTACTGAGCAATAAGAAAAGCACCAGAAAAACGGCATGTTTGTTTCGCTCCGTTACGCGCGCTTTAAAATAAATCCAAAGGATATTAGAATCCATAGTCCCCAACTGAGAGGCTTTAGGAATGTGGGAACACACACACACACGAGATGAACCCAGCTTTCCTGTGACCAGGTAACCATTAGAACTGATTCGGGAGACATAATCGGGGTGACCTTTGGCAAGAGCAGGTTAAATGCTGCCTTTTGTGGGCTGTGCTTAAAAAACAAATGGCACAGGACGATATTCTTATAACCCATCGCCTTTCCAATATAGTATTGATAAAAGCCACCAAGCCTCAAGTACCGTCCGTTTGGGGGAAGATTCCTCCCTGGGGATAGAAATCGATAAGAAAGGAAGCACCCAGAGGAAAAGACAGCGCCTCTGTTGCAGCAGCAGCAGCAGCAGCAGCAGCAGCATCCTGGGCCCGGTGCGCTCTGGGTGGCAGAAAGAGCGTGGCCTGGACGCCCTCTCTGCCCCGCAGCCACGGCTGGCCTTCTGAGGAGCCAACACGTCACTCCCGCAGCAAAACGTCACGTTTGCAAAGAACAGGAGCGCGTGAAGATGTAACGAGGGACTGGGCAGAGGGCGGGGGAGAGAGAATTTCATCTCGCCTGTTCTGAAAGGGATTGGAAATTCGCTGGTTGGCGCAGGGACTTCCTCTTGCCGCCTTTACCTGGGGAGCTCAGGTCACACTACCAGCAATAACCTCGACGTGAGCGCTCTCCAGCCAGATGCAAAGGACCCCCTTCCCACCCTAGGGAAGGAAGCCTTCCTGGGCCCAATAGGGCACCATTCCTCTCCGTGGAACTTATTTACTGGCAAGTTCAACGGCAACGCGGAGGACTGCAGGCTGTCGGACAGCTGGTTTACACAGACGTGCCCGTCTCCAGGCGCATTCCCTGGAAGTAAATCCCCTCGATTCCAGTCTCACTGGCCTCCCAAAGAAAAGTGGGTTGGGATTAGGAGTGACACGGTTAAACCTCTGCTGTCCAGTTCTGTTGTTTTGGTTTGACTTTAAGGGAGCAGTGTTGTGTTCCAGCCTACTACCTCTTACATGCAAATCTTCTGACATCGAAAGGCTTTACAATATTATCTACCTCCAAGTAAAGTAAGTTTAAGAATCAGGGCATTTGGTTTAAAGCATAATTTTAACTGATGGGACACACCGAATTGCCTAAGAATCCCCAGGCAAGCCTCAAATTGAACATAAAACTATATATAAATGTATCCTCAGCCACAGAGGTTTTTACTGTCGTGGCTTTTTAAAAATACGACGAAGCAGCCTTGAATTAAGAGGGGAAATTTTTAATTCAAATACAGTGTTGTGGTTACCTACAGGGTTTTGTTTTGCACAACAGCTACCAAACACAGGTGTGAAGCTAACGGATTTTTGACACTAGGAGCAAGATCTCTCAACACACACTGTCCATTAGTCTCTTGCCCTGATTCCGCTGAAATTCACTTCCGGCCCACGATCACTACATTTTTTGCTCCCAACGAACGTTCGAGGGGTTGCCTCCCTTATAACTCCCTTTAATGGAGACACGTTCCAGCGTTCCAACCATTCACAAATATGGTAATGATTTTTCGCTTGTAATGTTTGTTGTACCGCTGGAAACCAGTCTTCCTCCATGGATTCTTCCTGAGGTTGATACCCTTTTGAATTACTTTCTTTTTTAACCGAAAAACAATTACAAACTTGAGATGTGTGTGTGTGAGTGAGAGAGAGAGATTACAATATATTTTATGACATTTCAGAGTTGCATGTTCAGGTGACTGCTGAGAATGAAGCACGTTTTCAATAAACGGGTATCTATGTATATAAAATATTAGATATGTATATTGTTTCCCAAAATAATAACCGTGCATTGGAACTGACAGCATTTCAGGAAACTCAAAGGATTTCACGCCTTACTATTTTAAAAAATCTAGGCCCTTCTCTCTCTCTCTAATATATATATATGAAATTGGAATTATTAAAGCTTCCCAGAAATTAAATTCTCATTTATTTAGCCCTGCGTCTAAGCCCTCCTTCCGATTATAACGAATCTAATAGAACATAAAAAAGAATTATTAATAATATGTAGAATTGATATTAAAGGAGCGAGCAGATTTGAGTGATAGGGCTTTTCTATAAAGGACAGAATGCTGTTTCGTTTCGTTTTGTTCTGTTTATGGTACAAGTGGCCCAAATCTCCTAAATACTATCTATCCAACACACCGTTATTATTTTACGAAGCGAAGGAGCAGAATGAATGGCGGAGTAAAACATATTTTAAGGAAGGGAGATTAACATAACTGAGCAGCCCAGCTGAATTTTAATTTAAAGTTTTCCCTTCTCACACCTAAGGGATTGCTGCATTTAAATCCATCGCGTATGCCCTGGAGGAAACCTGTCTTAAATCGCCGAAAAACGTTTTATCAACTTTCTTAAAAATTTACTTTCCCTCACCCTCAGAATGCTCCTTTCTATAGGCAACAGTGAAGCGGGACAGGAAGAGCTATCGACCTGGTGGCCCGGGGTGAAGGGACTCTATCTTACACATCAGGGGAAAGGAAGGAAGGAAGGAAGGAAGGAAGGAAGGAAGGAAGGAAGGAAGGAAGGAAGGAACTGACACCCGAAGAAACTATCGACACGGGCTCGGTACAAAATCCTAAAGCGCTTTTCCGTCCTTCCCTTCCTTCTTTTCTGCTTCGATCCTTCCCGCAGGCCTCTGACCAGTTTACCCTGAGCTTGGCTTCCCTCACGCCTCTTTTTAATGCAAGAAAAGAAACAAAAAAAGAAGCCATAATTGAAGCCACGACGTTGGAGGCTCGTTCCAGAACAAGCTCCTTCGGGCAGCAACACAGGCAGGCAACCGGGCAAAGGATACCCGGGCTTCGGATCGAATCGGGTCGTCGATGCGAAACCTGCTTCTTTCTTTTTCCTCCCCGCCCGCCCCCCATCTCCACGCACTCCTATTGTTCCCAGAAAAGCTAAGGGGAAAGTTTGGGTGTTTCTCTCCCTCCTCTCCCTTTTCCTTCTACTTTCCACTCCAGAAGTGCTTTCACGATCCCAGCGGCCGTTCCTGCTGTTGCTAGACAAGTGGAGTATTATTATTATTAGATCGCCCCCTGCCCAACCGCTCCTCCCCACCCAAAAAGCCTCGAGGCCTTCGGCGCCGGTGTCTGGGGCAGGGAGAGGAGGTGGAGAGACAGAGCCCCCCTCCACACCCCCACGCACCACCTCGCCTGGTGGGTCCGGTGCCCTCCTTACCTTCCGAGGTCCTGCTGGCGTGGTTGAAGTCCTTGAGCTTGTCCTTGTCTCCGTCTCCGTGCTCCTTGAAGAGGTGCACCGGGCAGTGCGCGCCGCTCTCGGCCAGCTCCTGCAGGCTGCCGGCTTCCGAGGCGCCCAGCTCCCGCGAGCGCGCCAGCCCACTCTCCAAAACTTCCCGGTACGTGATAGTCTCCTTCTTGTGGCCGGTGCCTCCTCCGCCGCTGCTGCCGCCACCGCCGCCTCCTCCACCACCACCACCTCCGCCGCCGCCACCTCCTCCTCCGCTGCTGCTCTCCTTGCTTTTCTGGTCGAAAGATTTGGAGACAAACGCGGTAAGTTCTTCCATGGCGACCCGGTGGCTGGGGAGGGGGAAGGGGAGAGGGAGAGAAGAAGCGCACGCTCGCGATCCACAGTGAAGAGGTCCTCCGCGCTGCAGCGGCTGGATCTGGGCGTGGGTCGTGGTGGTGGGGCTGGTGGGGTGGAGATCTGCACTCAGGAGGTCCAGGGGGCCGCCTCGTCGGTCCAGGCTGCTGCTGCTGCTGCTGCTGCTGCTTGAAGGTGGTGTTGCGCGTTGCGTGCGCGTGTTTTGTTTTAAATCCTCCTCCTCGTGACAAGCAGCGAGGAAGACCACGTCGAAGAGCAGAGACGGGGCGCTGTCTCGGGGCTTAGATCCCTCCCGCTGTTATTTATGCCTTTCAATGGGGAGATCACACTATTTATACATGGCTACCTCAGCCCAGCCCCCCAGCTCTCTCTGTCTCCAGCAATTACTGCCTCTTCCAGAGTCGCAGGCAGGACTCCGAGGAGCGATCTCCCCCCACCTCGGGCCAGCAATTGGCTTTCTTTGCATTTCATCGCGCTTTGGCACCCGTCGCACCTTGATTTAAGGGTGGCAAAGAGCAGGGAGAGGGAGGGAGGGAGGGAGAGAGGGAGGAATCCAATGAAACTCTTTCCCTCTCCTCTTTCTCCCCCACTCTCTTTCTCTCCCCCACTCCATCCCATAGCCTCCTCCCAAACAGGTATCTCTCCGCATTCTTTTCAATGGCTCGCAGGAACCAAACGGAAAGGAAGGCGTGGGGGCGGCGGCGGCGGCGGCGGGGGTGGGAGAGACTCGCGGAAGACCTGACTGGCTACCAGGAGATCTTCTGCTTATTATGGACACGCTAGGAGCGGGGGGAGAAAAGCTGGGCCGCCAACTCTTGCTAGACAACCGGGAAGGGGGAGGAAATGACAACAAAAAGAGCGGACTCTGGTTGTTCAATAAAAAGGTAAATCCGTGCCAGTTGGAGACGAGTTTTTCTTGGGCGACCGGGGGGTTGTTTCATTGTCGTTCTTGATGTGTATGTTTTGAATGTAGAAACCTGTTATAGAAAAAAAGAGGCATATTTCGTTCAAATGTCTCTTTCTCCTCAGGAACGTGGTCTTCCCTTCCTCTAATGCTAAGGGAGGGTTAGGAAACCCCCCCCTTGGGTGTTTGTGTCTTTGTAGGGAGAGGGGCCCCCAGTGGCTCGAGAGAGGGTAACGTCGGGGGGGGGGGTCTGTGTGTGTGTTTGCAGCAAATGGCAAGGAAGAGTCCCGGAGCCCCGCGAAGACTAACAAATGCGATCTGTAGCGTAAGGTTTCGTGGGCCACAGCACCCGCCACCCCTCTGTCCGGTGGAGGAGGCTTGGGCCTGCGGAAGGCTTACGCCAGAATGGATGGGGTGGGTTTCTTACATCGAAGTCTACTGGGGAGTTCAGTGGAACTTGTTCCAAAGTACAGTGGTACCTCGGGTTAAGAACTTAATTCCTTCCGGAGGTCCGTTCTTAACCTGAAACTGTTCTTAACCTGAAGCACCACTTTAGCTGATGGGGCCTCCTGCTGTTGCTGCGCGATTTCTGTTCTCATCCTGAAGCAAAGTTCTTAACCCGAGGTACTATTTCTGGGTTAGCGGAGTCTGTAACCTGAAGCGTCTGTAACCCGAGGTACCACTGTTAAAGTGCGTGGAAAGTGGGTGACAGGCAGCAGCCTTAGACTTCAAAGCGCCGGGAGATGTTGAGATTTCTAAACTCTGCTCTCTCGCCCGGCAAGATGAAATGCTGGATGAGTCTGTCTCTGTGTGTCTGTCGATCGAATCGACAGTTATGCCAATTTGCCATGGGGGATTCTTGGGACTATCTGCAAAAAAAGAATGCTCGTACCTATGAACAGGATTAAAGCTATTTATTTCGAATTACACACACACACATCCAAACACGTGCTGTCAGACTAAAAGCAGGAATCCGGCTGGTTTCTCCAACTGCAGCCTTGCAGACTGTTCTTACTTCCGTTGTGCTTAGGGCGAACTCCTTTTAAAAAGAAAACTCATTTTAAAAAAAGCAGCAGCTTAGGTGTTATGCATGTTTCCTCAGAAGTAAACCCACCCACCCCGCTGCTCCTTAGTACTGTAAACGTAATTGGAATTGGGAAAATCCTAAACGTGTTTACCCGGAAACAAGTCATTATATTAAATTCAGCGGCACTAATTTCCAAGTGAACATTCGTCTGGCGCTCTTACTCGCAAGTAAAATGCCAAGGGATTTTTATTCCGTAAAGTAAATCACATTTTCTCACTCGGATGCTGGCATCTTCATCCCCACTGTCGGCATCAACGCCCGTCTCCATAAAATGACGTTTATTTGCACATATTGGCAAATGTGCAGCGATGGATGGGAATTTCTAGTTGGTTGTTTCCCCTCCTCTTTGTGTGTGTCTGGGGGGTGGGGTGGGGAGAATGTACGATTACAACTCAAATCTCAAAGGATTTAGCCTTTCACAGACTGATGACAATTGTTAAAGGATCCAGCGGGGTGTATCCGGTCCATTCTGGTGCCTTAAAAACACCAGATTTTCCCACCTAAAGCGTGCCACAAACACCAGGCAAGAATGTTCTAATCGCCTCTTCTGGTCTGGCGTCCTTAAAGGGAGAATTGATTAATGAAGCTGCGTGCACCGCGTCGCCTCCCCTTTGCCTCGTCTCCAATTTTAACAAATCTTGTTGGGGCATTGAATTATTGTTTCCTGTCTAGCACGGCCCTCTCCTCCCCCCCCCTTCCTTCTGAAGCTGCGACCCTCGTGCACACTTCCGAGTAAGCGCGCATAGGATCGCGCTGCGTCGTGCATCTTTGATTTGCAAGTGCAAAATGCCACTCAGTTCCGCCTTCTGCGTTTCGGATCGGGGAGCAAGAAACTTTCCGGGTGGCTCTAAATCATTAACAGGACCCTAAAACAACGCGCGCGCGCGCACCCTCCCGCTCTCTCTTTCTCCACCTCTCCCCGGAGGCTGTTTTTAATTAATCCGCCGGTGCGCATAAACAGCAGCCTCAGCCACCTCCACCAAGGAAGAGAGGAGGAGAGGGAGAGGAAACAATTAATAAAAGCGCTTTTTAAAAGGAGATCAATTCCGGCGTGAATTTTAAAATAATTATCTGGAGGAACTAGGATTGATCGTTTGATCTCGGCGCAGTCGACGGGCCTCTTGACGTTTACGAGGGGTCTTGCTCCCCACCCCCACCCCACGCCCAGCTGAGAGCTGGTTCAACAAGCGAAGGGGCCGCGGGCTTCCCTAGATCAGAAGGAAGGAGTCGTCAAGCCTGCGCGCAAAAACCAATCAGACGCGAGGGAATCAGCTACGGAAATCGAGGATCAATGTGGAAAGCGAAGAATGGCGCGCGCGCGCGCACGGAAACTGCGCTCTGGGAGCATCCATGGCGGAAGGCGCTTCTGGACCAGGAGGGGGCAACCCAGGGCCCGATCCTAACCTCACCTTCTTGAACCTGGTCACAAATACAGCCACGTAGATTTGCCACCTGGCCCTTCCTCCAAGGAACACAGGGGAAGGCATATTTGGTGGATGTCTCGTTTGTATTCCGCCAACAACTCCGTAAGAAGCGACGCCCAACACAATTCACTTTGCTACAGTGTTGTACCTAGCGGAGAAAGCGAGTTGGGGCAACAACAAAACAAGCTCCCGCTTTTAAGTCGGTTAAGGCAGGTGGGTCGGAGGTCACTGATCTGCATTAGGAGATCTGGAGTAAGGCACTTGATGGAAAGGTGGTATGGCCTGGATGAAAAGGGAGATGCGATTGTTGAAATCAATGCAAACCACCAAAGTTCCAAACCACTTTGGTTCTCTGGAGGTACCAAAAAAGCAGAGAGAGAAGGAGAGGAAGTGACCTTGAAACAGGTGCCCCGCCATTTTTATTGCCCAACATTTCTTCTTCCTATCTATCTGAAGGTCATTCCTTTTCTTCTTATGTTTATTTTATTTGAGGGCTACTCTTCTGTTTTCTTTTGCTATCTCCGAAAAGACCACCGCCAGAAATGGTCCAGGTGGGAGGATTTCACTCACAGGGGTGAGATTCTTATCATGTGCCCCAAGCCCCACCCGCCTGCCATCCCTAAGTACCACTTCTGTGCACAGTCAAGTGTGAAGATCACGCCACGTGTCTATCCTCTCCTACCAATCGTGCGAAATCGTTGGCATAGAACAGTGCAGACAGACTTATCACGCTCTTGTAGCGTGAAAGATCGTGAATGCATTACTGTAGGAAGAAATTGCGTTTAAACTGGTGGAATTTAATTCCAAATTAACGTTTCTTCCACGTTCACTAGAGTGTTTGGATGATGATGATACTTCCCAGAGATATTTCTCTGGCAAATCTCATGGTAATGCCGGCAAAATAGGGTGACTATTTAATCTATTTCCAATATCCCTGAAGGAAAGTTAATTTCCTTGGATCGCAAAGCACCAGCATCATCTAATCGATTTGTAACTACTGTATTGTTGTTGCTGGTGACTTCGGAGGCGGTAATCCCCATTACTAACAATTTTCTCCAGGCTCCCTCTTGCACCCTTTCTTAAACAGAAGTAAGACCTCGTAGACACCCAAGCTGCGCCTGTGGTCGCCTGTCTCGCCCTCCCGTAGCAAGGAAGACTTGAAGCGCGCATCAGGTGCAGATGCTTGGCGGAGATTGCGCGCGCGCTTAAAGTGGTGGTCCGCATGCCTCCCACATCTGCCTCGTCAGATGACGGATTTCAAAGCTCCCTTCTTCTGGAAGGCTAATATGATCTAGCCTTGGTCTCTGGGCCTGGCAACTCGGTACTTCCAGGGCCCCGGGAAGCAGACAGGGCCGATACCACTCCCAGCTGTTCAGGAAGAATGGAGGCGTTTGGTAGGGAGTGGGGCGGATTACTGCTTCCATATAAGGGCCCTACTGAACTCAAGCCGGGGAAGCAAAACCGCTTCCATATTTCTCGCCCTGACATTTTTACGAGCGTCCCGTGGCAAACATAGGTTCGCCTATTTGCAACACAAATTAGGGTTCGTTCTCTGCTCGGAGTTGATGAATTGGGCCATGGTGGAAGCGGGGAAAGGAGGGCAAAGGGAAGAGGGGGTGGGGGGAGATGGAGAATAAAAAGCCAGACATTTGATTTCTCAGGAAGGAGCGATCTGAAAAATGAATTGGGGTTTGCAACTTTGTTCCTCGGCGTGGAACTCGGGAACTTTCTCCCGAGTTGCCTGCTTGGCGGCTGGATCCAGACCCGGCGCAGCCCTCGCTCCCGTTCAAACGACTGGGAGTGGGAGCGCTGCTTGTCCCAGTGAATGAGTCCTTTGGGAAACCTTTCCCCTCTCCCTGCCTCCGCCAGACAAGGAGACACACTGCCCAGGGGTGCCCACACAGGGAGAAACAGAACTGACAAACCAGAATCTGCAAGCCAACTGCTAACGTTTTCACAAGCCCAGGGAGACGTGTGTGTTTGAGAGAGAAATTTTACGCAAGTGTTTTAGCCTGTAGCCTTATTAAATCCGAATCTAATGGTTTCTCCCACCAACACCAGTTTTTCCTTTTCCATCCATCTTGATCCGGATTAATGAAGTGTATCCTTCGTCTCCTGTGCCCTCGTTCCCTCCTCTTAGTTTTACAGGGAAAGGGCTTTTTAAAAATACTGGGTTTATTTCCTGTGGCTTAAAAACAAAACAAAACAAAACAAAACTCTCCTATGAGAAGGGGAGACCGCACCCTCTTCTTCCCACACAGTTGTTTGGGACTGGCTCTGGACCTCCTCGATTTTGCCTCTGGTTTCAGTTCCAACCCTCCCTTCCCAGGCGGCCCGTCTCGTCTGAAGGACTCCAGAGACTCCCTCACCCAAAGACAAGCACCTTTGCTTCGATTTCAGGGTCCCCGGGTCAGAGCGGAACATTTCCACGGAGCAGCGGTCAAGTGGGAGGACAAACAGGGCAGCTGTAAGGGCGCAGCAGACCACATTTTCTTTTCATGGCATCTGGCGATGGGCTAGTTCTCCTCGTGCTAGCTCGCGTAGCTGGGAGAGCTCTGTGTGTGTGTGTGTGTGTGTGTGTGTGTGTGTGTGTGTGTGTGTGTGGAGACGATTGAATATGAATGTGGGACTCCCGGGCCTTTCCCCGCGGAAGCGAGGGGTGTGAGCTGCGTCTAGATGCCCAGAGAAGAAGCTTATCGTATATATTCATTGCGCATCTGAATGCGTCTTTATGTTCCCTAATCTAACATAACTCTTAAGATCCGCGTGCCCTAGGGCCTAGGGAGGCCTACCAAGCCCTGGGGAAATGTTATCGGGTAGAGAGAGCAACATAACGAAGTCTCGTCCGCAGCAGCCTCAGACTGAACATTTCGCCAGAGGTCTTGCAGGAGAACTTATTTATCTTTCTTTCTTTCTTTTTTAAAAAACGCCATTTGTCTTTAGCTTCCATTCGTCTTTCTGATGCTTCTCTCTGGCGACGACTGGATAATTTTTCTCTTCTTTCCCCCCCTGCCTCTAATCCGGAAACAGTTCCTGAACGTGGCTCTCGCATTGGCAAGCTGGCATTTCCCCTAGGCCGAGGGCGACGGGCTGACTCTCCCGGCGCCGTGGGGGCGCGGTTCCCAGTAGCTAGACAGCGAAGCCGAAGGATGCCGGCGACGAGTAAAGGCGGTGATGCTGGTCAAGCTCCCGAGATCAGCTGCAAAGATCAAGTTGAGAATGAGCGGCTGTTTTAGCATCTTAATCCTGGGCGTCATTAGACCCTAACCAGTTTTAAAATTTAGTTTAGCAAAGGCATCTCCCCCCCCCCTTTAAAGCTGCTCTGGCCATTGTCCATCGAAGTCCCCGACCCTGAGAGTCTTTTGACCACCTTACATGAAGACGAGCAAATAATCTTTCTCAGAAAAAACAATCAACCCGACCTTTCCATTCAATTTCTCTCTCGTCTTTTCCCACATTTTCGCTGCTCATCAGTCTAGGGACAATTTGTTTTATTAATCCGAATGGATGCAGTGTTAATGCGTTTCGCTTTTTCTGCGAATAATTAAATAGGCTTCTTCCTTCCTTTATTTTTTCTTTCTTTCCTCTCCGAAGCCTTTAAATATTTATAAGGATCGATCGAGAGATTTCAGAGTGAAGAGGTTTTTTTCTTCCCCTTAACACTTTTCATAGGAGAGGTTCAAAAGAAAGAAAGAAAGAGCCCGCGTCTTCTCTGTGTATGTTCTTTATTAATTTAAGCAATAGCCGCATCTCCCATAGAGGGGCTAATAGATTTTAATTCAAATAGGGGCCTTCAATGGTGATTATGAATGGATTGGATTGATCCACCCCAGCCACACTGCCCATCTAGAAAATTTAATAAAAGGCGTGATTATGGCGAGGGAATGCGTGGCGGTCGTCATGTGACATCCCTCCTCCCCACCCACCCCATCCCCCAATTTAAAGATTTATTTTGGGATCATCCTGATGGTCGCCACAGGAGGGAAATACGGTGGGATGAATCAGCTTTTTATATTCTGAACACAGGCAGGAGAGTCTTTCGCGCGCACCCGAACGGGAGCTGTGGGGTGCTCTTGCGCATATACCCCAGTCATTTCAGCGGGACTTTCGCAGGATAAATCCCCCCACCCCGATTGCACATAGATTTGTGTGCGCCTCTATCTCCGTGAGAAAGACTGCTTCCCTGCCCTTCCCCTTTAAAGTGGGAAGCATTTGAATTTCCAGTGATTTATATTACAGTCTTTGGAATTTCAAATGCTTCCCAATTTAAAAAAGAAAAGGAACAAATATTACCCCTCCCCCAACTCCTCGCCACACACAAACACACACACACACTCCTGCTTCTTTAGGAACCAGCCAGATGTCTTGAGTGGCTTTTGACGTTGTTTTTTAAGACGGAGCTTTTCTACTTCAAACTAGCAATAGGCTCACGCTCTCTCCGAGTCCACAGCAGCGCAGAAAGGATTTATTCAGAAGCTTCAGGGTTAATTTCTACGGTAATTAACAGAACGTGTGGTGTACTCGTATTCTTATACGTTAAAGGCCGGGGCGCAATCAGGAGCGGAGTTACGATGGTTTTAGGCTCTGGGCGTCCTGGTCTTGGGAAAGGGGCCCATCTGTAGATGATAACGCGCTTTCTTGCTTCCTATCTAAAATGTGTTTAGACAGCACTGATCTGTTTGGGGGCCATTCTGCTCCTTCTGGTGGGTGGGATCCTGGACTTGCCTGCATGGTGATCTGGAGTTGTGCATTCCCCTTCCAATTTACAGAAAATGGGAGAAATAAACCCAAGAGAAAGAAAGACAGAAAGATCAACTTCGTACTAGTCCATCGAAGTTAGTTTTAACCAATACCCGGGGGAGTAATCCATTCATCACGATGAGCAGTCGATCGATTTATTAATCTAGGGTGGTTTTTAAAACGCAGCTTATCTTTCCAGAAACCCGCTCGTTTGTTTATATCGTTACAATTAGCCTGTAAATATCTCTTGACTCATTCAGCGCTGGGAAGCGGCGGCTTCGTATTTCCAGTTTAAAAAGCAAAGCAATCATACTATCCCCCACAGAGCCCTTTGGGTGTGGGCGTGTCCGTAAGGCATTCATCACCTTCACAACAACCCTGGGAAGTCGGCCCATTTGATCCCAACTTTTGAACGGAGTTTCTCAGAGCTCAGCTCCAAAGCCTGTTTTATATGCCTTGCGCCTGGGTCAACATAAAGTCAAAAAGATGTCTGGAGGCATACGTAGAGTGCCTTTCTCTGATCCCCAAAGACACTCCCACAAATCTGAGATTCTAGGTGAGAATTTCCAGGACGGAGAGTAAGACACCCGGATCAATGTAATCCCCCCAGGACCTTGATTTTAGAAATTACACGGGAAAAACTGACCTACCTAAACCAGGAACGTCTCTACTGCAGCCGAAAGCTGTTTCATATTATCCCTGCCACCCTGACAGCAAGGCGGTTCAATGTAATATTTAAACCATTGCAACTTGGTCGCAGTCGCCTATGCCTTTTGGAGGCCCGGAACCTTCTTAACTAAGGATTCAAGAGGTTCAGCTGATCTAACAACCCTTTGTTGGAGGGATTCCTACCAATAGGGGGATAGATGGAGCAGACTCCGGGTCTCTTCACTCAGCGCTTCTATGACGGAGAATGGCCAGAGTAGCCAGCCCCTCTTTTATATACGAGGAAGCCTGAGCTGGAGAGGAAATCTCTGGCCTCTGAGACTGAGAGAGCACTGGAGAGGCTCGGATGTGGCCTGCAGACTCCTGCGCCTGACCAGAAGGAGAGCAACGTGTGTTTGAAGAAATCGTTAAGGGCGACTCTTTCTTTCTTCTTCTTTTTTCCAAACTCGCAATAACGATTCATAACTGAGTGAACTCGGCATATTTGTCTTTCGATGGTTTTTCGGCGCTCAATGGAATATTTTGCAAGGAGAAGAGAAGAGAAGAGAGAAAGTCTTGTAAATTGTTAACATTTTTTTTCAGTTATTTCCCCAACTAGCATTCCATTCCAAGGAACTGTTACTTTCCACCAATTCTCAAGGACGATTTATGGGATCACGAAGGCGGCTAGTGGAAATATTATACAGTGGAAGTTTGCCGTCTCTCTGGGATTGCACACCATTTGATAGCCATTTCCAGATGTTAATATCTTTTGCGTGCGCACACACAAATTAGTGTATTAGAAAGGAAGTCATTTCCTTACTGAATTAGATGAGGCCGAGGAGACAGGCCTAGGGGGGCACACATACACACGCACCCGCGCGCGCGCGCACAGAATACATACCGGATCCGAGAGAATGCACACACACACACACACACAATAATTATATATACACACTTTAGTAGTCTTTGCAGACACGATCCCCTTGGAGCTGGAAAGAAGGTGGCAGTATGAAACTGGCACAGCTAAAAGGGCCCGATTCACCCAGAGGTGCCCAGCTACGCTTGTATGCCTAAGCGATTTCTGCGGGCATAGAGAGTATTTGCACACACCCACCCCTCCCATTAGACCCAGACACCGCCGCTGCTTGCAAGGAAAGCGATTTAATTCCGCGGTGCCGGTGGCTCCCTCCCTACCCCACCCCGAGCCGGCCTCCTCTAATAACTGGGAAGATGAAAAGCACCTTTTCAGCCCTTTTTGCCTCTATTTGGAGGCAAATCCCATTTGTGTCTCTGGAAACCCCTTCGAATCCAATCCTAAAGCACCCATTTGGAATTATGTCCCAACAGGAGAAACAGGCCTGGGTGATGTCAGCGGAATTTTAACTCGCAACTAATTATGCTTAAAATGGCAAGTCGAAAATCCCTTCTTGGATGAGATGTACTTTGAGACTGATATACTGCACCGCCTCGGGTCATTTCGAACAAGATCCAGGCAAAGACAAGCACTTGTTTTTAAATGGGAGAGGGAGAAAGGCGTACTTTCCATTTCAACTCTCAGGAAGTGACAGACAAATCCCTATACCAATCTACTGTACAGTGGTACCTCGGGATAAGTACTTAATTCGTTCCGGAGGTCCGTTCTTAACCTGAAACTGTTCTTAACCTGAAGCACCACTTTAGCTAATGGGGCCTCCTGCTGCCGCCGCGCCGCCGGAGCACGATTTCTGTTCTTATCTTGAAGCAAAGTTCCTAACCTGAAGCACTATTTCTGGGTTAGCGGAGTCTGTAACCTGAAGTGTATGTAACCTGAAGCGTATGTAACCCGAGGTACCACTGTATTCAGAAGGAAACCCTGTTGAGTTCCCCGGGACTTACTCCTGGGTGAGTGGGAGTAGTAGGACTGCAGCCTAAAAGTGCTTAGTAGTGTCTGGATCGGGCCCTACTGGTTTCAAAGAACTCCTCCGACCTCCCTCAGGATTTCGGTGTCATTGCTCGAACTTTGCGTGGTCCTGCCCCAAACAATTACGTATATTCGGAAATTCAACCCCAGTTTATAAATCTATTTTACTCACCCTGAATGAGGCCATTTCAAATCACCGCAGGGAAAGTAAGCGGCACACTTGAAAACTGTGGGACTGCAAGTGCACACTGGATTCCTCAAAAGACTGGACTTAGTTTTACTAGGAAACCAAAGGCACTTTCCCGGGTCAGTTATCTGTTTAGGGTTGAAGCAGCCACGTGCTTAGCTTCGGTAACGACGCCGAGCCCCATCGCCACCGTACTACTCGCTCTCACCCGTGCGCTTTGTTACGAATACACGGGTTCGAAAGGTTCGCACGTGCACGAGTATCCCGCGATTTGCCGAGGCGTGGCATGACTCTCTGCCGGATGGGAAGAGGTGTGAACTGCGGTAAGTGCCGCGTGGGAAGAGTCACGGAAGCCACGGAACCGCGACTGTGCCACCACTCCTACGTGCCAGCGTGGCGCAGATGACCCAGGGGCGCGCGTGCCCACTAGTCCCTGAGTCCCGTGGATTTCCATGGAGCTTGTTTCCCATCCGGGTAAGAATCCTGCACAAATGCCCCCTCCCCCCAGCTCCATTTCTCAACAGCACGCGACTTGCGCCAGCCAGCGGCGCAACAGGTCATTGCAGAAGGTTGGACTCGATGGCCCCTGAGGTCCCTTCCAACGCTATGATTCTATGAGTTCAATTGCCCATCCAGGGACGGAGTGGTCTTCCATTTGAGCTGGACGTGAGGAGCGGAGGGGGCCGTGAGTTGCCCTCACTCGGCCCATCTGCTTTCAATCTCCCTAGGCCACGGCAGACAATGCAGGAGGGAGGCCCGGGAGCTCGCCTGGCCCCTGGGCCATCTAATTGAGGAGCCGGAGCCCAGCTGCAGCCCCGGGCTTCCTAAGACGGGCTTCCTAGCCAGGGCTTAGGGACGGCTCCTTCTCCCCGCCAACCCTCCTCCACCTCCCACCCTCGGCAGGGGCTTCTGGCCCCAGGCTAAGCCCAGGGCGAAAAGAACAGCTCGACCCGGCTGCTGGACGCCAGCCAGACGCCCGCCTGGCTTGGCGCAGCGGTCCTTAAGCTGCCTTTGCCGGAGAGAAGTAGAGCCTATGCTAATAGAGAAGAGGCTGGATGGATGTGTAGAATGAAGAAGGCTGGCTTCTCTCTCTCCCCGCCCCCCCCCCACACCTTTGGCACACAGCACATGGAGAGATGCTCACTTTCTCCAAATTGGTCCTTCCAACAGGAAAAAAAAATAGGAGTCCCAGTTGCGAGTCTTGGGTTCAAGTTCCGCCACTGCCCATTCAAGTCGTGACTCTACGCACACTTGCCAGAGAGTAAGGCTGCATCTGTACTAAAGCCGTTTCATGCCACTCATTCCCGTCTCATTCCTTGGAACGGTAGTTTATTAAGGGTTGTTAAGAGAGCCCTCACAGAGTGGTTCAACAATCAATCCCTCTTTGTCTGGGAACTGTAGCGCTGTGGGGATAGTGGCCTCCTAACACTGCTCTCGGCGCCCTTAACAAACTACAGTCCCCAAGTCTTCATGGAGGAAGCCTTGACGCTTTAAAGTGGTATCATAGCGTTTTAAAGATATAGTGCAGATGGGGCCTAAGAGTTGAATTCAGTGGGACTTCCTCGGGGCTAGACTCTGGCAGCCAGCAAGTCGCACTTCGGTGGACTACACTAAGTGGATCATGTATGAACCAATGGAGTTCATACATGATCCATTGACATTCTACACTTCTGATAGGTCACAAAGAGGGCTGCGATCCTATACACAACTTACCTGGGAGGGAGGCTCCTAAACGGGGCTTACTTCTGAGTTGATACGGACAGGATTCCAGTCTGTGAATCATTTTGTCTGATAATATGTTCTTATATACAAGATCACAGCCAGCTTCCTAAACAGTTGATGTACCCAGAATAATCACCGCTCACACACAAATCTTCATGTCGCCTGTTTAAAAACGAGAACACCCTTTAAACCCCTCTTCAATTCCCGTCCCGCAAAAAGTAAAGCAGAGTGATTAACGCGTGTTACGGAACAAGTGGTTGGAGCTAAAGGTTCCTGAATGGGGGGCCCTGTCCTTGCTGTCCTCTGCAGCTGGTACCCAAGGTTTACACAGCCTCTGACCGCGGAGCTTTCCGGCACAGCCACAGTTTTGTATTCTGAAAGGAAAGTTGGCAGCAGATTTATTCTTATTCTTTTTCAGCGCAATCTTCATCGATGGCATGGAGAAAAAAGCAGCAGGGCCTGTGAAGAACCCGCCGTGCTGAAGCGAGGCAGAGCTGGGTCTGATCAGGGCCTGGATGCGACCCTACATGTATTATGAGAACGCGCGCACACAAAGAAAGGCTCCCCGAGTTTCACGGTTAAAGGACCCACGGGATCCACATGAGTCAAATAAATGAGCTGGTTCTTACGCGTGTTTCCAAAACGTAATAACCACCCACAACAGAAGTCTCCCCCACCTCCTTACGCACAGAGGAAGAAGGCCCCTGATTTCCTGTGGGAGCCTCTCAGACGACCCAACCAGGCGAGTAGCAAGGGAGAGGGACGCCAAGCCGAAAGCGGAGAAAGAAAAACTCCTCTTGAGTTGCAGCTGGGTGGCCGAAATTCCCAGTTAGAAAAATTGTAGAGCTGAGAGGTGTTCCCAGGGGTCATTTAGTGCAATTCCCCTGCAATACAGGAATCTCAACTAAAGCATCCATGGAAGATGGACACCCAACCTCTGCTTAAAAACTTCCAAGGAACCCACAACCTTCTGAGGCAGGCCGTTCCACTGTTAAACAGCTCTTAGTGTAAGCAAGTTCTTCCTGATGTTTAGTTGGAATCTCATTTCTTGCCACTTGAATCCATTGGTTCATTCGCCAGGAGGCCCCGCCGCCCCTCGATTCGAAGAGAACACTTTCTACCCCGAGGCTAAGGGCCAGATCTTCCTCCCTGAGCCCTGGGTGTTTGTTGCCTCTTCTACCCTGAAGAAGCAGGAAACTGTAGGCGCCGCCGGGTTCCAAACGTCCTTATTGGATGAGGCGGGAGTCCTTTGGAACGTTGATATTTCTATGGAATTTTGGCCCCTGACGGCATTCTAGGTCCTGGGGGAAGTCCTACCAGTCAGGGCGTAGTTAGGATATACCCTAACTATACTTCCCAGAATTCTTTGGGGCAAAGCCGGACTGTCACACAGATCCAATGCGATCCAATTCGGAAAGGGGACGTACGCTAAGGCTCATATAGTGGGATTCGATGGTTTGGCGTGTAAAATGGGTTTGTTGGGAGGGCTGAGGGAGCGCGGGGCGACAACAGAAGACCCAGACTACTTGACGTCACCCATCCAGTTTAAAATCAAGCAGAGGATTAAACAGCAATTGTTTTCAACTCAAGACCATGAGAAGTCAGAGTGGAGAAGAGACTCTCTCCCGCAGAGATGAAAAACCTCAGCTGACCTCCAATCATTAGGTTTCTCGGGGAGAAAATTTTCAGTTTTCTAGGGTGCGAGCCAAGCTGGAACCCTCGAGCTCGCGATCGGTCCTTTCCATAATCTAGAATCAAATAAGCCCCCGCCCCCCCATCAACAACCACAAATGTAGACCAACCATCGTGTTTCCAGCGGACTAGTAACCCCTCTGAAAGAGCTCTTTTTGTGCGGCAGCCGAGGAGGTGGCAGAGTGGACGGTTCCCTCTCATTCTTATGCGTGGTCTGTGCGCATTAGCGTCCGCAAAGGCGCAGTCAGGAGCGGCGCTGAAGACGGGTTGCACATTTGATAGAAAGGGCTGCGATGTGGAAGGCCTTTAAACCAAAGGGAATGCCCTCGGGAGCGCGTTATACGCGGGACTTCCCTATCAACGGTGGCCTCAGGATCGTTCTCGCGATCGGGCCCTTTCCCTTGGAATGACCCGCAACCTCGCCGAGCTGAGGCCCATCGTCAGCAAAGTATCAGAGGACAGGAAAATGCCTTTTTTAAAAAAAACACTTGTAAAAGGCCTTGAAATTAAACGGCAATTAATTCGAAGCAATAAAGAGCTTTTAATGACTTGGAGTCCACTTGAACCAGATGAACGTATGGTCTTCTTTTTTAATTTTGGGAAAGGGGTGAAGAAGTCACCAAACCCAGTTCTGGAATGGAAACTCTACCCGAATCTGTTTTGAACTGGGAGGCGAGCTGAGGATCTCCCCCCCCCCCCCACACATACACACTTTTCTTTCTCGCTTTAAAACAAGGATTTCCGTTGTTCTGGAGAGGCAGAGAGGTGGTTATGTCAGGGATTATAGGAGGTGGGTTATTAGAGCTGAGATTACAGCAAAGGAAGGAAACCCCGAGCGCCAAGAGTCAGGCTAACAGGAGGACAACAAAGAATCTCTGAGTTGGAAGGGGGAAAACGGGGTCCCAGAAAACCACTAGACTGCCTTCCTTGGAGGCAGCAATCCTAGTTGTTTCTGGGGGCACCAGTTCCCCAGAACTGAATGTTTAAACAACTAGGCATTCTCACTGTCAGTTCTCCAACAAGCACACCCAAGGCTGAATCCCTGGTGGGGAGAAAGCCTCACTGGGCACAGTGACATTTGGTACCGAGTAGAAGGGAGCGGGTGGCGCTGTGGGTTAAACCACAGAGCCTAGGGCTTGCCGATCAGAAGGTCGGCTGTTCGAATCCCCACGACGGGGTGAGCTCCCGTTGCTCGGTCCCTGCTCCTGCCAACCTAGCAGTTCGAAAGCACGTCAAAGTGCAAGTAGATAAATAGGTACCGCTCCAGCGGGAAGGTAAACGGCGTTTCCGTGCGCTGCTCTGGTTCGCCAGAAGTGGCTTAGTCATGCTGGCCACATAACCCGGAAACTGTACGCCGGCTCCCTCGGCCTGTAAAGCGAGATGAGCGCCGCAACCCCAGAGTCGTCCGAGACTGGACCTAACAGTCAGGGGTCCCTTTACCTTTATTGCGCTGTAGAGCTGCGAACCTGCACAGATTTACATGTGGGTAAGTCCCATTGATCACAGAGGGCGTAGGTCTGGCCAAGCACTTTTTAAAGGTAGGACCCAAAGTTTGGGCACTCAGAGCGGTTTGGAAAAGGACAGGCGAAGGGGAAGATCTCATAATGGGTATGGATAGATAGGAAAAAGGAATTCTCACCCGGGAAGCGGCCAGAGATAAGATCTCAAGGAAACCTTACAACAAACCTTACAGCCTAGGCTAGTATTATTAACCCGCCACCCCATTGCGAGGGTGAGGGTGCAAGTAGGTTTGCCTAGCTGCAGTTCTGTACAATTAAGTGAAGCCAATGGGGACTTGCGCAGGATTTCGCTGTAATCCTCTCCAGATGTTGGAGAGCTCCCAACTCCCATCAGCTCCAATGGCCAAGGATGATGGGAGTTGCAGTCCACAACATCTGGAGAGGCGCAGGTTAGCCAGCCCTAGTTCAAACAGAGGAGCTCAGTCTTGTGGACATAGCGAGTAAAGGGGGCCTTTTAGTGTCCCCAGTCTCAGGGCCACCTCCCAAGGGCCAGGTTGTCCGGTGACCCTTGGCCCTGAAAAGTACGCGTGGGAACTATCCAGTTATTACAGTATTCTCTTCGTAGCCAGCTTCGCTTTAAACCGCTCAGTCGGCAGAGGACGAGGCTCTCAATCTCAGGGACTTGAGTTAGAGCCCCTCGTGGAGCGAAAGATTGCAGAGGGTTGGACCCTCGCAACTCTACAATGATATGATTCTACATAGAACCTGAGAATTCTTCCCCTTCTCCTCTGCTTGAGGAAGAGCTTTGCGTCACTGGAATTAGATTTCCGAATCTTGAAGCGGGGGAAGAATACTGCCTTCTCCGTAGACCAGCCCACCTTGGAGTAAATCAGCATAACTTGGTAGGAATCAGGGAAAGGTCTCCAACGTTGGATGGGGGACAGCAGCAACAAATGCAAACGGAAGAGGAACAGCAACGCAAAAAGCCGTCCTGGGTTCCTCCTGCTGCCCACGTTTCTTTGACAATGAGGAGAAGAGAGGGATAGGCAGAGTTTGTCAACGCAATGCTTCCATCGTGCCAAGGTAGCTGTTGACATAAGGGAGGCGTCTATTGGCCACGGTGGCTGCGTTCTTCCTCCGCTGTTGGAGGCATTTTGCTGCAGGGAATCACAAGCTTGTGGACTTCCCATAAGCATCTTTTGCGCCACTGAGAGAACAGGCTACTGGATTAGAGGAACCTTGGGTCTGATCCAGCAGGATCTCTGATACACAACCGCAGCTCGATCCTCTGCAGAGTTAAAGGCGCCGACCACCAGGCCCTTATGGCGCAATCCTATAAATGCTTGCTCTAAAGTAAGATGGACCCCCACTATGCTCAAGGAGCCTTGCCCCCTAGTAAGTGTTGTTGTCAGGGAAGAGCCGCCATCTGTCTGCTCAGAAATAGGTCCCTTTCTGAACCCATTGAGACTCAGTGAATAGGATCTCGTCCTGGCAGTACAAACCTATATCTGTCTACTCGTAAAAAAGCCCCGATGAGTTCAAGGGGACTTACTCGGAAGTAAGTGAGGATTGGGTTGCAGCTTTCAGGACTTCGTAGCTCTAAACACGTTCCTTGAAAACAAGAGTGTCCTTCTAGAACAGAATTGCACGCTGCGTTCTCTTCACTTCATCTTTTCTTTCTACAGTGTGTGGGATATAGTTCTCTATACAAAGTCCTTGGAGGCCCCAATCCTGGTCAGATGCGAAGCTCTGAGAAAACTTAAAAGCGAGGAGACCTCAGACAAAGGCGCCCCAACCCGCCCCCTTAGTTTCAAATGGACAGATGCTACGTCTGGGTTGGAGCATCTCTGAATGAAGCCGACTGCAAATGGGTCTGAAACCTCCTTGAGCTGCGCTCTTCCTGCAAGGAAAAAATCCCCCACGCCGGATTCTTCATCGCTTCCACGGTCTTCTCGAGGCATAACATCGATTCGGAATACCCAAGTTCAGTGAAACATCTCCACCCATAAATGAACCGCAAACTTTTAGGACTGACGCCTCTTCATTAGTCTTCCAGGTGATCTATAAACTTTTTGTTTTGGAGAGGGGGGGGGCATTTTGTTTTGGAGAGCTTAACCCACCCGTCCCCGCACCGAGCGAAATTACCACTCCCTTTCTAAATATGTTCATAGCCCGATCCTGAACAGCCTTCACTTTCGCGGGACTGATGGAGTCTAGGAGTCTAGGATTGCAGACTTCTCTTGGTGGTCTTGCTTCCGCTGCTTCTCACGCAGCTACAGCTTTTAAAGCAAGTTGTGCCCGCGCCAGACGGTCCAATATCAACTGGCCTCCAGGCGGCCCTGCTATGGAATCCTGGGCAGGTGTGTGTGTGCGTGGACAGTGCTAGGCACCGGAGAGTCCTGGGATCTGGGTTCAAATTCACTTCAGGAGGAGCCCCACGTCACGAAAGGCTTGGAAAGTGCACCAATCACAAGGACACAAGAGAAGAACTTTATTGTCTTTCTCCAACAAGAACAGGCAACAGGAAGTTTCTGATTCTAAACAAATCAACTAAGTGCAGGGCCACCTAGTGACTAAACGATATCATGACACTATCCATATTTTCATTAAAAGAATTATGCCCTATTGCAGGGGTCAGCAACCTTTTTCAGCAGGGGGCCAGTCCACTGTCCCTCAGACCATGTGGTGGGCCCGACTATATTTTTTTTTTGGGGGGGGGATGAACAAATTCCTATGCCCCACAAATAACCCAGAGATGCATTTTAAATAAAAGGATACATTCTACTCATGTAAAAACACGCTGGGGGCCGGATTGAGAAGGTGATTGGGCTGCATCCGGCCCACGGGGCTTAGGTTGCCTACCCCTGCCCTAGTGTATGGAGCCCAGGTTTCCAGTTTTGGAGTGGAAAGCTATTGAAACTAGGTTGTCTAGAGTTCCACATGCAATGGTTATCTATTTTCCATTAAATAGATGTAGGAACATTTTGGTCTTTAATAAAGGATCGGCTCAGTAACAGCTAAGTCATAACTATAGCATTCTGTACTATTCTACAAGGACTCAATGGGACCATGGTAGGGATAAAGTGAAATAGAAACTTATCATGATAGTCTCTTGTGCACAGCAACACCACACCTTTTTGTAGTTCATCCAAAAGGTGCAGATGGTTATATAATTTTTTACTTATTAGCTTCCTCAGACAACCTAGCACTATGAGTTGTCTTCCAAAGAGTGACAGCAAAAGTCATTGCAGAATGTGGAAAAATAGTGAATTGGCTGACTCCACTCCTATACATAGGAATTTCCTGCCCACTGATTTTAGGCTGACACCTTCACTGTATGGTTCTCAATGTATGCTTAAAACTTTTATGTTCAAGAAAGCCCATACAGACATGATGTGCATTTTAATATATAATTTTATTTTATAAGGCGTACTTAAAAAACAACAACTGCTGACTATTTTGAAAAACGTTAAGCAAACTTTTTAATATCTTATTTTATCAGGAATGCTAATTTCCTATTTCATGTAAACTGCGTAAAGGTTTTGATGAACAAGCATGACATAAATCCTGTTAGTTTGCTAGTTAGCAGATCAAATCTAGTTTACCATTGTGGGAGTGCAGAAACCTTGCACAGGTAAAGGACAGTTCGAGTGTTCACCCCACCCGTGCCATACAGGTGAAAGGAAGGCCTCCTTATAGGCTTTGGCGATTCCTACACTTCTTTAACGATTGGCTAGCTGAGATCCCAGGACTGTTGTAAGCAGGCAGCTGTGAAAAGCTGTAAGGTTAGCCAAATGGCCCACAGATGTCAATTCATCCCCCCCCCCCATGCCTTGGCAACACTGGCGGCTGCCTGGAGATCTCAAGTGTGCTGACTTCCTTGTGGAGAATGAGTAATTCACTCACTCCGTGTTATTAATTAGAAGATTAGCAGCTGTCAGGGGTGGACTTGTCGGCCGCAGAGAGAGAGAATGGGAGAGAGGGAGAGAGACTCTTTTAAGCAGGTCTGGAGCATGACTACGGAGTGTGCCAACCAGCTCCCCTTCTGATGCTCAGGGCCTGCTTTCCCCATTAACGCTCAACTGGAGGGATAGGAGGGAATCCTGAGAACCTGAGATCCTTTCCAGAGAAGGGAACCCAACCCAAAACGTTCATCGTTCATCGCAGGCAGCTGTGCTAGAGCGACAGCAGCTGCTGGAGAGCAAAGCCCCAGGGACAGAGGCTAAAGGTCTCCTGCTGTACAAAAAAGAGAGGGAGCAGGAAAAAAACCCCAGCTTAGACCTTTCCGGCAGCTCATGAAAGCTAAGAAGCTGGGTGTGAAAAGAGTGCAAGGTGAGCTGGAGCAGTTAAGTCAACTGCTTCTTATCACCTCTTCTCTTTGAAACCGGCTGTGGGGTCCTGTAGAGTAGGGGATTCCACCTCTAGTTTCTCTGTTCCTTCATATGGTTTCATGCTCCTTTTCCTCAAGTGCAATGAGAAGTTCATTTGCAGCTGGAATAGGGAGGTTGTGGACCTCCAGCTGTTGTACTATGACTCCCCTCAACCCTGACTGCTAGGGATGATGGGAGCTGGAGCCAATCAGCATCCAGAAGGTCACATGTTCCTCATCCCTACCTTACCAGTTCCTTTTTCCTTCAGAGGAAGAGCCCTGGAGATTTCATACCCTCCAGCATAGGAATATCCTAAATAATAATAATAATAATAATAATAATAATACCCCATCTATCTGACTGGGTTGCCCCAGCCACTCAGGGCAGCTTCCAACATATATAAAAATATAATAAAACATGACAATTAAAAAAGCTTCTCTACTTAGGGCTGCCTTCAGATGTCTTCTAAAGGGACTGTTCCTGGAAAATAAGGACACTTGGAGGGTCTGCTTATGCAAGTATCCAACAAATTTGATATATGATAATAATCATGTTTCGTTGGAAATAATATTAACTCTGTTCAAAAGGTGTTATTTCCCAGTAAGTGTGCATCTTAACCAGTGGTTTAAGCAATTAAAATTTCTGAGGAAAACTCTGGTGGGTCTGCAAGTTAAAGTTACATTTCTTTATTCTTGAGGGCTATTTTGGTTCTGGTGGTTTAGTGCAATCATAATCATAAGTATAATGTATTCTTATTTATATCCCGCCCAACTGGTTGGGTTTCCCCAGCTACTCTGGAATATGGAATGGACAAGGAAATATTGAAAATAAACTTTGTTTTTGTTTTAAATGTACATTGACTTATGCTTCCTTCATTATTTCAGAAGACATCCATTTTCAGGTTTTGATCATTTGCAAATTCATGCAAATTTAATTGGTTAAATTTTAATTTGGTTAAAAGAGAGATAATGAATCAACTGAAATATATTTCATTGGTTGACACCCAAAATATACACATGGCCTGATGGTGACCTGTGTTATACTCCATAATAGCCATAATGAGTAAAACCACATTTTGGAAATGTGTTATCAATCTACCATTCTTCCTTTTTGGATGGAGTCCAGATTATTAAGTATAGTACAACACCTATACTGCTTAACACCAAATGAGCATAATCTGAACAGGTTAAAAATATGTGCGAGACACATCCCCACCCCCACCCCAATTCAAAACATATGGGAAAATTGAAATTGCTTATTTAAAAATATATAAATATGTTTCACTAACTAGATATCTAACCTTTAGAGCCCTTATTCCTCCATATCCTTTTTTCTGAATGCCCTAATTTGCACATTTATAAAAACAAATATTAACTATAGTGGGCTGTGTTTTTAATTCAATATCAGAACTGAACTTTATTTATACTTGGCTTATATCCACAAAGATTGAGTTAATTTTCAGTTAAACTGCAGGTGAAAGACCATGTGCCCTATTTAAATTATTCAGCACAAATACATTTAAATCTAGTATAATAGGTGAATTCATCGTTACCGTTGCTTTGCAGCTTAGGATTGGAAAATGACCTCTAATAATAATAATAATAAACCTCCTCATACGGTGCTTAGATTTCAGTTGCCAACTTGCCACTAAGGACCTGATTAGCTATAAATTTATGGGAATCTGCAATAACTGGTGTTTGCCTCCTGATAATGTTTTCTGACACATTTCAGGAGACTCAGCTGATCTGTGTTAGAGATCACTGTACAGAATCTGCAGTTTATACAGGCAATAAGTAGACAGAAGGTCCATTTGAGACCTTTAGCTATAGAGAAGCACATAAGGAAAACGGTTTCCATAGAAACGTGCCCCAAAGCTGTCGTTAGTATAGGAAAAATAGTTTTATGATTATTTCAATGAAGTCTCGTATTTTTGTTTTCAGTACTAGGTAAATAAAATAGGTACAAGGTCAGTGGAGTGTGGGGATGATACTTGAAACATGGCGTCGGGTGGCGGCTTACATTGCAGTCTTCCATCAAGCACTCCATTGGATGGTGGGCAAAGTTCCAAAATGGCAGCCAAGTGAGTCTCTGTCTGGTATTCTCTCTCCTCCCAAAAAACAACATGTGACATCTTAAAAGCTACCAGATTCAATCAAGATGTAAACTTTCATAGGCAGGGTCCTACTTCATCATCCAATAAGATCCTGAACCAGTTTTTTTATGCATCCTGGGAAATAACTTCTAGAAACCAATCAAAATAACATGGGAGGTCAGGATCTATTCAGTTCTCTAACAGCTCTGTATATTTTTGGCCCAACACATAGGCCAAAGTGGGAGCAGAGGACACTGCCAGTTGATTGGTTTATCTAGTTTAGTATTGCCTACACCAACTGGCAGTGACCCTGAGGATTTCAGACAAGAAGTTTGCCCTACCTGGAGATGCCAGAGGATGAGACTGGGACCTTCTGCATGCAGAGGTGATGCTTTAACATTGATGCTTTAACACTGAACCATGATCCTTGCATTTCTGTCCCAAGGAGCTCAGGTTGGCTATGGATCAGACCACCATTTTGACCAATGATTAAGCATTAGACGAGTAGAAAGTTGGCTGATTTTTAGCATCCATGTCTGAAGAGATAGGAAAAGATCACTCCGCCCCCATGGATGTATAGTGGGGGGGGGGGGACACACAGCATATACACTGATGTAAACAATGTGTGGGAGGATCTTGTGGGAGTCTTACTTTCAGTCTGCCATCTTTATTCAAAATGGCGGCTGGCATACAATGGTCCGCGGAGAGTGGCACCCCCTCGTGCCAACTTTGGTGACGGTATCTCAAGAGGTAGCTACACCTTTCGAGAGAAAAATGGACAAACCATTTCCCAAATTTATCATAGATTATGGAGATTTCTACCTCAGCCTTTGATTGTGCTCAAGGTGGCTTACAACAGTTAAAAATGACAACAGATAAAAGAAATACGCAAATACATTAAAACAAGCCGTATTTGCAACAGATAAAAGCAGCTTTAAAAAAAGCATAAAGGAATTAATTCACTAAAAAAAAATGTTAAAAACCTTGGCAGCAGTGAATAATGTGATGGAGCACCACCACTCATGTGACCTCTGGTCCGTCCTTTTGCTGCTGCTTACTGGGAGGTAAAGTAGGCAGGCAAGACAATGGCAAGGTCAGTGCAGTGCAAATGCACCAGCAGAGCCAATCTAGTGCTCCCGCTGGTGTGTTTGCACCATACTGACCTCACCACCATGTCAACCCTCCCCCTCTATCTTCTGGTAAGCAGCAGTAAGACGATGAACCAGAGGTCAGGTGAGAAGCAATGTGCCATCTGCTACTGCTCCTTAGTCCAATAGGTCCAGCAGTTGCTGGAACAAAAACCACATTTCCTTATTTATTTGGAGTATATATACCCTGCTCTTCACCCAAAGGTCACAGGGTGGGTTACTGCATGATAACTATATGCAACAAATTATTTCAAATATATAACTTAATCAAAGCTTGGGAACAATAGCGCTTCCTTGCCAAACAGCAGGCACCTGCAAGAGAGGAGGGCTCTCCCCTGGCAGGGAACTCCGTAGCCTAACAAGCTGTGACTGGTAATGATTTCAGGAATGTACTTCATTCCCAGTGAGTATTAACCCAAATGTGCAATTTGCCTTTGCCAAGCTCTGAATTCCTCTAAATATACAGCAGAATGTGATTAATGCTTCAGATACTGATATCTTTAGTGATGTCCAGAACTGGGAGAGTACAATTAACACACACACACACACACACACACACACACACACTGAAAATACATAAAACCTGAATGAGGCTCATATAATTTCCTTTCAGAAAGAAGTGCTTCCAGTGGGCTGCAAACACTAATTGATTAATTGGCATGTTTAATTAATAAATCAGCACTTTCAGATTTGGATTCAAAATGATAATTTAAGTGGTCCACTGTGGGTTTCAGTGCTGATGACGCTATCATTTTTAAAATTTATTTTTTAAGAGTCTGTATCTTTCATTCAGCCAATACGTTTTGGAAGTTTATGAAGAATAAGTTGTTTTATTTGTCTTAAAGTGATAATTAATAACACACTCTGATAGGTGACTAAGACCAAACTGATGCCCAGTTCATAAACACATCACCCAGATCCTGTATTGTTTGGTTGGAAGAGAGCTCTGATGCACACACAAGGATCACCTATTCAGTTTATTGGGGACAGTAGCTTCCTGCATGCAAAGACATGCTATTGCCCCTCCATTGAACTGAATGGGAAAGTTTATCTGGGCAGGATTTCTATGTATGTACTAGAAATGTAAAATCATGTAAATTTTGAAAGCATGTGAGAAAACCCATTTCCCCCTGTCCCCCCCCCCCCGGAAAAAAATAGAAATTTTTTGGGGGGGTGGAAAAATATGCAATACTTATTTTATCATCATCATCACTGATTTATTAACCACTTTCTAAACAACTGCCTCAAGACGATGTACAGGAGAGATAATTAAAAACAGTTAAAAACACACATTTGAATAAAAAAAACAGTTTAAATACATTTAAAACAAAACTAAAACCATATAAAGCAGACATTCATAATAAAAAAAGAGCTGTTTTTTCCAGCTGGATTTTTAGTGCCCTTTACAGATCAAAAGTCACTTTGTTACTTTGGGAACCTAAAATGTATTATGTATAACTTGGATTGTGATAAAAAATATCACCAAATCATGCTGTATATATTAAAATCACAGTTTGCTCAGACAATTATTGCAAACTGAATTTTTTAAAATTTATATATTATTTTTTTTGCCTCAGAGCTACAAGCTGCTGAACTGTAAGGAATCTAGCACCTTTCTCATTTTGCCGGTTTATGAGGAGCACGCCCAAAACAATGAAAACAGGAGAAACCATCAACATTATAGTAAAACAAAGAGAATTATTATGTATTCTGAAGATTATTATGTCTCCTCCGGTCCTCCACAGCCTCAAGCCGCATTCATTTCCATAAAAGAACTGGAAAAAGAGAGGGTGGAAGAAGATTCAATGAACACTACATGAAATTTAATCAGTCTTATTTTCTGAGCGATCACTATCACTTTCTCCTTCTGCTTCTTTGTGTTTGTCATTATATTTATTGTGATTTCTAAAAATGGAAGGTTTTGCCTGGATGGAAACAAACTTCTCTGCCCTTTCACATGTCACAAACTAAAATGTTTTCATTTTTCAGAAAACAAAGAAACAAAAAAAGGCTTTCGGAGGACATGGTTCCCCCATCCCAAATTTTTCTGGTTCCCCATCCACCCACTGGCCTTGACACCTCTAGAAGGCATGCAATATACCAGAGAACACACAACATGGCATTTGATCAACAGGGCAATTCTGAGGAAGTTAATCCCACTGTGCTTAAGATCCAAAGACAATGTCTGGCTGTTCATAGTATTCACACAAATGCTGCAAATAAAGTCTGTCTCATTTGCAAGTATCTGCCAGCGCTGTGCGGCGGTCTGGAGTGTGTCAGGTGCTACAAACTGGAAATCCAAACAGGAGAATGACCAGAAGGCAGGACTGGAGAATGAGCCAGGAGTCAAGACCAAAGACCAGAAACATAAGCCATGCTGGAATTCCAGTCAACCATGTTACCTCTCACACAAGAAGCCCTGAATTCCACAGAGCCTCCAAGCAAGAGGAGTCTATGTTGCATTTGCTATCATTTAACCATCCTTTCTGCATGCCTTTGTTCTCTCATCCTAGCCTCTAGGGACTAACAAGGTTGTGTGTGTGTGTGTGTGTGTGTGTGTAATTAGTTTTGCCATATACCCCCAATAATAACCTAACTATAACAATAACAATTAATTCCCAAATTATACAATTATCAAAATGTCAATCAACTTCCAATTAATAGATTTTAGTTAAAGTGGCTCCCCGCATGGTGGTTTGGGTGCATTGCCAATCCACTAATTAACATCAGTTACATTTAGTTACAATAATAATCCCTTAGTCAAGAGTGGCATAATTATTAATTTCCATTTGCGATGTTACAATATATAGATTTATAAAGCTTCAGGTTAGGAACTAAACTGAGCTTGAGTCTGGACTAAGGAGTCTGAACTCCTGTGTTCTGATTTGATACAAGATATCTAATCTCAGAACGTTTCAGGATTTGAGCCTCTGCCATTGGCCCTTAAACTCTGAGTTATGATTCACAGCTTGGAAGTTTAGACAGCCAATCATATTGGGAGTGGGAGTGGCCCAGGCCTTCAGAAATGTATGTAAGCAGTTGCTTTGCCCCTGTTGTCCAGTTCTGTTAGTTCAATTGTGGGAATGTTCAGGGATGCAGGAGAGGATGTATTGTTTGATTATATCCTTTCCAACTTGTGTTAACAAGTTCCACAATTTAGCAGAGTAACATTCCCCTTTTTAAACAGTGGATGCGTTTGCTCAGGCTCGCTAAAGCCTCTATAATAGCTGTCCTTTTATTTTCCCCTTATTCCCTCATAAAAGATAAGACATGACACAGTCTTCTATATAAGTATAAAAAGAGTTTACTCACTCACATTCTGTTCACAATTGGATCCCAGAAAGGAAAGTTAGCTTAGAAAAGTAATGTACACCTGGAAATTATCCCATAAGGAGACAGTCCCTTTGTCCTCTCTTGGCTGGAGAGCATCTTTAGGCTAAGCAGATGTTGCTTCTTCAAGGAATGTAGTCAGAGACAGATCATAGAATCATAGAATCATAGAGTTGGAAGAGACCACAAGGGCCATCGAGTCCAACCCCCTGCCAAGCAGGAAACACCATCAGAGCACTCCTGACATATGGTTGTCAAGCCTCTGATTAAAGACCTCCAAAGAAGGAGACTCCACCACACTCCTTGGCAGCAAATTCCACTGTCGAACAGCTCTTACTGTCAGGAAGTTCTTCCTAATGTTTAGGTGGAATCTTCTTTCTTGTAGTTTGGATCCATTGCTCCGTGTCCGCTTCTCTGGAGCAGCAGAAAA
Organism: Podarcis pityusensis; assembly: GCF_964106645.2. NCBI lineage: Eukaryota > Metazoa > Chordata > Lepidosauria > Squamata > Lacertidae > Podarcis > Podarcis pityusensis. Next base: position 72,676,399 of record NC_138027.1, read on the forward strand.
CAACCTTTCTCCCTCCTCTATGTGACATCCTTTTATATATTTGAACATGGCTATCATATCACCCCTTAACCTCCTCTTCTCTAGGCTAAACATGCCCAGCTCCCTTAGCCGTTCCTAATAAGGCATCGTTTCCAGGCCTTTGACCATTTTGGTTGCCCTCCTCTGGACACGTTCCAGTTTGTCAGTGTCCTTCTTGAACTGTGGTGCCCAGAACTGGACACAGTACTCCAGGTGAGGTCTGACCAGAGCAGAATACAGTGGCACTATTACTTCCCTTGATCTAGATGCTATACTCCTATTGATGCAGCCCAGAATTGCATTGGCTTTTTTAGCTGCTGCGTCACACTGTTGGCTCATGTCAAGTTTGTGGTCAACCAAGACTCCTAGATCCTTTTCACATGTACTGCTCTCAAGCCAGGTGTCACCCATCTTGTATTTGTGCATCTCATTTTTTTTGCCCAAGTGCAATACTTTACATTTCTCCCTGTTAAAATTCATCTTGTTTGTTTTTGCCCAGTTCTCTAATCTGTCAAGGTCGTTTTGAAGTGTGATCCTGTCCTCTGGGGTGTTAGCCACCCCTCCCAGTTTGGTGTCATCTGCAAATTTGATCAGGATGCCCTTGAGTCCATCATCCAAGTCGTTGATAAAGATGTTGAATAACACCGGGCCCAAGACAGAACCCTGTGGCACCCCACTAGTCACTCTTCTCCAGGATGAAGAGGAACCATTGATGAGCACCCTTTGGGTTCGGTCAGTCAGCCAGTTACAAATCCACTGAGTGGTAGCATAGTCAAGACCGCATTTTACCAGCTTCTTTACAAGAATATCATGGGGCACCTTGTCAAATGCCTTGCTGAAATCAAGGTAGGCTACATCCACTGCGTTCCCTTCATCTACCAGGCTTGTAATTCTGTCAAAAAACGAGATCAGGTTAGTCTGACATGACTTATTTTTCAGAAATCCATGCTGACTATTGGTGATCACAGCATTCCTTTCTAGGTGCTCACAGACTGTTTGCTTAGTGATCTGCTCCAGAATCTTCCCTGGTATTGATGTCAGACTGACTGGGCGGTAATTATTTGGGTCCTCTCTTTTCCCCTTTTTGAAAATAGGGACAACATTTGCCCTCCTCCAGTCTGCCAGGACTTTGCCTGTTCTCCAGGAATTCTCAAAGATGACTGCCAGTGGTTCTGAGATCACATCTGCCAGTTCTTTTAATACTCTTGGATGCAGTTCATCTGGCCCTGGAGACTTGAATACATCTAAATTAGCCAAGTATTCTTGTACTATCTCCTTAGTTATTCTGGGCTGTGTTTCCTTTGCTGAATCATTTGCTTCAAATTCTTCAGGTCGGGCATTGTTTTCTTTATCGGAGAAGACTGAGGCAAAGAAGACATTGAGGAGTTCAGCCCTTTCTGTGTCCCCTGTTTGCATTTCACCATCTTCTCCTCTGAGTGACCCCACTGTTTCTTTGTTCTTCCTTTTGCTACGAACATACCCATAAAAGCCTTTTTTGTTGCTTTTAACCTCTCTAGCAAGCCTGAGTTCATTCTGTGCTTTAGCTTTTCTGACTTTGTGTCTACATGTGCTGGCTATTTGTTTGAATTCCTCTTTGTGGTTTCCCCCCTTTTCCATTTTTTGTACACATCCTTTTTTAATCTTAACTCAGTTAAAAGTTCTTTAGATAGCCACCCTGGCTTCTTTAGGCACCTTCCATGTTTCCGTCTCATTGGTATTGCCTGATGTTGTGCTTTTACTATCTCCCTTTTAACAAACTCCCAGCCATCATGAACTCCCTTTCCTTTTAGTATTACTGTCCATGGGATCTCACCCAGCACTTCCCTAAGTTTTATGAAGTCAGCTTTCTTAAAGTCAAGAAATTGAGTCCTAGTATGCTTGGCTGCTCCTTTCCGCTGTATAGTAAACTTCAGAAGAGCATGATCACTCACACCTAATGATCCTTCCACTTCTACCCCACTAACCAGGTCATCAACATTGGTTAGGACCAGATCTAAAATGGCTGTTCCTCTTGTTGCTTCTCCCACTTTCTGGACAATGAAGTTGTCTGCAAGGCCAGTGAGGAATCTGTTTGACCTTATGCTCTTGGCTGAGTTTGACATCCAACAAATATCCGGGTAATTGAAGTCCCCCATTACTACTATCTCCCTTCCTTTTGCATGCTTGGCCATCTGTTCCAGGAAGGCATCATCTATGTCCTCCGTTTGGCTTGGGGATCTATAGTAAACTCCCACAATGAGATCACTGTTATTCTTCTCTCCCTTAATTTTGACCCAAATGCTCTCACTTTGGCTTTGAGGTTCTAAATCTTGGATCTCTTCACAGGTATACACATCCCTGACATATAACGCCACTCCTCCTCCTTTCTTGTCTGGTCTGTTTCTCTGAAATAGATTGTACCCCCCCATTATTACATTCCAATCATGGGACTTATCCCACCAGGTTTCAGTGATGCCTATTATGTCATATTTAGTTTGCTGTACCAAGAGCTCAAGCTCATCTTGTTTATTTCCCATGCTTTGCGCATTAGTGTACAGACATTGAAGTCCATTAATCATTCCCCCGTCTCTTATTTAAGGATTTTTTCCTTCCACCACTAGGTCTGCATGCTGTTTGCTCCATTTGGTCTATGACATTTGGATGATCATCTTCATCAATTGATAGACTCCTACCTTCAGGAGCACTGTCTCCCTCCCCCACATTAGTCAGTTTAAAGCCCTCCTGATGAGGTTTCTGAGATTTTTGGCAAAAACATTTCTCCCAACCGTTATGAGGTGCAGCCCATCGCTTGCCAGAAGTCCATTTTCAAGAAACTGCAGTCCGTGATCTAAGAATCCAAACCGTTCCTGTTTACACCATTTGCGAAGCCAGCTGTTCACTTTCACTATTTTTCCCTCTCTCCCTGGGCCACGTCGTTCAACTGGGAGGACAGATGAGATGACAATTTGTGCATTTAATTGCTTCAATTTCCTGCCCAGAGCCTCGTAGTCTCTTTTGATCTTCTGGAGGCTATTGCTTGCAGTGTCATTGGTTCCCACATGAACCAAGAGGAAGGGGTATTTGTCAGTGGGTTTTATGATTCCTTGCAGTCGTTCAGTTACATCTTGGATCTTAGCCCCGGGGAGACAGCACACTTCCCGAGACATCTTGTCAGGCCCACAGATCACTGCTTCTGTTCCCCTCAGTAGGGAATCCCCTATCACCACTACACGCCTCCTCTTAGGTTTGGTCGGGGTTCTTCCGTGAGCTGTCCGTTCCAAGGTCGCCTGCACATTCCCTGAGGACTGACTTTGCTGCTCGTCTTCATATACCTGATCGACTGTAATGAGGGAGAGATCCTCAAATGGAGTCTGCTCTTCGTCTTCCATGCTAGGGGAGAGGACCTCAAAGCGATTGTGTATTTCTAAACAATCAGAGCGAACCCTGGGCCTCCTACTTCTTTGAGTCACGTTTCTCCATATATCTGGCTCCTGTGTTGGTGAACTAGCCTCCTTCTCAGGGGAGTCCCCTGTCTCCTCCTTGGTGGAGACGGTGTGCTCTGTTGCTTCCAAGAAGAGCTCCAGCTCTCTAATTCTTTGGAGCGTAGCTACACGTTCCTCCAGTTGCTGGACTTTGTCCAGGAACAGCAGGCGACTGCAGCTGTTCCCTCCCCCTCCATCTTGAAAATGTGTCGTTGGGGGTGGCTACAGCGGTCCTCCATCATAAAAAGCGTGAAGACAGGACAAATAACTCCCCCCCAAAAAACCTAGGTCTCCCCCAACAAACGTTTGAGACTAGCTCCCCTAAATCTAAAAGATGGATCAAACTGCGCGTGCCGCTGCCCTGCAAGCTCTGATAAGCTCCTCCCACAGCTAATCACCTGCCTCAACAGAAACCCTGCCCCCTCTGACCTTTGCACAGGGAGAGCAGCTAATCAGCCACAAAGAAACACACACACACACACACACACACAAGAAAACCCTTTTTGCTCCTTCTTCAACTGCTGCCCTGCAAGCTCTGATCTGACCAGATGGCTGACCAGTCCTACTCTTTTGTTACCTGGGCAGATGAGGTCACACCCACCTCTAGTTACATGCAGAGGAAGTCTGTCCCAGCCTAGGAGAAAACAGGAAGTTCTGACTGGCTGGTCCAGACATCCCCTTTTATGTCCACTCTAGGGATGTTGTACTTGACTGTTCTTGTGTTTCACATCCCACATCAATAAAGGTTCTTGCTGTTATCACTGTGTCTTGCCTCATGGGAACCCACCTACACTTCAGGCAGCTTAGAGACTGATTTCCAAGTCTCCTTTCAATGGATCTTTCATATATCACTAGTCCTCAGGAGACTTCTGGACCTAGGACACTTCACTGGGCACATCTTATGTTGATAATGTAACTTTAGTGTTCTGAACATTCCCAAGCACCCACCTGGGGCTTAATAAATGTCAAAACAACAGTACCAACTTCCATAACTGTGTTGTGGAGGTTGTGCTGTAGCGAAAAGAACAAAGAATTTTGTAACACCTTAAACTTGCATTTCTCTATCTTCCGCTGTAGTGATTGTGAAGAGAGGAGTGAACTCTCTGATTTGAAGAAAGAATTAATTTGAAGACTTGAAATGAACATGTGACTGACTCAGGAAGGGTGAATCCCAAGAAGGAATTATTCTTCCAATAGAGAACACAAATCGCCATGACAGCAAAGCCTTCGCAAAAATTAAAAATATCACAATCCAAAATGTATCTGCATAGAACAACAGTGTGTTGGGAAAGCTGTGACTTTTGAAAGGAATTTTTAAAATGGATTAAATCTACGGACAATTCACTGAGAAAAGAGCAGAATTCCATAAGCCAATTGTCCACTGACCATGCCACCCACTCCATTCAACATAATCAGACAGAGCAGACAAAGCAGAGGAAAGCTACAGGAAAAACTGGATTTTGCATATGAGAGAGCTACATATGGCCAGCTCTGGAGTTTATACTCCTTTAATCTGAAGCAAATTCACAGATACTTGAATCAACCTATCCAAAGAGGAAAGAAGTTCCTGAAGGTTTTATTGCTTGCCATATTTCTGCAGCTCCGACTATAGCCTTTTGTTTGGTCTGAATAATTGTTTTCATGGGGCTGCCGTCTGTTTTGTTTACGTATTTAAAAAAAAATTAAGGCAAGTGAAGCATTTATTGCCCACTTAATTCACAAAACAAAATGGCAATGTGAAAAAAGAACAATGGCGCTTTATGCGAATGCATATGGAAAGATAGTGACTATTTTTACAGCTTCCACAACTTACGTCTTAGTCAAAGTTAATATAGCCAGACTTTTTCCAGACAGCAAAAGGTACTATATATATAAAAAAAACGGTGCAATTTAAGAGGAGGAGAATGCACTGCCTTTGCATCTTGATCCTATTTGTTTGCAAGTGAATTCCATTTGGATCCATGGAACTTACTTCCAAGTAAGGGTTGATGCATGGATACATGTCCATCGCTTGGCAAACATGGTTGTGTGGAGTACCAAGTGAACACATGTCTCCTACACACCATAACTAACTTTTATGTGGGAACGAGCCACCATGGATCAAGCCTCACAGATGCAACTCTCCCAGACTCACAGGCCCTTTATGTGCAATGATTTTTGACAGATCTAGACCATAAAGCCAGCGGTGAACCGTCAACCGTTGAGAAATCAAGTGTTGCACATGTATATGCAAACATCCCAATTACACTTTGGCTCAAGGAAATTGTTTTTCTCTGCAACTCATTACTGTAACTGAAACCCACTTTTGGTGTCCCATACCCCTCCAAGAGACAAAGGTCATATATATACTTTCCCACTATTCCACCAACACTGAAAACCAAAATCACTAACAGCCTAATACTAAACATGTTTATTCCAAAAGGAATCTCCCTGAGATCAACGGGGCTTACTTTTTTTTTTTAGTAAACATTGCAGTCTCAAAATGTTAATCAAATACAGACCTATGTACATGTTGCTACATATGAACTGGTGTAAAACTCTTCACTCTTTGCAAATAAAGGGGGGGAAATACAATTTAACCTTCAGTAGCGCTGTAACTAAGCTCTCCAATTTGTTTCCAACATGTGTGTCTTTGTAACATAACAGTGAACATAATGCAGAAATGTTTTTGGTGACATGAAATGCCATCTTGGTGAAATTGCTGGCTCTAGCAAATGCTAATTGATGGGAATATTAAAAGGTTTTGTAGGATGCTACATAGTCTTGAAAACATGTTTGTTTGTTTGTTCATTTGCAGCCTTCCTTTTTCTCCAAGGAGCTCAAGGTGAATTGTTCTTCCCCTCCTCATTTATCCTACACAACAACCCTGTGAGGTAGGCTAGACTGAGAGGCAGTGATTGGGCCCAAGGTGAGTTTCATGGCTGAGCGGGAATTTGAACCTGGTCTCCCAGTAAAGCAAAATGAGTGCCGCAACCCCAGAGTCGTCCACGACTGGACCTAACGGTCAGGGGTCCCTTTACCTTTACCTTTACCATCCCCTCCAACATTTCTCCAATGAAAATAGGGACACCCTAAGGAAATCAGCCCTGAGTGCTCACTGGAAGACAGATCGTGAAGCTGAGGCTCCAATATATGGCCACCTCGTGAGAAGAGAAGACTCCCTGGGAAAGACCCTGATGTTGGGAAAGATGGAGGGCACAAGGAGAAGGGGATGACAGAGGACGAGATGGTTGGGCAGTGTTCTTGAAGATACAAACATGAGTTTGACCAAACTGCGGGAAGCAGTGGAAGACAGGAGTGCCTGGCGTGCTCTGGTCCATGGGGTCATGAAGAGTCGGACACGACTAAATGACTAAACAACAACAACAAGGAAAGCGGGACATTTCAGGATCAAACCAGAAACTGGGACGGCTTCTGTAAATCCAGGACTGTCCCTGGAAAACAGGGACCCTTGGAGGGTCTGTAAGTAGCTTGGCTTTTCAGAAATATATTCTAGGAACACTTGGCAGTATAAGCAAGTCTTAATTAGAGCTTTTAAAATTAAAACTAATGAGGCTAAAAATGGTTTCTAGGGTTTGGACAGAGCAAGTGACTGTTCACATTAAGCAGGTACAGCTTAAGTAGAATGTCCTCCATTTGGAAGCGTTTAGTTAGATCTGTCTTATTTGAGCCACATCCTAACATTTCTCACCTGTTAATGTACACAGTCTGGGAATCTTCAAAAGAGTCAGGGTCTGCTATTTTACTTTATGAATCATGTATAGCAAAAAAAAAAAAAATAAAAAATATTCCACACTTTATTCTGAGATGGCACATTGTCAACACTTGTAGTGTTTTGTGCTAGGATTCCACATGCAGTTTGTGAAACCACTGGAGGGTTTCCACCAGACGCTCGCAAGGGCCTCTCCTAATTGAACTTGCCCAAACTCACATGAGTTCAGATTTAATCCAATCAGCTCTACATCACATGTCTTTCAACATTTACAAAATATTTTTTTCTAATTGTGACTGGTATGGAAGCAAATGAATCAAGGCTCGGTGGAAATGAAAGCCAGCCCAGATTGTGTACTGGCGTTTTAACTTGACATCTGCACCTAGTTAGGATGCTCAATTTCCCTAAACTCAAGTCGTAAAAAATGGAAGTAATCTGTGGCCTGTTTGTCCATCATTACGGGGCTGCAAACTTGCAAATCAAGCCTGGCTGGAATGACCAGCGTCCGGCAGCCCATGGACACAGAATGACGCATATGGGAAAGGATATTGAGCAGCACCCTGGAAGAGAGTCAGGAGAAAAGTTCACAAAGATGTGTGTGCATGACCCAGAAGCAGGGTGTGTGTCTGAGAATGCGCAGAATGGAGCGCATTAACTGTGGAAAACATATGTGACTATTTAGACCCTCATTATGGCACCAGGCCTTTTAAATAAGAAAGATCTCATAATAACCTCTTTTTTTTGGTGAAAAATGTTTTTGCAAACAGCGCATGACAGCAAATCCAGCTATAACTAAGTTCCTGGGCTTATTCCCATGTACATGTCCAAAGGGGGGGTAACCCCACGTATTTTTAACCCAAGTGTTATAGCATCCCATGGTAGCAGGCACAGTCTCACTTTCTCCTCCATATATTAAGCATGAGCATGGCCAAGGAAAGCCGGGGGGGGGGGGGACGACGACGACGACGACAGCCAAACAAGTCTAAATTGATTTAACATGAAACTGCCATGTTACCTGCAAAAATCATAAAATGGCAGAAAGTTCCTTTCGGAGGAAGTTCCTGATGTGAACATTTGTACAAATGTTCTTTCGCGGTTGTCCTTGACTACCGGGGTCAGAAAACACCGCACTACCATGTGCCATCTATAAATGCATCAACCAACATCATGTACAGTTGTGTTGCAGTTTCTAGAGTTCCAAGATCTGCGGGGGGAAATCCCAGCAGACATGCTGTAAATCTACCTCTTACTAAAGTGAGATTTCATTGCATCAATGTTGTATCATATATACACAATTTGGTGATGCTGAATGAACAGTTGGCCTTGAACTCCTCCTAGACCATTAGGTCACAACACAGGTCAGTGGAAAGGTAATTTTCCCTAGATTTGTAATAAGGTCTGGGAGCTGACCTCTGGCCTTAATGTCACAAGGTATTCATTATCTCCATATGAATGATATACACAGGCAAAGAAACATACATTTTTTATGGATCGGGATGAATGATCACTGATGGCTACCTTGCATTTGATGGTTTTATGACCCAGATAAGCTCTTATTAGTAGAACTCATCAATTTCTAAAACATAGCTCACTTTTTTCACATGGGGTAGTGCCTTTCATACTGTGTGTGTGTGTGTGTGTGTGTGAGAGAGAGAGAGAGAGAGAGAGAGAGAGAGAGAGAGAGAGAAATGGCGGTAAGCAAGAATATGTGTCATTTCACAAGCATTCAGCAAATAGGATATAGTAGCCCAGAAGAATTTGCTTAGAATTAAATATATCATTAATACCTCTTTCAACAGTTGCAGGCTTGGGGCCAGGTTGCTGTTGAAGCACATCAGAAGGGTCTGTAAGGGAAAATGTTGGCAGGCCTGCACTGGAAAAACCTAGCCCCTCATGCTACCAAATTTTTCTATGAAAAGCTCACAAAATTCTGGAGCCCCTTATACTTCCAGTCCAAGGGTATCAGATGCAAAGGAGGCTCAGAGGTCCTACACCAACAATAGTTCTGTAAAAAAAAAAAAAATGTAAGGCTAGCAATGCTTCTTAGCTTTTGGTTTGTTTGTTTGTTTTAAAGAAATCTCTAACTTTCCTAAAAGCAAAGTTATAAAGCAAAATGTACAGGCAACCTTGAAGACTTCCTTGCTCTAGCCTGGCTGCTCCCACCTTTCAGTATTTTTAGCCAATGGCTGAAGTCTGAGCTGTGCTTGACAAGTGGGTGTTTGTTTTGACACCAGATATACCCAGGGTCCTAAAGAGCTGCAATTTCCCTTTTCCCTCTAGCGCACCTGCCCCTCCCTCTGCTGCCCTGCCTCTAAACCTCAGAATGCATCTTACCTGTGGGGGTTTGTTTGAGAGCAGTGGCAAAAACAAGAGGGAAGGTGACTGTCTGATATGTAACGAGTTGATATGGAAGGAGTTCAAAAAGGCAGGTGCCCCCTCACTAAAGGGCATACCCTCCAACATTTCTCAGATGCAAACAGGAACAGTCTATTCTACATCACAAAGCTTCTCCTGTGTTTGACCTTCCACACACATATATGTCACATACACATATGCGTCGATCACCTTGAGCCAATTATAACCTCTCAGTCTAGTCTACCTCACAGGTTTGTTAAAAATAAAGGTGTGAGAGAAGGGATCATGTACACCTTCAACAGATAAATGAAATGAAAAAAATTTTTAGCTGTAAGCTGCCTTGAGTCCCTGACAGGAAAAAAGGTGGATAACAACAACAACAACCACCTCAGCAGGAACTGTGAGAATGATCAGGAACATATTAGAAATCCTTTTGAACTCAGTGGGACTTAGTTCTGAGTACAGTGGTACCTCGGGTTACGTACTTAATTCATTCTGGAGGTCCGTTCTTAACCTGAAACTGTTCTTAACCTGAAGCACCACTTTAGCTAATGGGGCCTCCTGCTGCCGCTGTGCCGCCGGAGCCCGATTTCTGTTCTTATCCTGAAGCAAAGTTCTTAACCCGAGGTACTATTTCTGGGTTAGCAGAGTCTGTAACCTGAAGCATCTGTAACCTGAAGCGTCTATAACCCAAGGTACCACTGTATAAATGCTTAGGATTGCAGTGTAAGGCTGCCCAGTCTTTACCCAGTTACCTGGGACTGAGCTCCATTGAATACAGTTGTACTTACTTCTGAGTAGACCTGTAAAGGCTTGCCCTGTAAGGGTCACATTACAATAAAGGAATAAACACTCCACACGCTTTCTAAAAAATGGCAGGCTGCTGAAGCCTTGCAGTTAAAGAACTTAAAGTGGATTAGTGAGTTTTCCTCCCAAATTACAGGAAGGGCTTGGTATGCCAGCTTCATCGTTTCCTTCATTTGGTGCAGGGATTTTATTTTCAGTATCAACTTGGGTTGCCATATTCCAAAAAGTGAAAATAAAAAGTGAACTTTTTTTTGGGCAAAGTTGTTGAGCTTGAGACATGGAGGGGAGGGAAAAGGAAAACTGGGACGTTCGTGGATCAAATCAGAAACTGGGATGGCTTCTGTAATTCCAGGACCATCCCTGGAAAATCAGGACACTTATTAAAGAGTATGTAAAAGGCCCAGTCCCAACCTTCTGCAGGGTGGGCCTCTTGATGGGATGGTATCTGCAGTTTGCCATCTCCTGCAGAACACAATGATCAGTTCAGTATGTAGTGGGGTGACATGATATTTTAGGTATCGCGGTCTCAAGATGTATAGGGCTTATACACAAGAAGCTTAAGCTTAGTTCAATAGGTCCTCTGTTGTTAGTTTAGCCCTTTCATCTAACCTATAAAAGTGTAGCCTTTTAATCTAAACGGGGGCGGGGGATTAAAGCAGGTGTTTTTTAGAAGACGTAGCTTGAAAAAAAAGTTTATTTCACATTTGGGCTGGTGGCGAAACTATTTTATGAACATCTTTCTATGCAAAAAGCTCTCTAATAGATTTTAACTGAAATAATGTTGAAATAGGAGTAGACACAAGGCCTCTGATTCACACTAGTATTATTCATTGTTGAAATTACTGCACAGCAAAACAAGCTTTTTTAAACGAAGAAAGGAAAAGGGCTGAATTATTTATGCACCTCTCCGGTCCTGATTCGTCAGGTCTCTGCTAGAAATCATTCTTAGTCCATTTTCTATGGCTGCCACTCTGAAATGGCAGGAAGCGAAAGGAAAGATTCATATATGAATGTATCCCACTCAATATTTTATCACTTGATGACTTCTCACTTGATGACTTGACAATAGAACCTATTTCCAGCTACTTTGCACTTGAAAAACCAGAGATTAAATAGTCTGGGTCTGATACTTTACAGACCCAAATGGCCCAATCAGTCTAACAAGCAACCCTGGGCTGAAGTACAGATCTAAAATTTAATAATTGTGGAGTGCAGTGTAAATATATGTTTACTTGGAAGCAAGTGTCACTGTGCTCATTGGGGCTTACTCTCTAGTAAGGACTGCAGCTTTAAGCACTTTTAACCCTGGCCTATTATGGTTATTGCTTTGTTCCAGAGATGTTTTTCTCCTCAAAATTTCAAACCTGATGCTAGGGTCTCTAGCCTTCTTTATCATCAATTTTTGTTTTAATTATCCTTAGGTGTAAACAACCAAGATATAAATGCTCATTATCAGCAGAATGGGAACAATAATCTGGACAATAGACAATATATTATCTACATATATAATAAAAAAATTGCCACACTGAAATGGCCATCCATTAGAGACCACATTTTGAAATACATTAAGGAACAAATTATCTGGAAAGGTGGGGGGGGGGGGAGAGAGAGGATTAATTACCACTCCGCATCTCAGAGAGTGTTTTTCCATTAGCCACAATTAGTACACTAAGGCTAAATTAAAATTATGCCCCATTTTGCACTTATTGCAAAGAAGCATTAAAGAAAGAAAAGAACAAGAGCAAAGGGATGAAGAGGGGGGGAAATAAACCCTAAACAGAATAATTAATATATTGGCATTTCTGAATCACCTCAGAGCTAATCAGTCATTGAGTCTTTTTAATTGTGTTTATTTAACTAATTCATGTTAGGTGAGAATCCAAGGACAATGTGTTGACTTCGCTGAAGCCATTGGGAGAAAACCTGGTAACAAAAGAGCTTTGGGTTTTACCCTGGGTGGAAATAAAAAATATTGGCGATCATTTCTCACTAGCAATATTGAGATACAACCCACAGCAAAGTCGGCAGAAGATGTGTCCAGAGTCAAGGAATTTTGTCACTGACAACATAAATAATAGTTCAGTGAACCTGGAGCAAAAGGCAAAGTTTAATTTTCAGCTAAGAGCCAATCTCCACTTGACTAGCTAGCCATACTCGGAATCCAGTTCACAAAAGGTTAATGTTCAGTGCTCACAGCAGTGTATGGAGGAGGAAAGTATCTCCTACAACTTGGGTGGGGATTGTTAAAGAGTGAGTCAGCAGTAGAACACACATGATCTTCACAGATCGCCATGAGCACAGCAGCTCATCCTGGGGAGGTCTTGCCCCATGAATCAGTTGCTGAGACTGAAAGTCCCCACCTCCCCACAGGCCTCCTCTCCAGGGCTTTTTCTAACCAATCAGAGACTGTGCCTGCATGAAGCCTGTTGCTGCTCCGCCCATTTCAGCCCTCTTCTGGATCTGGGAGACAGGGTGAGGGACCTTGCCACAGCAAGCGTGGAAGACACCCAGGACTCTTCATCAGCCTGACTCATCTCTGCCCCATGGCCTCCCTCCTCCCACTTGCCTGTTTCAGCTTCTGCCTCTGATTCTGTACAGTGGTACCTCAGGTTACATACGCTTCAGGTTACATACGCTTCAGGTTACAGACTCCGCTAACCCAGGAATAGTACCTCGGGTTAAGAACTTTGCTTCAGGATGAGAACAGAAATCGTGCTCTGGCAGCGCGGCAGCAGCAAGAGGCCCCATTAGCTAAAGTGGTGCTTCAGGTTAAGAACAGTTTCAGGTTAAGAACAGACCTCCAGAATGAATTAAGTATGTATCCAGAGATACCACTGTATTTCTCTCTGCCACAGACTCTTCCAGCTCACTAAGTGCTGTTACCTCTTCAGCTTCTGACACCTCCTGTTCCCAGTCTTCTCCCTCTTGTCCCTGTGACCAGTCATCATTGTCTCACCACCACTCCCTGGGCTCTGAGCCTTCTTCCTTTAGTGGTTTCCCCAGTTGGTACGTCCCTCTACTCCTCTGTATCCAGCCAGTCCATGGCAGAGATGTTATTGGACTTCAACTCTCATCAGTCCCAGCCACCATGGCCAGTGGTCAAGAATGAAGGGAGGTATAATCAGCAACAACAGGAGAGCCACAGGTTCCCCACCCTTGTCTTACAGGTATAGCTTAACACTTCTCTTTATTTCAGATCCACTAACTATTCCCCTCCTAGTTTTGGCCAGGGAAAGGACAACCGTCTTTCATCTCTCACCAGCTTTTAGATACCACGACGATGGTAGCCTCTTGGACCAGTTCTGTGAGTTGGAAGTGGGAGGTATAGTGTTGCAGTGGTTTGGCTCCTTCCTAATTAGCAAAAATGTCTGAAAATTTCTGCACCCCATATTACATTACTTTTTTAAAAAAAAGAAGTTTTGTTTCGTTCACATACTCCGTGGTGTTCTTGTAAGGCACTTTGTGAAGGTTTCAGCCTTGGAAAGCAGGGTAAAATATCTAGATAAAATAAATATTATACAAAACACCTGTGTGATCAAAGGTAGCATATGTTATTCTCATTTGCAAGTCAACACAGCCATAGGAACAACCCTAATGCTTTTTGTGCCAGCATATAAATGTATTGGGTGTGTCATTCCAACAGCTACATCAAAGACAATGAATACCAGACTATAACATTGCACCAGTGTTGTAGGGAGTAGCATAGGTGCAAATATTTAAAGGTGGAATGCTAAATAAAAAATGCATCTCACTATCTCCCATATTTACTGTGCAGACTTCTCACTAGAGCAGAGTTTCTTACAAGTTTGACTTAGGGGCACACTCCACAGTCACAAACATGTTGCATGTATTTTGACTACAAGCTCCCAGAACAAGAGACAAAGATTCTTCTTTCAACTTTGGAACAGAATAGTCCAATTAATATTGCCTCTGCATCCTGTCTTCTTCCCTCCCCGCCATCATTCAGGGATTTCTGGGCAACAGTTGTTCTTCAGGATCTCCCTCCCAGGTCATTTGTAGTTTACACAACAAACAAGGATATTCAAGGATCATCTGGGATGATGTCTCTGCCAAGATGTTTGTGGTGGGGGGTGGCGCACAGTGTGGTGGATTCTTTCAAGATGGCGGCTTAATTTTTCAAGGCCGTTCTGTTTTGGAATCACTGTAACAAATAAAGAAAAAAAGAAACAAAATCAGATTTTTCCATTCTAAGTTATGAAGTGTGTGTGTGTGTGTGTGTGTGTGTGTGTGTGTACACACACACATATACATATGAGATTAAAAATGGTGAGGCCCCTAAGGAGTGAATTTTTGATTTGAAGGTTAAGCCAATATTAGTGAAATAAAATAAAATAAAGTCAAGTGAATCAAATGGCCCAGAGCATCACTACCACAGTCAATTCCAAGGCTGTTTTGGTTACAAAATGAGCAACCGACTAATTGTGTAAATGCTGTTAATTAGCTGTGCAGAGCCCCTAACCGGGCTTTCCCCTGTAACTAATAAGAAATCAATTAGCTAATGAAGTGGCCATTAAATGCTATGCTAATCTTTGCTGGGGTATTTTTAATGTTTCTCCTTTTTTCCCTTTTCTTTATGATCCTTCCTAATTGCCACTGCCATACGGAGCTCACAGCTTTCAGCATGTCTAATGAAACATCATTATATCATAACTGGCATTCTTGGAAGAGTTAGTGGCAAATCTGCTTCCCAATTATTTTTAATTGCCAGACATACTCATAACTGGGCCTTTTACCAATCGGTTCAGAGCCATGCACTGTCATGTAATATACACAAAGATAGTGTTTGCCTTCCCGTGAATATAAAGGCTGGCTGTACTATTGGCCACAGCCAAGAATGTGTATTGCAAGCAACCCAAACAAGAAACAGAAGCAATTGCCTTTTCAGTGCTTTTGATTGGAGGCTGCAGAGACCAGACACACTGCCTTCACACTGTAGAAAGAGCCAGACAAATCTCAGCCTGCAAATGTCACTACATAGCACCAGCTATTCTAAACAGCAACCTTTTGCAAATGAGGGATGTTAACTTTTGCATATGGGTGCTAGCTGGGGGGGGGGGATGTCTCATTTAGACATCAGAGCCATTGACTCTAGCGGGGGCTTATTCCCCCCCAAAACGGGTATCAGTTTGCAGCCCCAGGCTTAGGCAATGTTAGATTTGAACTGGGGAAGAACTGGATTCAGGTTTTCTTACTCAGTTATTCTCACTTGATCCTAGTTTCCCCATGTGTAAAAGGGGGGAATAATCAAGATGAACCTCATATTTCTTTGCATGCTCAGAAGTGTAAAATGTTAGATACATCATATCTTTTTCCCCCTCTTATATCTGCATTAATTTTAAAGAGATGCATCATTTATGCATAATTGCATAGTTTTCCATGATTACCCCTCTATAACTGAAGCTCAGTGTGAATGAAGAAATAGAGGCAACATGGAACCCTGTGATTATGAAATGCTATAAAATGCACCCGTAGCTAATATCCGCCTTTCGACTGACTAATACTATCTGATAATGAAATCACATATAATCTAAATGAAGTACTGTAAATATACTTGTGCTGAAGTAGATCCAGTCATGGCAGGATTAAAGTTGGTGTGTCTCCCCCCCACCCCCCAGCACCCACCCGCCACCCGCAATGTCTCTTTCTATTCAGTAGAATAGTACACAGGACATCTGCGCACAACATACGTGTATGTGCTCTTTTAAAGAATGTTTTCAAAAGAGCTTCTGTTTTGGACGAAATGCAAATTGAATTGGTTAATTCTGCACCCCTGTTTTCAGCAAATCTGCCACCAGCAGCTGCCACTGTTTCAGATGTCAGGAGGATGCAGATACGCTGTGACATTTTGTTCATTAAATAAACAAACCAGGTTCATGGTAACCACATTAGGTAGAAAGCCCCATCAATTCTCGTACATTTTGTTCACGCAATGGGACGTGACAATGGTTCCTTAGCTTCGTAAGCGCTGTATTGAAGAACAAAAGGGGGGGGGGGGGAGGAAACATACACTATGTGGCAACTGCGACAATGCTTAGCATACAATCCTGGAAGCTGATTTGGATTAATGAGACGTATAACTTTTTTGCCCAAGGCTACTTATAATAAATATGGCTACAAATGTGGCTACTAGGAGGAAGCAGCCATTGTCGTTCATCCCACACATACCCAAGACTTTTATCTTGTTCATCTGGCTGGACTGAGGTTATGTCCAGTACTGTAGAATGATAATTTACAGAGGAAGTATATTCATACTTTAAAAAAACAACAACAATGCAGTATTCATTAGCCTGCTAATGTTGTAACTAAGTTACAGGGTGAGACTTAAAAATCAGAAAAAAGATGTTTGCTTTTTTTCTACAATCGAGAAAAATTGCATATATGAGTCATCCAAAATTCTGTAGGCACAATCCACATTGTATTGAAGTTAATGACAAAGATCCTATTGATTTTGATGGAACTGGGTGGCACCCACAATCCCTAAATTATTATTACAGCATTAATGACCCCATGCAAAATATGTTCACTCAGAAGCATAGGATTCGTCCTATGGGACTTACTGCCAAGTAAAAATGCTTAGGACTGTGATCTTTTGCTACAATACTATGCATTACTACTCAGAAATCAGCCCCAAGGAATCCAGTGCGATTTACATCCAAGTTCATACACACTGGAATGGGTTGTTAAGATTGTGATTCTAAAAGAACTTTAAGTGAAATCTATAAAAGTTGTTTCAGCTGGTGAAGATTAAAAGGACAAAGTGCTTCACAACCTTGGCTATAGCTCTGCAGAGTGAGCTGCTGCTATATTCCCATTTTACAGACTAGTATTCCAAGGTCAGTGACCTGATGGCAGAAGTGGATTTTGAACTCTTCCAGGTTCAGCGACAAGTCTACTCCTCCTTGGAAGCTGCTGTGTTGAGGAGCAACGCGTCTGGAACGCTGACTTTGCTTTTTAATCAAACTCAACCCATTCAGCCCATTTTTAATTTTCTACCAAATGCCACAGCTATGTGGATGTTTAGAAATCAAGTTGTGGAGGGGTCATAGGTCAGTGGCAGAGCACATGTGATGACAAAGAAGGCCCAAGGTTCATCCCAATAGGACTGGAATGTCCTGTGCCGAAAACCCTGGAGAGCTGCTGTTGGTCAGTGTTGACAACACTGAACTAGATAGACCAATGGTCTGATTTGGTACATGGCAACTTCCTGTGTTTCTGTGTAAATGCCAGATGTTACTCCAAGGGAAACTTTATTCTATACTGATCATTGGGGGGGGGGGGGGAGATGGCCCATTGTGAACAAACTATTGAACATATTCTGCTCAGATTGCCTCGGACACCTTGAAGGTTAAGCAGGAGCAATTTTCTAATCCATTGGCTGTATGCTGTTGGTTATATGAATGGTTACCTGAAGGCATGTCCAGAAGAGCTCTAAGTTCAGAGGTCAGTGGCATTGTTTTTAGTTCTTCCAATCCCAGTCTCAGGCCTCTTGTGCGTTCGAGTGGCATGGGCATAGCCAGGATTTTTGTTAGGGGGGTGGGCAGCCAAAGTTGTTGAGAGGGAGGGCTTTTCAATAATATTTGTGGATCCCCTATGCGCCCCCTGGCTACACCCATGGGTACAGAAGGTGGGGAGGAAATGAAGCAACAAGCAGCCTTTCGTGTGAACAACTCCAAATCCTTACCTAGTTTGGAGTGAGGCATCACTTATTTTTATTTTGGGACTGCTCTTTTGTGCAAGCTGGATCACAAAAAGGATACATGCACATGTAAACATATACCCATGGATCTCAGTTTCCTGGCTTGGAGGAACACACACACACACACACACACACACACACACACGGCTGCTGTTTTGTGCAAATCTGGCAGACTGAGAAACTTGTATTAAAAAAAAGAAAGAAATTAAAGGTGTGTGCTTACAGGTAAACAGATACCAGTGTCGAGTGGGAACAGCCTGGAGTGTGCAGTTGGCGCAGCTTAATGGCTCCTCTGCTTACTATAGAAATCCTGAGTCAACAAAATTCACCTCTTCCAGGTTCCACTTGGGAATAGGTGAGGTTGCTTTCTGGGGTATTTTTTTTTCCATGGACATGCACATTTCTAACTGGTTGACTGTAGCATCAACTGGTCACATGCATAGGTCACATGCAAGTGAATGATCACTGACCAAAAAAAATCACATTGTTTGGCATCAAACCCAACACAAACAGTATGAACATTCAAGTGAGAGTAGCTTGTTTGAATATGCCCAGCTTCCTGCATTCACATCCAGATGGTGCTATCATACCATACTGCAGTGGAGCTGCAGAAGCTCCTGTCCACCACACTGATAGTCTCCAGCGAGAACCAAGCCCTTGGCATGACAGAGTCCATGACCTCACAGAGGTATGGCTTGTTCTCCAAGGACCTTCTGGCGGTTTCCTCACTGCAAGAAGTGAAGTTTCAGGGAACCAGGCAGAGGGTCTTCTCAGTAGTGGTGAGATCCACCCTGTGGATCGCCCTCAGATATCCTGTGGAACACCATCAGATATTAAGGAAATAAACAACTATCTGAAGACAGCCCTGTATAGGGAAGTCATTAATGTTTGATATTTAACTGTGTTTTTGATGTTTTGTTGGGAGCCAACATTATTAGTGAAGTACTCCAAGTGAAAATCTATTTTTTAAGAAGAAAAGAAGTCAAACTATGAATGATTAAATATGGGGGTTCTTGCTAGAGAGTAGGATCACAAACTGTAAAATACACCTATTGAATGAAAAATTAAGGTATATGATCAAATTATTTTAGTCCAGAGTATAAAAATACAGCCAAGAGAGGTCTTAGAAATAATACACAAAATCATAGGCATTACCACAGAACACTAGTTCTTGGGATAATGTATAGCTTTCTTTTACTTTAGCTGCATTCAGCCAGCTAATTGGGATTAAATATTGCTGAACAGCTCAGTCTAAAAGAGTCTAATATGTAACCTTGGGCTGCTGAGAGAAATGAGTTCTGATCCCCTATAAATACCATGGAATAGGATTATATCTTGCCATAATCTTACAGCACCATGTTATAATTTATGGAGCAGAAAATAAAACCTCCAGGGAGGGCCCTAAATCCACACCACCTGTCCTTTTGCTAATATTCCAGTGAGGTTTTAAATGATCAGACGCGGAATAAACCCCTGACACCACCTGCAGGGTGTTTCAAATGGATCCGTGTGCAGGTGCCAAGGAGCCAAAATTATTAGAGCTGTCAATCAATTAAAGGATATTTAGTGGATTAATCATCTTCTTGTTACTAAATGAATCAATTGCCTAATAAATATAAATACATTTGCATGTCGCCTAGACCTCAACATAGATGTGTGATTACCCTTAAACAAACAAACAAACAAACAAACAAACAGTTTATGCAGATTTTTAGAAAGGGAAACTGCAGTTTCGTTTTCATTTTCTATTGCCTCAGCCCAGCAGAATAGCCTCAAAATGTAGACGTGGGCTACTCTTAACGCTCAGATCCCCAAGTTAAGAAATGCCCCCATCAACTTATGCTTTAGGGAGGAAATCTATTGATTTAAACCAATAAAAGGCTGCCCCCTTAAGAATGAGCTGCCTCTTGCACAGTGGAACAGTATTCCATTCTTATAATGCAACACCAGCAGAATTTTGTAAACACTAGAGAGAAAATGCAATACAGGTAAGCCTGCCAATTCCTCCCAGCATGTAAGGTAACCAGGATCATGAAAGACACCTTTTTGCCGATGTTCTCTTTCATTGAAGATTAAGCCCCCATTTGTTTTCAGGCATTTGATGTATCATTCCTAATGATCCTCTAGACTCAGAACCAAAGTTGTCTTCCTGACAGCAAGTGCCAAGAGTGATTACACACACCACGCCAGAGATCCTCACCTCGATCCAGCTTTTTCCTGGAATCCAATCATTATCAAGATAGACAGGGGGCTAGGCTGCCAACAGCCAAGGGCGTCGCAGCCAAACCATCCTTTCACTTAAGATAACCACAGAGGCAGTCATAAATAAGGAAAATCCATTTCCCAGTAACAAAAACTGACAAACAAAGATGGCATGTTTACATAATTAGATTTTATTTTCCCCCTGCTCATCTTTGTTCTGTGATGACTTTATAGTGCATGTTCTAAATAACATGGGATTGTCTGTTAATCAATGTGTAAGACAGAGCACGTGCACCCGCACGCACACACACACACGTGTGTGTGTTTATGAGAGAGCTCATAATATACTAGCGATATACCTTTCAAAATATATTGCTTTAGCTGCTCCCAAATTTTGGATTCCCTCTGTGACTACTTCTGTTGTATAAACAATTCATTAAAAGTTAATTAAAAGGTGAAGTTCAAAATGCAGTTTCCTTTAGCTAATCCTCCTAAGACAGCTCAGTATGGCAGAAACATACGTATTGGGCTGTTATTAGAAAACAAAAGGGCAAATTGTCTAATTAAGAGGTTGGTGTTTACAACAGAGAGGTTTTCTGGCTGGCAAGACGGAATTCAAATTAATTTCTCTCCAGTTTAGTTTCCCTCTGCCTCAATTGCTCATAAGGAAAATTGGGACATTCCCCAATGAGACATTGTCAAATGCCAGAAATCTCTTGTTGCCTTAATAATCTGCAGGCTTACACTTTCTTAAGCACCCGTTTGTGAAATCTCCTAGTCATTCAAGAGGTCTTTATTTGTTCCCATATTCAGAGTGGCTTTAACATGGGAAACAACACTGGCATCAGCCAGGCATGAAAGCTTGATCTGTGAGTTTTAATATGCAATTTAATATTCTCATTCTGTGGCTTTAGTCAAGTAATTATCTATACCCTCCAACATTTCTCCAATGAAAATAGGGATGTCTTATATAACAACAACAACAACAGTTTTATTATTTATACCCTGCCCATCTGACTGGGTTGCTCCAGCCACTCTAGGCAACTTTCAACATATATAAAAACATAATAACACATCAACCATTAAAAAACTTCTCTATATAAGGCTGCCTTCAGATGTCTTCTAAAGGCTGTATAGTCACTTATCTCCTTGGCTTGGGGGTTGCATGATTCCATACCCTCCAATGAAAATAGGGACGTCCTACCATTCCCTCCAACATTTATCCAATGAAAACAGTGATGTCTTAAGGAAAAGACATTCTGGGATCAAATCAGAAACTGGGACAGCTTCTGTAAATCTGGGACTGTCCCTGGATAATAGGGAAACTTTGAGGATCTGAATTATCTTTCAGCTACAGGATAAGGAGAAATCAAGTAATCATAATAAAACACAGTGCAGAATAAAGGTAAAAGTTGCATTATTGCTTCACCTACTCTCTGTCATGTGGCCCCTGGAAGGTTTTGTAGATACAGTTGTGCCCTTTGGTCTGAATAAGGTTCCTCATCCCTGCCCTAAAGCAAAAAAATGTTGTGAAAAGATTTCAATTCATGCATGCAGACCATATAAAAAGGACAGGTAGACAAAAATCACAGGTCATGATTTCATATTGTTATTATAAGCAATTTGGGGTGCAATAAGAAACCACATGTTTGTCTTTGATTAGGAGAACAGGCCTAGGAGAAGATCTGTGTGGTTTTCACCAAATTTGCTGTGCCAGGAGACAAACCTAAAAAAGTTTATTTGGAAGTAAACTAAGTGGGGCTTCTATTTTGCTCATATGCCCAGCCTTTGCCTGTAGTTATATCATCAATAGAAATGGCACGCTGACCCCGTTGTTTTCTTAATGTTTCTCTTTTTATATTTCAATTCCTCTTGCTTTGCGGCATCTAGAACTACAAGCCAGTTGTAACCACACCCCAAAACCCAACTCCTGTTTCAACCCAAGGTCATAGAGGCACAAAAATTCCTCTTCCATAGTTTAAATGTTGGTCGTACATTGGGATGAACCGGAAATTGTGTGGTTGGAAAATATGTGCTTGCGCCATAAATATGCGCAGACTGACCCCGCCGTACCAGGTATGGAGGCTGAGAGAGAGAGACAATCTGTCTACAGATCTAGCCTGACAAAACAACTCAAAGCCCCTTTCTCATGTTTTGAATGCCCTGAATTTATGGTTTGTTCCTATAGCTAATAATAAAATATAACAAAGAGCCAAAATAGTTTTCTGGGCATGCTGATGTTGAATGGTTGTGTTGTGTTTGTGGGCTACACTGCTCTGTTTGCTTTCCAAGTCATTGCTATGTTGTTTTACTCGCAAATAGCCCCCATCACTTGTCAGAATATTGGTGCCACAAATCATAAGGATAATGAGTGGCATTCTTAAATGTCTTTGCACTTATTCATTTTCTCAGTGCACGGTTCTATGCAATTCATTTAGTTTACATTTGCCAAAGAGAGAGAAAAATTAAGCCTACAGCTATAGATACAACTTGTAGTCGAGAAAACATGTAATGCATAAAGTAAATAAATCTCTGCCCACAGAAAACTGATGTGTTGAGGAGAAGGCTAATCTAGCGCCCTTCTTTCTGAAATGGCTTCTTTTTTTATGTGCAGGGAATTGTTTTATATAGAGAAGCACTACAGAGGCAAGTCCAAAGCACTTGTATTAACATACAAAGCCCTAAAAATAGCTTAGGATCTTGATACCCCAAAATGCATATTTTATCCTTAACGACTTGTTCATACTTTAAGGCAGGGTTGTCAAGTTTTCTAGACCAGTGGGTACATTTCAGATTTTGAGAGAGTGTTGGAGGCACCAGTCACAAAAGACTCTCATGGGAAACATGGAATGACACAACATGGTTGTCATGGAGGGGTGACTTAAAACAAAATGAGAGAGAGAGTACATTCATGGTGACATTTCCCCCATAATTGTATTTCAATACTATAAAAGGCTTATCCTGTAGCATAGGTGCCAATCATAGGTGGCCCCGGGGGCTCGGCACCCACAGTGCAGGCTCCGATGCAACTTCCAGTTTCAGGGGCCTAACACAACCTCCAAGGCGATGTCAAAGGCCCTGAGACTTCTGGTACAAATTTCACCCTCTCATACATTTGTTGGGTGTAAGAACTCTGTTCTTCCCCACTGCCAATCCTATTCCAAAGCCTAGGCTGGCCATGTTTTAAAAAAATAAGCCAGGCTGGCTTCCTGATGAAGTGATCGCCTGGAGAGATGGACCATTAGAAAGAGCACTAAGGAATGGGCCAGGCAGCCCCAAACTCGGCCCTCCATATGTTTTGGGACTACTACTCCCATCATCCCTAGCTAACAGGACCAGTGGTCAGCGATGATGGGAATTGTAGTCCCAAAACATCTGGAGGGTCGAGTTTGGGGGTGCCTGCTCTAGGCCCAAAGGAAAATGGGGAAAGCCCCTCCCTGAGGTGAGAGCTAAGACTCAGCTATAGAGTTGCAAATAAAATGTTTTAAGTATGTTTTAAGTGCAATATACAATGTGACACTAGATAGAAATGGTGAGCCTTATGGAAAATTCAATGTATTTTAAAAAACGATTTAAAAAAGAAGCATTTTCAGAACGGTTTTTATATGTGTATAGATTCAACCATAGTTAGCAGAGACCAAAGGCCAGAGTTTCAGGAGGGAGGGGCAGAATTGCAGTGTGCAATAAAGTAGGCCAAATATAAAATATTTGTGTTTTTTGCAAGCAGTTTGGCAAGAAGGAAACGGGATGCAAATAGTGCTGGATTTATGTATAGGCTAAGTAGGCTGAAGCTTAGGGTCTCTAAATCTAGGGGGCCTTGCCAGCCTGCCCGCTCCCCAGCAGGCAGACTCCCCTCTCCCAAAATTGCAAACCCAAGACTTCATGCAAGGGCAGCGCAACTCAGGCCCAGCAACTATGAGACTCAGGGCTAGCCAATGAGGCCCAATTTGAAGACGTGGGGCCCAACTTTAGGGGGGGGTTGTAGGGCCCCTACAAAGTCTGCAAAATCTTATAGATATAAATAAAATCCATCTAGATTGCCCTGATGTGGGGGGCAATTTGGCCCAGTTGCTCCAATTGCCTTAAGGGCAGCCCTGATGAGGCTGTGCAGGGGTTGGACTGACAAGCCTGCACCTTCTAGCTCCCTGGTGTCACTATTCAGAGTACAGACTCAAGGACTTGTTATGGAAATAAAGGAGGGACACTTATTGGAAATCAGTTTTGTCACCTTCGCCCCCCCAAACCCTGCGGCAATGAGCCCAGCCACCTTTTATTCACAGTCGCATAAGCACTACACTATAACATGGCCATAAACCTGTACGTTCAACTGCTGAAATACACACCCAATATGTAGCAATGGAGATTTATGTTACTGCTTTATGAATGCACACTATGTTTTATGAATGGACTCTGTATTTTGTGAATTACCTAAGAGCCACCAATAGGGAGCTCTAGAATCTGACAGCTAACCAATTGGGTACTACCAAACAGCAACTCCTATTGCTGAAAGCAGGTAACCAGCAGGAAACGCTTCAGCTCAGCCTTTGCACTGTTGACTGAATACCCCCTGCTGTGCAGATAATGGAGAAAGCTCGTAAATTGTATCCCTTCTGGCCTCCTGGCCAACTCTATTATTCTGGTGTAAACCCTGGTGCACCAGGAACCCAGAATAGCAGCAAATATAATCCGCTCATACGTCAGCGACTGATAAGACTTGTCAACCAGTTATTCCAAAGTCTTCCTAAATTATAAAGCTCCAAAATACAGGCCAAAAGAGGGCAGGTTTTATTTTACTTACTCATTTGGGAATATTTGGAAGAAAATTAATCTCTCTCCCTCTGCCTACTTTCGAATGTCTTCTACCTAGTATAAAAGACCTAGTATAGTTAAAAATAAAATGCACATTTTGCCAGCGGTTCCTTTACCCACTTCCAGCTCTTTTAAAACTTTTATTTGTTATTTTAACAAGCAACAGGGTATCTTCTCCTTCAGTGCATAGGGCTGTACATGCAAAACTCCCTGTGCATTGAGGTGATAATATCCTCCTTAATTAGAAGCTGTTTAATGCTCTTGATTTAGCTTTTTTAATAGAAGAGTTACAAGCAGTCTGGCTGTGAGCAAAGCAGTATTAAAATCCCAGGCCAGGATAATGGTAAGTAGCTTTTTATTTGCTAAACTGACTACAGCGTTCCTTTTCTAGAACGAGTTTGCTTTATGCTCCAACAATCAGCCTATCAGTAAGGCCTGAGCCTAGGGTAGGTAGGGAGGCAGGCAGTTGTTGAGAACTGCTTAGTGATTTTGCAAGCTTTTGACAGATAGGAGGAAAAAATTAAAATATGTAAGGGTTGTCAAATCCATTCTTGTAATAAAGTTCAGCAACTATTCTATGGACCAGCATAACTTCAATGAGCCTCAGAAGGCCATCTGCCAAAGACATTAAATGCACATCTGAGTTGTTCACAAAGCAAAAACTACCTGGCTTTCCACCATAAGGTGAATTTTTAAAAAATAAAGATTGGAAATCTAACACACACACCCTTCTTTCTTTTTTTATAGATTCACCCACAGGCATTTCAAGCAAAGCAAATAAATCAGCTGGCTAGTTTATATGTAAGAGAAACTGAAGGAAATTCTCTCCCTGTTTCCATGGTTATCATGAAGTATCAGCCTCGTGAATTACCCAAGTCAGTGAACTATAGATTAAAAGGCGCTTAACCACTCTCTGCCTTGCTTTCTCTGCTTAAAATATTGTTTCATGCTCTCATTTCCCCTAAGCGGTAGGAAGTTTCAGGGCAGCATTCAGAAACAGTTCCCTTTGGAGGAATGGGAGTGCTAGGGAGTTGCATGGTGCTCTGTATAATGTTTGTTGATTTTCAGAGACGGGGGCTGAGCAGACAGTGAGCAAGCAGGCACTGGTAGGCAAGGCATCCCCAACACATTTGAAGCTTCAAGGTTTCTTTTGCCAGGCAGTTGTGAAAACCTAGAAAACCTAGAGAGCCAGTGTGGTGTAGTTGTTGAGAGCGGTAGTCTCATAATCTGGTGAACCAAGTTCGATTCCCCGCTTCTCCACATGCAGCTGCTGGGTGATGTTGGGCTAGTCACACTTATTTGAAGTCTCTCAGCCCCACTCACCTCACAGAGTGTTTGTTGTGGGGGAGGAAGGGAAAGGAGAATGTTAGCCGCTTTGAGACTCCTGAAGGGGAGTGATAAAGCAGGATATCAAATCCAAACTCTTCTTCTTCTTCTTCTTCTTCTTCTTCTTCTTCAATTGTTTTTGTTTTTTTTAAAACCCCAGCGCATATTTAAAGAAAGAAAAGGAAAGACCTAGAACAAAGTCCATACTGATCTTTTCCAGTGGCGGTGTAGTGAAGCAGGAACATTCATGAAATATATACGGCACACCTGAGTACATAGGGCATTAAAGATGTCATGGGGAAGCGATGCCTTGAAAACAGTGTACTTTAGAAAACGCAGCACTTCCCTGTCTTCTTGAAAGAAACTTTCCTCCTCCTTCTCGCTGCCACCCCACCCTGTTATTCTTTCCCCCTCTTGCCAGTTAAAATGAACTGTCAGAGCCTAGATAAAGATACAAACAGGATTGCATACTTTACCAAGGCTGGAGCGACTGGTAGACTTTGATCTAATTCTATTTGCTGCTTTTTGATGCATGGAGCTGTCAGATAAAGAGGTGTTCAAAAAAAAAAAATCTGCCTGAGCTGTCAGCCCTGACAAGCCCTGTGATGGATTACAGAGAAAACAAAAGGGTTATCACCTTAACCACAAACATTTATATCTTTTTTTTTTCATAAGGGTGCCTCAATCAACTTGTAGTTATGAGGGCGCAGGTTGTTGTGAAGCCTGTAGGAACACAGATCCGGTGACACATGTTGAAACAGCATTTAAAAAGTACAACACGCCTACATTGGCGCTAATATGATGCTGACATGGTGCAGTCATGCTTACTCAGATCAGAGAGGAGCACCCTATAGTTTTCCACAAGGAGGAGACTTTCTCAGGATAAAATGATTCCGTTTTCAGCCTGTTCCTGTCTTGTCAAAGGTAAATAAGAGAAGGGCAGCATGTTAACTATGATCGTAAGACTGCTGAATATCATAGAAAATTCACTGCACAGGAAGAAGAAGAAGAAGAAGAAGAAGAAGAAGAAGAAGAAGAAGAAGAAGAAGAAGAAGTTTGTTTTGATGCTGCAAAAGCTGTTCAAGGCAAGAAGGGCATTTGTTGTTCCACACCTCTAAGAGAAAAGTAACTAAGCTACTATTCTCGTTTTCCCAAAGGTATCAGTCCTTGAGAAATGGTGGCTGCATCCAATAAATTTGACAAGACCAGGATGACTGCATTCTCAAAAACCGCTTATTCTTTTCTTATTGGACTTAACTGGGATTAAATTGCAATTTCAGGCATTCACGTTGCACTTACTAAAGACACTTCTGCGTGGCGATTTATTCTTCTTTTTTTGGAGAGACCAAGCCCAGTATGCAGCAATTTCCATCCTTCCACTTGGAAGCACAGCAAATGGCAGGGGTACCTGTCTTAGCATGAGGGAAGTTGCCTTGTGCTGAATTTCACAACTCCCAAGCAAAGCTGAACCGTTCTCTGCTGGCTCTGCTTCCTCTACTTCCAGCTTAGCATTCAGGAGTCCATGAAGTCCCAATGTAGAGATGCTCAAGTGTACACAGGGTGTCCACCTGACAGTTTAGAACACCTCCACCAGTGCGGTGGAATGGTTACAGTGTTGGGCTCGGATCTGGGAGACCAGGGCTCAAATCCCCACTCAGCCATGAAGCTCCCTGGGTGACCCTGGCCCTGTCACTCACTCTCAGCCTAACCTACCTCAAAGGGCTGTTGTAAGGATAAAATAGAATGGAGGGGATGGAGGGGAAAACCATCTATGCCACTTGGAGCTCCTTGGAGAAAAGTTGGCATGTAAATATAATAAATGTTTATGCAGTCATTTATGTGGAGTTAAACACAAGCATAAGCTTATACACCTTTTCCTTTAAATATGTGCATGATGGCCTTTAAGGTCTATTATGCCATCACCACTTCCATCTCTCCAGAGTAATGTCCCTTTTAAGCTGGAATAGATGAGACACCGGTAAAGGTGGATGCGGGTGGCGCTGTGGTCTAAACCACTGAGCTTCTTAGGCTTGCCAATCAGAAGGTCAATGGTTCGAATCTGCATGACAAGGTGAGCTCCCGTTGCTCTGTCCCAGCTTCTGCCAACCTAGCAGTTCGAAAGCATGCCAGTGCAAGTAGATAAATAGGTACTGCTGCGACGGGAAGGTAAATGGCATTTCCATGCACTCTGGTTTCTGTCATGGTGTTCCATTGTGCCAGAAGTGGTTTCGTCATGCTGGCCACATGACCCAGAAAGCTGTCTGTGGACAAACGGCGGCTCCCTCAGTCTGAAAGTGAAATGAACTGGACTTAACCATCCAGGGGTCATTTACCTTTACCTTTACCTTTTAGATGAGACACCAAGGAAACCATCCATATCCATAATTTCATTACATAACAGTTTGAGAGCCCCTCTTACAGCTGGCTATATGTTAAGCATATCAAAATTTGATCTGGACTTTCTCCATATTTCATAATTAAAGTGACAAATGTGTCTCATTTAGAAATGTTGATAAAAGGGAGTGGCGAGCAGCTTCTTGCAACCTGGTTAGCCCTTCCTCATATGAAAGTATTTGACTCTGGAAATCCCTCCCCAGAGTAGTTAGACTGGCTCCCATCTTGCAGGGACTGGCTCCTTCTGCAGGCCCCATAGGCTTTGAGGGAATTGACTGCTCTTAATGAAAGGGCTGTGCCATGCTGTTTTTATTGCAATTACCTATATGTTTTAAACATATTTTTAAAAATACGTATATAGTTTTAATTCTATTAAGGTTTAATTGTGTTTTAATGATTGCTTTTTCTATGTTTTTAGCAATTCTTGTTTTTATTTGCAAGCTACCTTGTGTTCCTTCAGGGGAACAGGTGGTTATAGATGATGATGATGATGATGATGATGATGATGACGATGACGATGATGGATAGCATTATGTTTTCAATTATTGTATTATTATGTAATTTCCAAACATTTTCCAAATATTTTTGGATTTGTTATTTCCTCAGGTTAAAAATGCAGGTGTTAACAGTGTGAGAATAGAGCTCACTTGTGATCTATAAAACCCCTTATTCTCATAATTGTGCAGTTGATTTGATTTCCAGATTTTTCAAGAAATTAACTCATTCACAAGGCTGCTGGACTTTAATATTTGTGCATTCCATAACATTTTAGAGTACACAACCCAATTCCTTGCCACTTATTGAATTACACCCTAATACACTATTCAACTTGGAAAACCCAAGTCTCTTTTTATTTTGTTCGAGATTATGGCTGTTTTCAGACATAAAATTTATTACAATAACAAATCTTGGCTTATTGTGATGGAACAAGCCTAGTCAAGCCTCAGGTTTACACTGTCCTTTGATGCAGCCACAAGGGGGAGCTTGTAAGCTTTTGCCTCTGGTTTTATTATTGTTGTTTATTAGTTTATTCATTAGTTTTCTATTTTATCCTTCCTCCTGCAGGAGCACAGCCCACACCAGACACAAAATACAATAATAATAAAATCATAAGTACAAACTGTATCAAAACTCAAGGCCATGAAGCTGAACACACATCAGATACAGTGAAACCTGAGCAGATGGATTCCTCACTCCAGCTATGTACCAAAGGCCTGGATAAAGAAATGCACATTCATTTGACTTTTAAAGGTTGTCGGTTGTAGGGACAACTAAACTTCCCGGGAAAGGGAAGTCAAATGGGGTGCCGCCACAGAGAATACCCATAGTGCAATGTGTCACTCTAACCCTAAACTCTGGTTTGTTGAAACAAACCAACTTCATGACATGACTTGAAGTTGATTTCTTTCAGATAAACCATAGTTAAGATGGAAGTGGCTTTCCTTTTTTCCTCCTATTGACTACAATGGGAGGGATTAACTATGGCAACCCCAGAGCCGTTCCTGTGAGTGTGCCAGGGAAATGAAGGCGCTTTGGAGGAAACACCCACCCCTGCCACATCCTTGTTCCCTCAGTCCACCTGCAGAATGTCACTGGTGGAAAATCTGTGATGTCGAGCGTGTGTGTAGATGTCATCCCAGTGTTATACACCTCTCTCTGCTGAAGGAGCAGCACTCAATGATGCTTCCTATGGCTCACTCAAGTAGCTTCATTATTTCATTTATTAAATGTATATACTGTCCATCCTAGGACCTCAGAGAGTGTCAAGGCTTCAGGGAATCCTATCCCTCCCCCAGTGGCAGCCAAAAAGCAGATAACCAAAAAGAGTTCTTACCACGTAATTTATTCAGTATTCACAGAGAGAGACAAAGGAACACTGTCTGTATTAAATAATGGTGTTGCTCCAAGTAAAGCCCAACCCCCTCCGTCTCCCTTATTCTACATCATCCCTGTGCCGGCTGATCTGAGCTTTCTGTTTTACCACTCTCAACACCTGCCTGGTCCTGAGAGCGGGGGGGCTCAGGAATGCTCTCCAAAGACACTGTCAGCTGTCTCTCCCCCAGTGCTTTTTCTTCCTGCTATTCTTCATCCAATATTTCCCAGTTTTTCCCCTCTGGAGCCTCTGAACTACGTCCTTATGCAAACCACTTTTCTAAATCTATACTGTCCTCTTGTTTGCCGCAAGGTCCAGGAAAGGGGGGGGTGGTCCCCACCATTCCTCCTCAGTCCAGTCCCTGACAGAGAGGTTTACAATATAAAAACACATACACACCAGTTTTCCAGTGAGGTTTGGATTGCACCCTCAAACTCTTGTCAGTTTCAAAAGCAGTTTGCCACATGGCATGAGGGTTTGCTGTTGGGCGGGGGGGGGGGGGAGGGATGGAATACCATTCACCATCATCTTATAAGTATGCAGGTCTGTGGATCCTGGCTGTGTGGAGAAGAGAATGTGACAAGCACCAGTGTTCAGAGTAACAAGCCAGATGGGAAACTGCAAACATCAAAACAAGAAAAATCTCAGAGGATTGTGTTTGTTTTTCAGTGCACCTATGTAAATCCAGTGTAATGACTGCTACTGCTGGACAAAACTGACCTCTATAAATGTCTAACTGGAAAAAAAACCACAACAACAACACATCCTCAAGTGTGAGAAATTGAGATATGATGAAGAGGAATATGGAAATTCAAATATTACAGTAGAGAAGCCCCCAGAGTTCCTAATGTTCTCAATAAATCACATCCCAATTGAGACAAAATCAATTGTCAAATAAACTCCACATTTCTTATTGAATAACGATTGATTAAAATGAAGGAAAAAAGTTGTTAAGCAAATTGCTCATAAATAAAGACCAAATCCCTTTTAACCCACTTTTGTGGTCTGAGATCGAACTTGTCTCCGGCAAAAGATTGATGATGAGTTGTTGCAGCAGCGAGGTAAACATTGTTTTTGTACTTGCCTCTGCCAGTGTTACATTTCTGACATACCTTAGCAAACTCTCTCTGTGGGAATGTGCATGCACACACACACGCTCACAAACTGTATGATGTCCAATCCTGTGCTTCCAACCAAGGCAACCAATAAAACTCCTTTTCAAATAATCATCATCATTTATTTATATGCCGCGCATCTGACTGGGTTGCCCTAGCCACTCTGGGTGGCTTCCAACAAATTAAAACATCAAACATGGCAAAACATCAAATATTTAAAAACTTCCTTATACAGGGCTGCCTTCTGATGTCTTCTAAAAGTCAGGTAGTTGTTTATCTGTTCCAAAATATTGTTCGAAAAGTTGAAAGGCAAGTAGATTTGGGTGGACTATTATTAGCATGCATGGAGTCTTTACTTGAAGACTAATACAAACATCACATTAACAAACAAGAAGTACTTACGCTGTGCTACATACACCCAACACCTCATTTTAACCAGGTTGCTTCTCCTGCCTGTGAGCTATTAGCACGCCAGGTAGCCTAGGTAGCCAGTGAGAAAGCATGCTAACATGGCATGCTCAGCAGTTGAAGGCTGAGTTTAAATGAAATGTTGCAATGTACTCATTATCAGCTTAATAGCTGACACACGGTCCCAGGAGGCCAGGTCCTTGTGAGCTGACTGAGGGCTCATCCAGGCTTCTGGAAAACTGCTTGGACCTGCACATAGAACTGCTCAGATTCCTGCTTTCTAGGAACAGGGCAAGCAGAAGTGTAGGCAAGTCTTCAAAGGTGTGGCCTGAGTTGAGGAAATAGTTTTTGCTCTGTGCAGGCTCCTGGGCCTTATTAATAATAAAGTTTGATTTGCCATTAACTCGCCTGGTAGTGAGTTCATACATAAAGAGTAGAAGGCAATACACATACAACAACCACATGGTTAAATTATTCTTTCCTCACCCGAGTCACATTTAAATTGGGCCTCCCAGGCCACAACACAGTGGGATTTCAGTTAGCTAGAGCATAGACGGATGTGAAGCATATGATATTACTTATAGATGCATGAAAGCAATCTTCCTCAATATCAGATGCTTTAGTGGAAAGAATGGCAGGGTTACAAGAGGTTAAAGACAGGCTGATGGTATGTTTTTTTTCTTTAACCACCCCCTTGTCTCCCTTGCTTCCAAAAGTAAAAGCGAAAACATGCAGAACAGCTCGTTTCGTTTCCACTCGCCCACCCTCACTATACCATGAAATGATGAAAAAGGCTTTACTCTCTAATTGCAAACGGGGAGGAAAAAAATCTGGACCTTAATCATTCATCATAAATTACAGATACTCAACCCAAAACCACAGTGCAGCATTAAACCATGGTTTGGTATTATGTGCACAAGCCTCACAGCTCACATATTCTTTCCTTCTCTGGCATGGCCCCTCTAATTTGGTGACAAGGAGGTGGTTGGAAGCTTTTGCTTCTGTTTTCCACTAGCTGCAGTTGTTTTTTTATGTCCAAACCCAGATAAACCGAGGTTGGTCTTATTAACTGTGGTTTATGGAAACAAGTCAAGTTCAAACCATGGTTTCCTGTCATATTTCTGTAAACCTTAGTTAACACCAAACATAGTGAAAAAATATTTATTTAGAATGCTTTTATAACCCCGAGAAGCTCTCAAAGCAGCTTACAAAATAATAATAATAATATCACAGAAGAAATGATATCAAAGGAGTAAGTGCCGCTACAGTGACAGGATTAACTAAGGTGGCATTTCCTGTCTTTAAGCTTGGTCTTCTTTGGTGGTGTTCTCTGAGGTAAAGGAGAAGGACTGAGCAGCTGGATCTCATTCAACCCATGATGGAGGCAAGTCTTCTCTTGCTGATATCTACCAATTGCCAGGCAACAGCTCCTGCTGAGGTCCTCTGGGCAAAATAGTGAGGCTGCAAATCAACTTCAAGCTACTCAACCTGTAATGGAAGCAGGTACCAGAAGAGAAGAGGGGGAAACACAATCCGTAGGCTCATTCCCATAGCGTTAAACAGTGGTTTAGCAGTAAGTCTTAATGTAGTGATTTAAAAACATCAAATGATACAATCCTCCTAGGTGGACTGTACCAGTGCAGAATTCAAGTTGGAGAGCACATGTTTGAATGCTACCTCACATCACGACCTCAGGAGGAAGGGTCCTGAGTGAACATTTTCCTGGCTTGCTAATTTTCTCTCTGCAGGGAGTTTATATCTACCAATTCCCCACCAACGTTCTGAAATGGTCACTACAAAACAGTAATTATTACACATAAAAAGTCTGGGTCCTGTGTTGTAGCTCAGTGTGTATTTCAAGCTCTAGCACGAAAACCATCATGGCTTGACAACATATCAAAGGCTCCATACTTTCCCTGTTCAAATCAGTAGTGAAATCCTTACCATTTCTGATGAAGAGCTGAATACATGGAAACACATGCCATTCCTTGGGTAAAATAATAGAAATCTATTTTCTCTCAGCTATAGATTTGTTGACATATAAATACTCAGTGTTGTAGGGTTTGCTTGTGTTTTTTTAAAAAGAAAATGTTTGGGGGTTTCTGGACTCATAACCAGTTCAGCTGGTTATGATAACCAATGAAAACCTAAATGGTCTTGACCCAGCATACCTGAGAAAATTCTTCCACCTTCTCAAGTTGCCTCATAATCTCTAACATCCTCAGAGACACCTCTTTGCACTAAGAATCAATCTCCTTGGTTACTCAGCATCTGTAAAATATTTTTTGCCTCTAGATTTGCCAAAGCCTAAATGTGAACATTTTCTCTGTCTATTCAAAAATAAAAAGTTAGCTTTTGGTGGCCAGAGACGTTACCATAAGGTTAAGGTTTATTTTCAATACAGCTTGATTTCAACATCTTCTTCCCCATCTTGAGCTTTTGGGGTGAACTAATAGATTATTTTCATAATACCACAGATGCTTGTTAGAACTAATTGCTTTTAATGGTGAAGAATTGATGGCCACCTGGTAGACCGGGCAACCTGCTTGAGGACTGACTCAAATTATCTTTGTGTGTGTGTGTTGAGATGTGTGTCTCAAAGCCAGCTGCATTGTCATGTTGTTTGCAGCAAGGGCAGTTACTGCTTTGCTTCACCACAAAGACAGACTAGCAAATCAATCTCCACATTATCATCATTCACCAGTTATTGTATTTTATAAATGTACATCCCACCCTTCAATGAGAAACAGTATTAAGAAAGACCCATAACACAAAAATAAGCAAAACAAAAATAGAGTAGAAAACTTACATAAATACAGTGGTACCTCAGGTTACACACGCTTCAGGTTACATACGCTTCAGGTTACAGACTCCGCTAACCCAGAAATAGTGCTTCAGGTTAAGAACTTTGCTTCAGGATGAGAACAGAAATCGTGCTCTGGCAGCGCGGCGGCAGCAGGAGGCCCCATTAGCTAAAGTGGTGCTTCAGGTTAAGAACAGTTTCAGGTTAAGTACGGACCTCTGGAACGAATTAAGTACTTAACCTGAGGTACCACTGTAGAAGTAGAGCGGTAAAGCAATTTTCACTATGGATTAAAAATCTGGAAAAGGTATTGCCTGGCATTGAAAGAACATCTGAGAAGGTGCCAGGTGAACTTCTCTGGGGAGAGGATTGTGTAACAGTGTGTCACACACCATGAAGGCTCACTCCTCAGTCATTGTGCATCCGCATTTCAGGCAGCAGGGGCACCCAAGGGAGAACCTTACATTCAACACACATTAAAAAGCACATGGCTCCCTGCAAAGAATCCTAGGAACAGTGCTATACCACTTACAGAGCTATAATCCCCAGCGCGCATAACAAACCACAGCTCCCAGGTTTTTTGGGGGGAACTTTAGAGAGGCTCTTGATGACTACAACATAAATTATGGTGTGCAGTTCAGCATACCATTGGGAACCTGATTAATTTCTATATAGGCCCACAGGGCCGTTTTTACCTAGGGGTGCAAGGGGTGCAGGGCACCTGGGCACTGAATTGGGGGGGGTGCCAGGCGCCCGCCGCTGAAGCCACCTAAGCTCTCAACTATCTACCTTTTATGAAATAAGAAATAATTTTGATCAAGCTAGAAAAACAAAATACATATATACCTAGGTATTACCGAAATGTATACCTACTCTTTCACTGAAGGACTTTTGACTTTGTGCGCTCATTTACCAAAGACGCGCCATGCCAGTGGTGGCGCTTGTCATTCACAACGATGGCGCTTGTCAGACTCAACGAGTATAAGTGTCTTGTAAATAAATGAGCAATAAAAAAGTTTGTTTCTTTTTTCTCCCTTCTTTCGTAAACAAGAGATAAGGCATAAGCGTGGTGTCTGACATAAGCATAATAAAAGCTAATTTGGCGGCTAAACTAAATTTGGGGGCGCTGGGTGGATCTTTGCATCTCTGCGGCACATATGCTAAAGACGTCCCCATTGGCCCAAGTAAGGAAGAGGTAAGGAAGTACAGTGGTACCTCGAGTTACAGGCGCTTCAGGTTACAGATGCTTCAGGTTACAGACTCCGCTAACCCAGAAATAGTACCTCAGGTTAAGAACTTTGCTTCAGGATGAGAACAGAAGAAGAAGAAGAAGAAGAAGAAGAAGAAGAAGAAGAAGAAGAAGAAGTAGAGGAGTTTGGATTTGATATCCCGCCTTTCACTCCCTTTAAGGAGTCTCAAAGCGGCTAACATTCTCCTTTCCCTTCCTCCCCCACAACAAACACTCTGTGAGGTGAGTGGGGCTGAGAGACTTCAGAGAAGTGTGACTGGCCCAAGGTCACCCAGCAGCTGCATGTGGAGGAGCTGAGACGCGAACCCGGTTCCCCAGATTACGTGACTACCGCTCTTAACCACTCTTAACCGCTTACGTGACTACCGCTCTTAACCACTACACCATACTGTGCTCCGGCGCCACAGCAGCAGCGGGAGGCCCCATTAGCTAAAGTGGTACCTCAGGTTAAGAACAGTTTCAGGTTAAGAAGGGACCTCCAGAATGAATTAAGTTCTTAACTCGAGGTACCACTGTATGGTTTTTCTGTCTGTGTGATGAGCTACCCCCTGATTCAAGTCCCTCTTCTGCACAATTGTTAAAGTTGCATGAGCCCAGTTGTCTTGTTCACCAGATCACCATAGTTAATGCATAGATGTCCTGGTGTATATAACCCTAGGTGTGAAAGAAGGCAGGAAGATTTACAGTGCAGTCCTAAGCAGGGCTTACTCAGGAGTAAACACCGCTATGCTAAATGGGACTTGCTCCCTGGTAAGCGTGCACAGGATTGTAGCCTTGGAGAAAGGAAGATAGATGAGCCTATCTGCTATGTATATTATGACACACCTGCTGGTTATAGCCTCTTGGGAATGTGACATAATAAAACCAGGAGGGGGGGCGGGTAGTGGGAATGTGTGGTTTTTTTTTAAAAAAAAAACCTGAACAAAGTAAATTGCATGAAAGGCAGCCGTGCAATAAAGATTGTTTAGGAGCATATAAATCAACATTTCAAAAGCAATATACTCAGAAGGACTCTGTTCACATGCAACGGGTGTAAGGCGAGATGCTAGAAATAGATGGGGAGCAAGCTGGAACACAGGAAGTCTCTCAGCAGATATCCAGGAAGGAAAGGTGCATATTAGAATATTAATAAAATCAACCTTACCACCCTCTCTCAGTCATATAATGTGCCTTCTTATGTCCGTATCAAGCCATGTTCTTCCAACTGCAGCAGTGGGACCAGGATGCGAGAACACAATTGTGGGTGGAACATTTCTGATTTTATATTAGTTTCAAACAGATTTTTATCAGTATCGTGTTTGTTATGCTTACCGCTTTGAGACAATGGTATATAAATTGTCAACATAAATAAATTAAAATTTTGTATATAAGGCTGCTCTTCCTGGAAATCATTTGTTTGTTTGTTTCCCAGAGTCTCGCAAAACTCAGTCATTTTCTGTGATTTGTGTGTCATGTAGCGAACATTTCCTGTGTGAAAGAGAGGACATTTAGGGACCTGGAAATGTTCCCTGGAAACCAGTACTTCCCATTTGGTGGGTATTATGGAAGCTCGTCATCATGCGGTAGCTCAACCCTCCAGCACAGCCTGCTCAGGAACCCTTCAGCGACTCTTCCTTCTCCTCGAGGAAACGGCACTGCTAGCACAATCACTGAGTTCATACTGAGAAGAAAAGAAGCACCAGGTTGCCCTTTCTCTCTCACACACGTAATCACTTCTTCAGCTGCTAACATCTGTTCTCTGACAGGTGTCTGATGTTCCTCCACCCCATGAGGGCAGCATTTCCTTTTTCTCCTTCTCTCAGGGGCCCTCTCCCCCCACCCCATGTTCTCAGCCCCTCTCTTCATTTCTGCCGCTGTAGAGAGATGTAAATTAATTCTACTTTAGGTGTCTCTTTGATGTGGGCTTTGTCTAACTAGTGAAACAGCTAACCTAATTTCTCACCTGACCTTTACACTCCTCTGAACTTCAAGAATTCTGTCATTACGTGGCACTGGTTTTCAGGGAGGGAGGCTTTTTAAAATAAAATAAAACAATAAAAAGTAAAGTAAAATAAAATAAAATAGATAACTGAGTGAATTCTAGTTAGGAAAAATATTACATGTATACATTTTTATTTGGTCTGCTGTGCCAATCAGGTTAAGATGAAGTATAAAGCAAATACTTTAGGAGCAGTTGTCCTTTTATCATTCTTTCTTTCTTTCTTTCTTTCTTTCTTTCTTTCTTTCTGTTTGAGTCAAAGAAGCCCTTTCCTTATCTGAACATCTAGGAATCAGTTCTCTTCCTCCAGGATTACAAACACAAAGAATGAAACTAAAGAGGACATTTTGTCTGAGGCTGTGTACAGTACACACAAAAATGCAGTGCTTATGCTTGTCTTTAATGTGTTGCTTTCAATCTAGACAGAAACTAGATTCACAAGGGTGGATGTGGTTACTTGATGCATGTTTGAAAATTCTCTTCTTGATTAGGTTATCCACACCTTTTCCTCCCTCTTGAAATTAATAGCAATAGCTTTCACGGCACCAGGGCTTTCTCACATGCTTTTTCAAGTAGCTGGTCCACATACAGTATGCAGTCATTAAGTGATGAGTTGAGCATGAATGTGTAGATTAGCCTTTTAATGGTTGCACACTTGAAATTTTTTTAAAAAAAATTCTTATCACTCCTTTTGCTAGGATCAGATGAGAGTGTGGAATCCTAAAGTGCCTTTCCCCGCTTCCAGCTCAAAGAAGCTCCCTCAATTTGGATATTATAGAATGTGACAGAAGTATGCCTTAAATCTCTAACTGTTGGATTGAAGCTTGATAAACCTTTTAAAATCAGCCAGACAGCTAAGGACTCATTATAGCTTCCACCATGTTATAAAGTGAGGTGCATCACACAAAAAAAGCCAACAAAATTAAAGCTAAGGAAACGCTGTTTTTCTTTACTTTTGTCAAAGAAGAGGTGTTTTATAGTTTTTGGCGGTTAGGAAGGCTGTCCCTAAATATCAGACAGTCTGGTGCTTTGCAAACCTCATGATGTAGATTTGCACAGAATTGTACTGTGAATACTGCAGTTTCCCCTTCAAAGAACTACAACTCCCAACACCCTTAACAGATTCTTTGGCATAAGTCGTGTGCTTTAAATGTAAGGCGTGTGTGCAACCTGTGTGTGTTTTAGAACCAAAGTTGCTGCCTTGTGCTCTTTTATTTTAAATTTAATTACAGATCGACCTCACCTTTCCTAAAAAACAACAACCCGCCTGTGAGGGGACGATGAGCTGCTTGTGTGTAAAATCCTAGTCCCTCAGAGTTTGGTCAAGTTTGCAAACCTCTGTCTGTAACGGAGCCCCTTAAACATGGCTCCGTCAGTCGCTGGCAGATTCCGACAGTGGTTGCTTTCGGAATCGCTTCCAACATAAAAGCTCCTTAACGGAAACACGTCTTCTGGACTCTCTGCGTGACAGTTTCCGGCGAGGAGTGGGTGTCCCTACAGGAGGTCCTGAAACCTCCCCACTGTTTTCGCTGGAAGTGTCTCTGAGCCATCCCTCCAGCTCCCTTTCCCTCAGCTCAGCTCCTCTCCCCCTACTGGTTCCCTCTTCAGCTGCTGAGTCTCTCCCAACCTGTGTGAGCCCTTTCACTTCCCTTCCTTCCGATGGCAGTTCCCTGACATCCACCTCCCCTCCAGGGCCCCCTTCATCCCCTCTCGCCCCCTCCTCTACGGGCGGTGAGGAGGCAAAACCCCGGAATGAACTTCCTTCATCTTCCGATGTCCCGAACACTTCTCTCCACCTGTTGCGGTTCCTGGTCTCGAAGTACTCCTCCTCCTCAGAGTCCATCTCCCCTTCCCCTTCCGATTCCGAGAATCCTTCCAACTCCTCCTCCTCATCGGTGGTCCCAAAGTATTCCCTCCGGAACCTCTCCACAGGCTGAGGTTTCCTTGGGAACCTTTGATGGAACGTTTCTATCAATACCTCGTCATTGATATCTTCTGCCATTACCCAAGTGTTTTCTGTTTCCTCTACCAGTTCTCTTTGTCCCACCAATGCCGCCCCACACACCCAGCGGTCCTCTGGAATGACATGTCTCTCTTCGGGTGCTCCCTCCCCCTCCAAATATTCAGGTTTGCGTGAGAGAGCGTCCGCCCTAATGTTCTCTGGGCCTGGCACGTAACAAATCTCAAAGTTAAATTTGGAGAACTCCTGGGCCCATCTCACTTGCCGTTGGTTGAGCACTCGTGCCGTCCTCCAATACTCTAGGTTCTTGTGGTCAGTGCACACTTGCACCTTATGTTGTGCGCCAATTAGCAGGTGCCTCCATCTCCGGAACGCCTCATGAATGGCTAGTAGTTCTCGGTCATACACCGTGTAGTTCCTCTCGGATTTGTTCAGCTTTCGCGAAAAAAAGGCACACGGTCTCCACTCTGACTCCTCCTTCCCTGGCTGCAGAAGCACCGCCCCAATAGCTCTGTCTGATGCGTCAGTTTCCACTCTCATCGGTTTTTGTAAATCCACATGCAGGAGTTGTTGTTCCGAGGCGAAGGCCCTTTTTAGTTCCTCAAATGCTCGCTCCGCCTCCTCAGTCCAAACGAACTTCTTCTTACTGCTGAGACAGTCCGTAATGGGCGCCGTCAGGTGGGCAAAGTTTCGGATGAACTTACGATAGAAGTTCCCAAATCCTAGGAACCTCTGCACATCCTTCCTTGTTTTGGGTGTTTTCCATTCCAGCACCGCCTGGACCTTGCCGGGATCCATGGCCAATCCCTTGTCTGACAGGCGATACCCCAGGAATTCCACCTCCTTGGTATGAAACTGACACTTCTCCAGTTTCACCCACAGCTGGTTGGCTTGCAGCCTGCTCAACACTTCTCTGACGTCTCTCACATGCTGCTCCTCATTCTCAGAATACACCAACACGTCGTCTAAGAAGGCCACACAATTCTTGTAAAGCAAAGGCCCCAGGACGTGGTTCATAAACGATTGAAAGCACGCGGAGCCTCCTTGTAGGCCGAAGGGCATAACTAAATATTCAAATGCCCCCAAAGGGGTGAACATGGTGGTTTTCCATTCATCCCCCTTCCTTATTCGTATCAGGTTGTACGCCCCCCTTAGGTCCAGTTTAGTAAAAATCTTTCCCTTCCTGACCCTTGTCAAAATGTCGTCAATCCTGGGCATAGGGAAAGCCACTGGTTCTGACACTGCATTTAAGGCCCTGAAGTCACACACAAGCCTCGGCTTGTTCGTGTTTTTTTTATCCACAAAAAACACTGGGCTGCCCCCCACCGCCCTGGACTCTCTGATGAACCCTCTCTTCAGGTTCTTGTCAATGAACTCTCTTAGCTCCTGCATCTCTCTGTCTGACATGGCGTACAGCTTGCCTACAGGGAGCTGTGCCCCAGGGAGTAAATTGATTTGACAGTCAAAGGGTCTATGCGGGGGTAGTTGGTCAGCTTCCCTTTCGCTGAAGACGTCGCGGAGATCTGCGTATTGTCGTGGTACCTTCACGTTCTCCGTTACTTCAGTCCCTGCTAGGGTGGCTTGGGCCCCTGCCAAACCCTTTCCCTCTTTGCAGTGTTCTAAGCAATGTGCTGAACCAAAAGAAACCACTCTCTGATGCCAGCCCACCAGCGGATCATGTAACGCTAGCCAGCTCATCCCCAATATAATGGGAGCTCCTCCCAAGGTGGCCACATTAAACGCTATCAGTTCGGTGTGCCTTGCCACCTTCATTATCATTGGGACGGTCTGCAAGCTGACTTCTCCTCCCAACAGCTCCCTGCCATCGATCGTGGTCACCTGCAGGGGGTTGCTTAAAGGGATCGTCTGTATCTGGTGTTCAGCTGCAAACTCTTTGCTCATGAAATTGCAGGAGCTGCCTGAGTCCAACAGCGCCTTTATCTTTAGAGGGTGTCCGTTTGGCAGCTCTAGCGCCACTTCTATCACTAGGGCGGGTTTAGGAGGTTCTGGCGTGGGCACTTTCACTGCTCTTTGGCCTGGCTGCTGTGCCCCGACGGTGGCAGCCAGGCGTTGGCTTTTACTTGCTTCGGTATTTCTTCCTCTCTTCCCTCCACAGCTCCTACCATCCCTTGCCATTCCTTCCTCTGGGGGCAGACTCTGGCAAAGTGACCTGGCTGTTGGCAGAGATAGCATTTCCGGGCGCCTTTTCCCTCCTTCTTTCCCCCCTCACTGGGCTTTGAAACTGCGCGCGCGCGCGCTGTTCCGATTTCCATCGGCTCTGCCGGCGGGAAAGTTGGCTCTGGAATGTCTGGAATGCGGAACTCCTTCCAACGTTCCCCCTTCCCTTCCCGCCTCTCCAATGCTCTCGCCTCCTGGCGCGCTCCTATGGTCAGCGCTGATTTGGTCAGCTGGTCCATAGACTCCGCCCTGGGCGCCCGGGAAAGTTCGTCTTTCACAGCCGAAGAAAGCCCTTCTTCAAAGAGCATTTGAATGGGTTCCGCCGATAGATCCCACCCCAATTTATGGATCAACATGGTGAACTCAGTCCAGTACTCACGGACAGATCGGCTCCCCTGTTTGCAAGCCATTAACTGTCTGCGGACCACTCCCTGTTCAATATCGCTGGAAAACATCAGATCCATGGCGCGAAAGAACTTCATCGTGTCCTTTAGGACGTCACTATTCGCTGCCATCAGGGGTCTAACCCAGTCTCTCGCCCCCTTTTCAAGATGCCCAATCACGAAAGCCACTCGTGATTCCTCGTCAGGGAATTCATCAAACTGCAGATTGAGGGCATATTGCATCTCTGTCCGAAAGCCATGATAGTCTTTGGGCTCCCCCCCAAACTTCTGCACCAATTCTGGTACCTTTCTGACGAGCTGGGTGTCTTTCCCCTTTTTGTCTGCATCCTGAGCCCTCCTCTCCTCAAGCCTCGCCGTCTGCAGCGCTAGCTGGACCTCCAACACCCGGTACCTTTCTTCCAGGCTTGGACCCGCTCCAGCTCCTGCTTCTCCGGTTCCGGCTGGGTTGCTCATGATGCCTTCTCCTGCACAAGCTGCTCACGAAGACTGTCGGAATGCTGTGAGGGGACGATGAGCTGCTTGTGTGTAAAATCCTAGTCCCTCAGAGTTTGGTCAAGTTTGCAAACCTCTGTCTGTAACGGAGCCCCTTAAACATGGCTCCGTCAGTCGCTGGCTGATTCCGACAGTGGTTGCTTTCGGAATCGCTTCCAACATAAAAGCTCCTTAACGGAAACACGTCTTCTGGACTCTCTGCGTGACAGTTTCCGGCGAGGAGTGGGTGTCCCTACAGGAGGTCCTGAAACCTCCCCACTGTTTTCGCTGGAAGTGTCTCTGAGCCATCCCTCCAGCTCCCTTTCCCTCAGCTCAGCTCCTCTCCCCCTACTGGTTCCCTCTTCAGCTGCTGAGTCTCTCCCAACCTGTGTGAGCCCTTTCACTTCCCTTCCTTCCGATGGCAGTTCCCT
Source organism: Podarcis pityusensis (assembly GCF_964106645.2). Classification (NCBI taxonomy): domain Eukaryota; kingdom Metazoa; phylum Chordata; class Lepidosauria; order Squamata; family Lacertidae; genus Podarcis; species Podarcis pityusensis. Next base: position 72,720,070 of record NC_138027.1, read on the forward strand.
GACACCGCCTTTACAATAAGCACAAATAATTGTACGAGGGGTGTTGTTACATGTAGAATCTCTGTGCACACTCCCCACTATTGGTCAGGGCAAGATGCATGTGGTGAGTTTGAAAAAGATCAATGTGTTCAGAGTACTGCCTGCATGAGACCCTAATCATGTAATGACACTCCAACTCATGGTAGCAGCTTGCCATCAGCATAAACAACGGCAAATCCAACAGGGTTGTAAAATTGGGTTCTAAGCCTACAGTCAAAGATCAGCTTGACATCTATTGAACATGTGTCATGTAGTCCTAGACATTCAAAGATTAGGGTTCCAACAAGAAAGGTTATGGTGCAGGTTATGTTCTCATGGCCAAAGCTATTTGGTAGTTTTCTTTGGAAGTTGTAGGAAATGAAGCTCCTGTTATATAATATGTTGGTTTTAAAAGACCGAGGACAGAGATTATGGTAAAAGTACATTTATTAACGTATGTAGCAAACAGAGAAATGGTGATCAAACAAAACAACCACCCAGGACTCTGTTGGAGCTGCTCAACTCCTCTTTTATTTTAAGGCATGGGATGTCATGCACGGAATACTTTTATGTCATGATTGCTTGAGTCCTAGCACCAGAGATAAAAGAGACAAGTTCTTTTAAACTTCAAAATCATAATCAATATTCTGATGAAACCTTCAGTGCAACAGAGGTGCAAAGAAACTTCTCCCTTGTCTTATCTCTTTGTGCTGGGAGGAGGAGGACTCCTGCTTAATTTGGTGGAAGGTCCTGATGGGTTTAATAAATTAGATTAGGCAGGAAGACATTTATTTGTGTGTGTTGCAAATTCTACAGGGTTTTTAAAAAAATTGTTAGACTAGTTAGCTCTGGTCCATGGGGTCACGAAGAGTAGGACACAACTAAACAACAAAGTTAGGATGTATTTTAAAAGTTTCATTTTCTTTTATTCTTCAAAGCTAGTGAAATGCAAACAATATACAGCCATTGACAACCTTGTTGTTGTTGCTTAGTCGTTTAGTCATGTAAGACTCTTCATGACCCCATGGACCAGAGCACGCCAGGCACTCCTGTCTTCCACTGTCTCCCACAGTTTGGTCAAACTCATGTTAGTAGCTTCGAGAACACTGTCCAACAATCTCGTCCTCTTTCGTCCCCTTCTCCTTGTGCCCTCCATCTTTCCCAACATCAGGGTCTTTTCCAGGGAGTCTTCTCTTCTCATGAGGTGGCCAAAGTATTGGAGCCTCAGCTTCACAATCTGTACTTCCAGTGAGCACTCAGGGCTAATTTCCTTCAGAATGGATATGTTTGATCTTCTTGCAGTCCATGGGACTCTCAAGAGTCTCCTCCAGCACCATAATTCAAAAGCATCAATTCTTCGGCAATCTGCCTTCTTTATGGTCCAGCTCTCACTTCCATACATCACTACTGACAACCTTACCTCCCCTCATTTTGCACCTTTATTCCTATTTCAAGGAACCTGTATCCTAAGAATAGATACAAGCCTAGGAAAGAGCCAGTTCTTACATTCCCAAGATGAAGAATTGGTCACTGTTACATTTCTTTTTGCCAGCCACCTCAATCTGCCTAATGGCTGAGCCAGCTCAGAGAACTCCCATCATTCCTTACTATTGGCCAAACAGGCTGGGTGTCATGAACAGGCTACACCCCTTGCTGGGATCCTCTTTCCCTTCCTTGGTGTCCTAACATATACCTGGAGGAGTCTCTCCACCCCCATCATTCAGCCAGGACACTGAGGTCCAACTCCAAGGGCCTTCTGGTGGTTCCCTCCCTGCGAGAAGTGAGGTTACAGGGAACCAGGCAGAGGGCCTTCTCAGAAGTGGCACCCACACTGTGGAACGCCCGCTCATCAGATGTCAAGGAAATAAACAGCTATCTGACTTTTAGAAGACATTTGAAGGCAGCCCTGTTTAGGAAAGTTTTTAAAGTTTGATGTTTTATCATGCTCGGAGCCGCCTGGAGTGGCTGGGGAAACCCAGCCAGATGCGTAGGGTATAAATAAATTATTATTATTATTATTATTATTATTATTATACCATGAATATGTCTTCTCCTGAGCAAAGTGATTCACAGAGCGGTAGCTGGTCCTGCCCTGGTTTGGATGGCAGTGTTGTGGGGCTTCATAGGCACCAAGCCAAGCCCCCCCCCCGCCTTTATTTCTGATCATGGCCACTGCTGAACCATCACCCCAGTTAACCCAGTCAGTCCATAATAGTATATTACATCAATGGGGATGCACCTCTGAATGCACCCTGGCGTGCTTTGAAGACATGCAGAGTAGTACAGCAGGACTGAAGTATACTGGCATGGAAAATGGCAGGTCTGCAGTCTCAGCTGCCTCTGACAGCATACTTACCACACATACTTACTGAAGTAAGAGTCAACAAGTTCATTCTGATACAGCCACAAGTGTAAGTGTATATAGAATGTACATCTATATTCCAGTCTGTCAATTTTGGCCACATGAATTAGGCCTCATCTGTGAGTGATCTGTATGCTTGCACTAGGTAGTATGCAAGTAGCCCTAGAATTGAAGAAAGTGACTGAGCTCCAGTCCTAAAAGATCTACCATTGGTTCCCAGTACATTTCCAAGCACAATTCAAAGTGTTGATGCTGACCTTTAAAGCCCTGAACGGCTTCAGAACCTGTCTACCTGAAGGAGCGTCTCCACCCCATCATTCAGCCCGGACACTGAGGTCCAGCTCCAAGGGCCTTCTGGTGGTTCCATCATAGTGAGAAGTGAGGTTACAGGGAACCAGGCAGAGGGCCTTCTCAGTAGTGGTGCCTGCCCTGTGGAATGCCCTCCCATCAGATGCCAATGAAATAAACAACTATCTGACATTTAGAAAACATCAGAAGGTAGCACTGTATAGGGAAGTTTAAAATGTTTGACATTTTACTGTGTTTGATGTTTTAATTTGTTGGAAGCTGCCCAGAGTGGCTTGGGAAACCCAGTCAGATGGGCAGCATATAAATAATAAATTATTATTAATATTATTATTATTATTCAATTTCAAGGGTTGCCGCTACCACTGAGCCCGAAACAGAGCCAGAGCTGTCCACACATTTTTTTACCCCCGCCCCCCACCTGGACATTTGCTTACAATGTAAAAATCCCCCCAGATGGGCATGTAGGCCCCCCAAAAAGAGGACATGTCCAGGATTTCCCAGATGTATGGCAACCCTACCATTCTTACATACTGTATTTTTCACTCCGTAGGGCGGACCTGACCATAGGGCGCACCTAGTTTTCAGAGAGGGAAATCAAGGAAAAAAATATGATTCCCCCCCCCCCCGCTCTGGGAGCAGCAGACAGGCTGCAGGCAGCCTGTGTGCTTCTCCCAGAACTTCTCCCTGCTTTTGCGGGAGGTGGGGGAATTCCCCCACCTCCCGCAGAAGCCGTGCACTCTTTAAAGGGGCTGCGCGGCTTCTGCTGGCTTTTCTAGGAGGTGGGGGAATTCCCTCACCTCTTGCAAAAGCCCGCAGAAGCCGCGCGCTCTTTAAAGGGTGCGTGGCTCCTGTGGGCTTTTCTACGAGGTGGGAGAAGGGACTGACTGGCCACGTCAGTCCCTTCTCCCTCCTGGGGAAAAGCCCGCAAGAGTGCACGGAGCTTGTGTGTGGCTCTTGGGGGCTTTTCCCGCCTGCCTCCCCCCTCCATTCGCTCCATAGGACGCACACAAATTTTCCCTTCCTTTTTAGGAGGGGAAAAGTGCGTCCTATAAGCAAAAAATACGGTATTTTGTTATGCCCATTACTAGGACAACATCTACAATAGCAGTCCAAGGGGGTTCCACTGCTTCGAATGACTTACTCAATTTGAAGCTCTTCAGACATTTCGGAAGACAGAAAGTTCTGCAGCTCCCAACAGCAGTTATTCAACACAATGCTAACAGAGAGAAAAATGCACTCAAAACAATTACTCCCTCCCCTGTAGGTATACTGTAGTGAAATATCTTACCCACCCATCCCACTCCAGGTCCATCCCACTGGGAAAAATGTTTTAAAGCTTCATTCCCCCCACATTATTACTTCATCAGTTGAATGGGGGTGAGGTGTAAGCCTTAAAATCAATGTTGTTATTGTGGGCCTAATGGTCTTTGCCATATTTTAAAGGTAAAGGGATCCCTGACCGTGAGGTCCAGTCACGAAAGACGCTGGGGTTGCGGTGCTCATCTCGCTTTACCGGCTGAGGAGCCGACGTACAGCTTCCAGGTCATGTGGCCAGCATGACTAAGCTGCTTCTGGCGAACCAGAGCAGCACACGGAAATGCCGTTTACCTTCCCGCCAGAGCGGTACCTATTTATCTATACTTGCACTTTGATGTGCTTTTGAACTGCTGGTTGGCAGGAGCAGGGACCGAGCAACAGGAATTCACCCCGTCGTGGGGATTCCAACCACCGACCAGTTTCATTAGTGTTATGTATTGGGTTTAACACATTTTATGTTACAAGGTGCATTCTAACCAATCGTATAAGCGTTGGTAGACGAACTTTCTAATGGCAAGTAAGCACATGCACTTTCAACTGTCAACGGTCAGTTCATGCTGGGCATTATTATTGTGTTGTCCAGTCAGTTCGGTTCTTGTTTTCCTATGAGTGAGCTGTTGTCACTGACAAATGTTGAATAAACGTAGTTGAGGAACTTATACTGCCTTGGGCTTCTGACTTTTTCCGAATATTTAACAATTAGAATGTGTCTCAAGAGGCCGCGCTGTTTCATATCTCTTTAGAAGTCAGTGTTTTCCTTCAAAATATATTCAAGCAAAGGTTTGACTAGGGTTGTTTTCCTTGATCACTGTAATACCTCTGGGGATTTCAAGTTATTGGTACCTTTGTAGTCTGATAATAGGGGGATACTCTCTGTCCTTGGCAATCCTCATTTGTTGTGCTATAATGCCATACAGTGTTTGCCAGTTGATGCCATAGATATAGCTATAGATATATTCAAAGTGCTTGTTCCTTCTATACTCTGCTTTCATTGTCCTCTTCCTTTGAATAAATAATTGTACCACGTAACGAGACAAACAGAATCCAAGTCAGTCAGAAAGCTCAACTGTCATAAGCTCCTGGGTCTGTCCCCCCCTAGACACGACAAACTCTATCAAATTCAGCATGAGTTTTCTGAAGTCTGCAGTGCATTGCACTGACATTGGCAATAGTTGACAAAACTCAGAAAATCAATTTCAAAAATGTCAACTTTCTGATGGACTGGAGGACCATGCAGGAAAGTGTTTCCCAGTCATCTTTCTTTTTTATGACTTTGATTGATTGATCTTATTTCCTCCCCATATCAACTATTTTGTTGCTGAAAACCAGACAAATGTAGCTCATTTAAAATATAAAGTTCATAAAGGTTACATAGATAGATCACTGAACATAGAGCACCCAGAAAGCAACCTGAAATGAGAAAAGTGTTCAGTCTCTTTGATCTGTGTGTAGCAATTGTTATTCTGAAGAAGGCAGTATGTTGCTCCATTAAGCACTGGCACCAGGAATTTGGGGGTCCTCAGGCACAGCACCCTCAGTGGGAGCCACACCATTGGAAGAGATGAAACATGCAAACCAGAAGCACCGGCTCTTTTGGTCCCTCCCTATATTTGGCGGTAGATGCCGGGGGCCCCCAATGTCCCCAAAGTGCAGAGGCAAAGCACGAAGGTGGGCACTATGGGCTCCAACAGCCAAATCCTCCTCCTCCTGTCACAGAGGGGCCAAAACAGCTGCCTGCCTATGACGGCACCAAGAGGAAGCTGAAGAAGAACCCCTGGCCATTGAGTCGCACGGCCACCGCACGCCCCCAACTCCTCTGGATGTCCTGCCGTCATGAGCGCAATGTCGAGACATCACAACATCACGCATGCAACGTTGGCTCCCTCATCACCCTTGCCTGCTGGCACCTCTGATGCAAACTGAGAATGATCTTAGCCTGCAGCTAATCTTCTTGAATCAAAAAAACTAAGATCATGGCCACTGGGCCCATCACCTCCTGGCAAATAGAAGGGGAAGAAATGGAGGCAGTGAGAGATTTTACTTTCTTGGGCTCCATGATAACTGCAGATGGTGACAGGAGTCACAAAATTAAAAGACGCCTTCTTCTTGGGAGAAAAGCAATGATAAACCCAGACAGCATCTTTAAAAGCAGAGACATCACCTTGCCAACAAAGGTCCGTATAGTTAAAGTTATGGTTTTCCCAGTAGTGATGTATGGAAGTGAGAGCTGGACCATAAAGAAGGCTGATCGCCGAAGAATTGATGCTTTTGAATTATGGTGCTGGAGGAGACTCTTAAGAGTCCCATGGACTGCAAGAAGATCAAACCTATCCATTCTGAAGGAAATCAGCCCTGAGTGCTCACTGGAAGTACAGATTGTGAAGCTGAGGCTCCAATACTTTGGCCACCTCATGAGAAGAGAAGACTCCCTGGAAAAGACCCTGATGTTGGGAAAGATGGAGGGCACAAGGAGAAGGGGACGACAGAGGACGAGATGGTTGGACAGTGTTCTCGAAGCTACCAGCATGAGTTTGACTAAACTGCGGGAGTCAGTGGAAGACAGTAGTCCCTGGCATGCTCTGGTCCATGGGGTCACAAAGAGTCGGACACGACTAAACAACTAAACAACAACAATCTTCTTGAATACACTGTGCAATGGTAGCCCTTGTAGGGCAATGGGTTCTCTACTAATTTCAGGGCACAGCCTTTCCAAACATCTGGCTCTGGCTCTGGCTCTGGCTCTGGTCTCCATTATAAGCTCTGCCTCTATAAATTCAGGGGCAATTTTTTCCTATCACGCAAAGATTCACACAAAGATACATTGCCTAGTACAGTTTCCATTTACACAAATCTCACTGAGGTCAGCTTTGAGAATATCGGTGGTGTGGGGTAATCTTTCAAGGCTGTAGACTATGTAAGTTTGTGGCTTTACATAGCTAAGAACATCAAAACAAATGAGACCATCCTTTAGCTATCATCACCAGTATAAATGGCAAGGTACCAAAACTTTAGAAATCATAACAGATTGCATAACGAGCTCCTGTCTTCATTCTGGAGCATCTTTCTACTGTATCATTTATAGCAACATACATAATAATCAGCTTCATTTCTGAATATTTTTCATTTTAAAAAAACATTTGCAAAGTAAACAACTATGATTATTTGCTATTTAGCAGCATTTATGAAAAAAAAATACTGCTGGTTTTAAGACATCTTTTAACGTACTATGCAACGGTATCAAATTAGATACAGCCGTGTTCTTTTCTTTCTGTCTTTCTTCCATTCTTTTATTTTTTTAAAAAAACACGTGGAAGTGAGGAGGAATCCTGCCTTTATGGAGTAGTAATGAACTGAGCCAAAAGGCTTAGCTATGATTATGTCAACAGTTTAGAACTAATCTGGATTGAAACTCAATAGAGGATTTCATTCACTTAGAAAATATGCAAGTTAAAAAACAGCTTGGAAAGGGCATTAGTGCACGTCCAAATCTAGGCAGCATTTGCATACAAGTGAGACAATTAGGGAAAAGGGCCCTCAATGTTTAAAGATAGCAAAATAAGCTTCTAGACTCCCCCAAATAGATCAAGTGGGTTGTGAAATCCATCTTCTTGAGTTTTTTCAGACCTTGGAGAAGTTATTTCTGCCCGATTAGGCTTTTTATGTGGGGGAAAACCCAGAGAGTAATATACTATAATGCTGCAAAAGAGTAGAAACCATGTTGCTACATCCCCTGCCCCCTCAAGACAGTCTCATGAGCCAGGCATTTGAATCATAAGGACTTCTGGGATGGGATTTTCACTCAGAAATCTCCATTCTTACGTGGATTAAGGGGATTAAAAACCATTAAATGACCATCCTCTAACTCCCTAAAGCAGATTTGCCTCTCTCTCTCCCTCCCTCCTTCCCTCTCTCTCTCTCTCTTTCTATCTTCCTTCAACCAGGGCAGACTTTGGGGGTAACAAAGTACCACACACAAAAGGCCCCCTTAGCATGACAAAAGACAGTCCAACCCACTGAACTGCCAACCGATTGAGACAATGAAGTCCAGGCAGTCTACTGGGCTCATTTTCCTCAGAACAAATGGCATCAAACTTTGCAACGGCATTGTTTCTCAAACTTGAGCACGGGGCTGGGTTTTTTAAATATTATTATTATTATTTTATTTTCCTATCCAAAGCTCAAGGTGTCATATTAATTATTTAAATCTTCAGAAGATTTCAGCTGTATCCTCCAAGGCTCCGCTCAGTGCCAGAAGGTCTCCAATCTGCATTAGCTTTTGTTAATTAGAGCTGAAACAAGGGCTTTGATCTCAATGAATATAATAACAAAAAGAAAGGGGAAGAGAGAGAGAGAGAGCAAAACTTCCTGTGTGATTTATCTTTTTCTTTTTTTTACCTATTTTCTGCCTTTGCTGTCTTTTTTTTGTTTTTTGCACACTCTATTAGACTTTGATTTACCTTGTCTGAGTAACATTAAACAACTTGGCTACAAAAGAACTTAAGCAGCTTCAAAAGCCTGACGGAATCAGTAGTTAAATGGTACATGAATTGCTCCTGCATCTTTCAAAGAAAATGACACTGTTATTTTTATTTTTATTTCATTATAATTTTTAGTTGCAGTGTGAGACTGGGGGTGTGGGGGGGGTGTTGATTTGTACCAGCAAGGTTGTATGTCTACTGATCTCAAATATCACACGTTTCCCTGTTGGGATTGATCTTGCCTCATTAAGAGTCTTGTTTCTAGAACTATAGTACTGATAGAACAGAAGGCCACACTGAGATTCGGCAAGATGGTCTCCGTGTATTCCGACTTTGCTCGAGTTTGCAGCAGTGCTTAGATCCAAGAGGGTCACCGCCGGGGCTTGCCTTGTTAAAAATTTCCCTCATTATCATTTCTCCCCTCACGGAAAACTCTGAAAGGCAAATTTCTGCAGCCCCAAATGAAAAACGTTGTCAAATTTTAGTGTCACACGAGGTCTAGCTGCGCAACCACGTCAACAGAGCCCTAACATCTCATCTCGTCCCAGTCATGCTTAAATGTAGCCAAGCCACAACACCATCAACAATATATCGGGGGGGGGGGGGACACAACCCCTGTGAGTGAAATCTACATTTGAGGTATACAAAATACATGAGGGCAATTTTTATTTTATGGCGGCGCATAAAGTGTTAAGACGCACAAACCTCATTAATAGCAACACCCAATCCTGATAATGTATCCTAGATTGTTCCACATGGAGGACAGTGCAACCCCAAGAGACTGGTCACTCTTGGTTTATCATTTTAGAGTGAATCAATTAAAGAATGTTGTGTGGATTCTGGACATTAAAAAATATCAGAGCTGAGGAGAAGAGTCTTAAAATAATGGCCTGGAATGCTAATAACCCACTAGATGGCATTGCCTGAGAAAAGGGAGTCTTGAATATAAAAGAATAAGAGCAGAGGCAGGATTTAAATGGAAATGTTGCTCAGTAAAGAAAGTGTATTGCCTTGTAAGTCATGATGGGACTTCCTTGTACCTCCCGACCTCCTTTGCCATTGTCAACTTTACCACTATGCGATAGACACTAACTTTATGAAAGAAGATAAGAGTATCTTCTATGTGCTGCATCCGTTGTCGAAGGCAATATGCTGGTGTGATCCAGCAAAGTTCTTCTTATGTTCTTTTGACAGCCAGTGTGATGTAGTGCATTGATTGTCAACTGTCAGGTCAGGACCCAACCCTAAAGTGAGCCACACACTGATGGTACCACCACCATTTTTGCTGTGTAATTCCTCACAATTAGCCAAGAGTTCTCTGCTTTCTCTGTGGTGCATGGAGCAACCTTATTTACATTCCTATGAAAAGACAGGACACCTCTAGAAAGGTGCTCCCTCCATATTTAGTGTAAATGTACAAGAATTTGTGAAAGTACATAAGGACTTGTCAAACTGAATTGTAACTGCCCGTGTGAACATTATCTATACCCAGGGCTTTTTTTTCCAGCTGGAAGTCACCAGAACTCAGTCCTAGCACCTCTCAGGCGGGCGCCATTGCCATTATAAGAGAACAAGGGAGGCGTTCATAGTGAGTTCCTGCACCTCTTTTTCTAGAAATTAGCACTGCTTATAGTTTGTACTGTCATATATGGCAGGGGTGGGAAACCTGTGACCCTCCAAATGTCATTGGACTCCATCCTCCCTGCTTATTAGCTATGCTGGCAGGGGCTGATGGGAGCTGAAGTTCAGCAGACTCCCCAAGGTCTGCTAATTTAAATGGTCTTTCCTCTTTCTCACCCCTACACTTTTCACCACATATTCCCACAAAATGCTTGCCCTTCCGTGTGCTCCCTCTATGTGTTGTTTTATTTGGAAATTATGTACACAATAAGAAGTTTCTGACTGCAGACTGTGCCTGATACATCTGACAAAAGAGATTAACCATCATGGTGGCCAGAAGCTATTGGAAAGCCGCTAAAGTTAATAACAAACTAAATATGAAGCAGAAGCCAGAGGTATTTCAAAGCACAAGGGCAATATGTTGTAGGTTTCTGGCTTCTTATGCAATATCAGACAGTGAGGTGATGGGGAACCCTCTCCATTCAATTTCTGGATTTGTTGTGTGGAACTAACAGGGATGAGTGCTGTATGCATCAGAGAACTATCTGGTTCAGATAAATGAAGCCCACTGTACCCAATAAGAAAGGCAATTTTTGAAAGCCATTGTGACAAAGTAGATCGAGATTGGATGTGAACTTGGGGATGTGAAAGAGATGCAGCAAGATGTCATTAAAGCTCTGTGGTTGCATTCTCTAGATCAAAGGTAGACAAAAGGGTGCCCTCCATATGTTTTAGGCTACAGCTCTCATCAGCATTGACCAGCATGGCCAGTGTAAGGGATATTTTTTACTCCAAATAGCTAGAGGGCAGCATGTTAGCTACTTCTGCTCTAGAAAGATAGATACTAGTTTTATTATTTATTATTTTTAATTGAATGGTGTCATCAATATACATTATTCATTTGATAATTAAAGGTAGATAATATTTGATCTTTACCTATATGCTTCATTTCCCTAATTCCCTCATTGAGTTAATGGCTACAGTTTATTGAACTGGGTATTCGCTGAATTACTGTGTACATCTTTATGGCAGCTTGCTCTCAGTGAGAACTGCAGGCCAAATCTCTGCTGTGATGCTGCAGCACCACCACCGCAAATGGCCAGAGGGTGGTACTGCAGCTTCTAGCTCAGAAGGGTCACATGACACCATTTGGCAATATGGGTCTATTGGGCTCTAAAGTCACTGACTTAGTCTGGCACCCTAAGCTTGAGCCTCAGATGTAGACAAAGCTGATCATAGGTGGATTCTCTACTTGTCTGTCAGTTAAACCACATGTTCTACAGCTTCCAGGCCACCAGTACACCTACCACTTCTTTGAATCTGGCCTGCACAGGAGAGGTTCCTAGTGTATCAAATCATATGGGATAGGGATGTCATTTATGAATTACGGTTTGAACTGACCTGATCTCTCAGACTCACATGCAGTTCTTACAGATTTTGAACTTCTCCAAATTTGGGGGTACAGTTCTTGGCCCCAAAACCAAGTTTTTAAATTTGTGGGGTTTTGTATAAAATATATTTAAACTGAGTACTTTGACAGAAAATATGTCAAATAAATGCATAAAATGCATTCAAGAACATGGTTTTAAATTTTACTGTTTGTGCTTTTTAAAAACAGAAAAGAATTAGATTAATATGGAAGGATGCAATAGAGTAGGAATGAACACATGTAAGAGAGTGAGGCAGACTGGAAATAAATGGATCAATTCACCCTTAGTCCCAGACCCTTCTCCTTCTCTGCATCTGGTCACGCAATTTGAGTAGCATCCTTGGCCATTTTGTGCAGTTTTTGTTACCTAAATGGCTTCTACATTGTTTACAAGTATAAAGACAATTATAAATAAAAATAAAAACACATAATTGAATTATACAATCAAACACAATCAAATCATTACATTAAAATCAATCAAATCAAAACATTAAAATAAATCCCCACAATTAAAATGTGTGGTTAAGACAAGCCCATTAAAACAGCACAACAATTAAAACAGCAAACAAAACAATTAAAACAAGAGGTTCAGGCCAGGAGATCAGGGCAATGTTATGTCTTCAAGTGAATGCCAATACTGATGGGGCTTCTCATATGTCAATAGGGAGAGCATTCCACAACACTGGTGCCATCAATGAAAAAATCCCACCTCCACGTTGATTATTATTTAGTAGTAGTAGTAGTAGTAAGCTGCCTTTCCATAGTTAAACTATGCTCAAGACATCTAACACACTCTTTTTGAGTGTTCTATTCCGCTGACTTTTAAGTTTGCTAGCCAACACACCAAAATAAAGGCAGGTGCTTCCAAGTTAAATAGATCTGTTTCCTCCTTTCCTCATCACAGTCCTTCTGGGAAAATCCTTGTACCAAGCGGGTTCACTAGGCCTACTTACAGCTGTTTGTGCTTGTAAGTGTGGGAAGATCCACTCTCCTCTGACATGAAAGGGCCATGTCAATCTCCATCAATTTACAAGACAGAATTACAGAGAGCAAAAAGGCAGAGATGTCAGAAACTCAAGCTGATAAGAAACTATGCTGAAGGCAAAAGAGCTTCTTAAGAGAAGCAAATACAGTAGACTCACTCCCCTCAATCATCCTTCTTTCTTCCCTGGCTTCTATGCAGCAAATCATGTTGTACCTGTTAGCTAGTTACAGTAACTAGTGCAGAATAAGCACTTTCTTCTTCTTTTTTCCAAGCGAGATTGTGTAATAAAATGTATTTCCTTCCATTTTGAAAGGAACGATGAAGTGGGGTAGTAAGAACCAATTATTCCTTTTGTCAAGTTTTTTATCCCAGAATTCAGTTAACCTGGCTTGAAAGTGTTGCTAGCCCAGTGGAATTAAACTGGAGCATTGCCAAGCACTGAGGAGAAAGTTAAGGTAATAGGAGACTCAACGAACTCCCTTCTAGAGCCACTGTTTGAACTGCCCTCAGCAGTGGTAGCTGGTTCCCATAGGGGCTGGTAGAGCAACCCAGCTGAGTTCTAAAATGACAACTCTGAGACTAAGGAGAAATAAGGTAACAGCTATTGCCACCTCCTGGACTGGAGGCAAATATGAAGGTAGGCAAACAGAGGCTGGCTGGGGGCAGGCTGAGGTTGGTGGGGCAGTGCCCAGTTCACCCTAATGGACCACTTTCCACTGGTCTTGAGTCCTGGGGAAAAAGCACACAAACATACACATATACATACATACCCACAGGCTTTTCTGTTGCACAGACTGCCATTATGTCAGGATTCATGAGTTCCTGCTATAAACTGTAAGGGGTTAGGAAAGGGCTTTTAATGGGAAATGATTTGCTATTAAAGATTATGTTCCAAAAGACAACATGCAAGGCAACTGCTCAAAGCAACTTGTTTAATAGGATGAGTTCCATCATTAAGCACGATTTATTGCCATTCAGCGATGGAGTGCTGCACGAGAACAGAGTCCCTCAAAAGAATGTCATAAAATTATGTTGCCTTGCTGCAGGAGTTGCTGTGATTTTAGTTTCTTTCAGAATCTGCAAGCTGTTCTGGACACCCTCCTTGAATAGAAGAAGGATAGACACAATCATATACAAAGGGGGGGGGGGGAATCAATAGCATTCAAAAACTCTGAACCTGTTCTTTAAAAACGAATGCAAACCCAGTGGGATTTAGTTTTATTTATTCAGATGCTCGGTATGTTTTATGTGCTCAAGACCACATAAAACAAAATCCACTAGTCTCAGAGACCCAAATGTTCTATATGACCTTTCAAGGAGTGAAAGGTGGCATACATGGTGTTCCACCTTCCCATTTTATCCTCACAGCTATGATGTGAGCAGTAGCAGAGTTTCATGCTCTGGCACCGGGGGGGGGGAGGGGAGAGCAGGTGGGGGCGTGGCACGCTGCCTGTGGGGGCATGGTGCCTGTTAGAATTCCTGCTCCATGATTGCAGTCATGGGATTGTTGTCTATCACATGACGGTATATGTTTTGACTCCACAGAGTGGGAAGTGACGGAGACAGGATGTTTGTGTTACTGTGTTCAGTGAAGTGGGACTATTGTCTTTTGTTTGTTTTTCTCTTTGCTGTCTGATGCTAGGGGGAGAGGGAGCCATGTTGCAGTGCTCCGTGTGTGTTTATATGTAACTAAAGTAGATTAGCCAAAATGCTGAGTTGCTGAGGTCTGCTACGCAAACTGAGAACACTCTGTGGATCCCTAAGTGTGCCGGTGTCGGTTGGCATCGGTCGCTGTGATGTTCGGGCAGAAGAAAGCTTTTGAAGCTTCCGAACGAAAGACCAGGAGGGAGAAAACGTGCCAGTCGGGCATGTGTCTCTGCCAGGGTCCTACTCGAGTGTAGGAAGAGCTCCAGGGGGGGGCAGTCGTGATGGCAGCCCACCAGGATCGTTGTGCCAGGGGCGATGCGCTCTCTCCATCCCCCTCTTCCTCCGCCAGTGGATGTGAGTTAGATTAGGTTGAGAGACTAGGACCTGCCCAGTGAGCTTCATGGCTTAGTCGGGTAATCAGGTAGTGTGTGAAAGATGTTGAGGGTGGCTGGAAGACCCCTATTCCTCAGACACAGCTACACTTCTCAAACTTCCCTGGGAATAGGGATTGAGTGATTAGCTACTCTGGGAACTGTAGCTCTCTGAAGGGAGTAGGGGATCTCCTAACAACACTCAGCACCCATAACAAATGACAGTTCCTGGGATTCTTTGGGAGAAGCCATGACAGCTGAACTGGTTTAATAGTGCTTTAAATGTGTGGTGTGGCTGTTATAAATTGTACAGTGAGCCTATTCATGTAGACATTCAGCTTCCAGGAATGGCAGCTGGGGTTTAAGAGAGGGGACAGCGATCTCATCCCCATTCTCTCCTCATGCGAGTGACAGGGGATGTGTTTCTCAGACTCAAGTCACGGTCCCAAAGCTTCCCATACAAACACTTCCCCAATCTCCACCTCTGTCTCTCAAGTCAAATCTAGTCTTGGGTGTTTGTGTGTGTGTTTTTGTGGTATCGAAATCTGTAGCCCAGTCTGGCCTGGACCCTCATAAAGTGTCTCCTTTCCACATTGCTTGGACCTTGTTTACAAGCAATGAAAGATGGTCATTTCCACCCTCTAATGTCAACCCTCAGCATCTGAAACACAGCTACACACTGCAGGCTTTCAGTTGATCTGAAATGGTAATTTACCATGAAGAAGTTCAGAAAAATTAGCTTTATGGAACTGCTAAGAATTCTGCAGCCCTTTCAGGAAGCAACCATTCATAATTTAGGGAGACATGCCCTTACCAGATGTATACTATGTATAGAAAGATGCCTTCACCTATACCAGGCACGTCCAACAGGTAGATCACTGGATGTCTGTGGTAGATCACTGGTAGACCACTGGCTCCCCCCCCCCCCCAACGAAGCTCAACAAGTTTGGGTTCCCTAAAAAAAGGTCAACATTTTTGCCCTGCACCCCCCAGAAAAGGGGCCTTCCTTCTTCCTAAAAAAAGCTCAATAATTTTGATCTGAACCCCCAAAAAGGGGGTAGATCACTGCCAGTTTTTAACTCTGTGAGTAGATCGCAGTCTCTTGGGAGTTGGCCACCCCTGACCTATACTGACCCTGGGTACAAACAGATCTATCCACTGGAAGATCTGTCCTCCACATATTCATCTCATCCCTGCTGAAAGCCATTTATATTAACACTGCAGTATCCTTTGGCAGCATGTTCAATAGTGTGATTGTGTGCTGTCTTGAGGCTGAAGGAGATAAGGGATTTGCGCTCTCCTCTCAGCCTGAAAAATCCAGCAATTTGTAAATCTGTGTATTTAAAGAAGAACATACTGAGAAGGGCACATAAGTTCCTTGCCTCCTTCAGTCTCGAAACAACAGTGAGGTCAGAGTTTGATTCAATTTTTTAAAAAACCAAGCCTCACAGGCATTTTTCTATTCAGCTTTGAAATCAAACTTTCCCCCAAACAAAATCAATTCTGTATGTAGATTTCTCATTGTACACTTAGATTTCTGAAAGGTTCCCACCTTCTTTTTTAATTTCATCTGAAACGTACATTACTTTTTAAAAAATCTAACTGTTTTCCCCACTGCTACCAACATTTAATCATGCTCCAGTTCCGATGCAATGAAACATTTGCCGTCTAGATATGCTAAACAAAGCAAGGTTTACTTGCCTTTGTCTTATTAGTCACCTGCCCACCTTTCAGTCTCACTCAAGCAGTTGTGAGTGAACTAAAGGATACAGAAGATTAGCTGGCAAAGCATTTGGCCAGCACTGTCCTCTTTTGAAGAAAAAAAAAATAGTTTTGCTTGTTGTATATGCCAGTCTCTTGCTCCAGGATCCATCTCTGCAAGGAAATCTTTTAATTACCTCTTCCCACCCCCCATTCCCCAAATGACAGCTTTCACCACTGGAGTTGAGTTCTTGGACATTAGCAATTGAATAGGAAGCCTTCATACTGTATATCATTTTAATCTTTCATGTTTAAGTAAGCCAGATGGCTTATTATTATAAGCCCTGTTTAAAAAAGAGAGAGAATGAGAAAAGAAAACCACACAAACTTTCTATCAGAGGATTTGTAAGATGATGGGGGGGGGAGGAAGGAGGGGGATTTTGCATCACACAAAACAGCCTGAATTTTAATTGCACATCATAGTTTGGCAGTAATTTTCCCGTAATTACCATTCCTGCTAAATGAATGGGTGGATTAAATGGATAACTAAAATAGCATTGAAAGTTCCTAGCGTGCAGATTTGTCCTTAAAAGATGGAATAGCTAAGTAAAGTTGTCAGTTGCTTGTGTGTAATTCACAGAGCTTTGAACAGTTTTGTCTAGGCACAAAAAAAACCCTGCTTTGCTTTCCTTAAAGCATTGGTTGTATTCCCCCCCCCCCCCCAAAGCTAGCTTTGCTTCTTTCCTGCCAAATGCTCTTTATTATGCCGCATACAGAAGCTTTTGATTGATGAAGCTAAAATATGAAAGCTGTTTCATTTTTGCTTTGGATGGCATTCTGTAAATATCATGCAAGAGCCCAGCCAAGCTCTCCTGGCTTGAGGCCCAAATCTGCTGATATTTTTTTTTTTTTGCTTGGGAACAGAGCTACTTACACAAATGGCCTATAAAAGTCAATGGGACTACTCAGATAAATTAAGCTCATGCAGCGCAAAAGTGTTAGCCGCACAGGGTCACGTGACTCTTGCAAATACACCATTACCATTGTAACTGTCAGGCAACCGCAGTTAAATCATTTTTTAAATCCCTCGGGGCTATAGGTTATGTTATTGCTTAAACAAGTGTTGTGTTGCCCTGGCAAATCCTTGAGGTCCAGATTATTTTTTAATTACATCTGGCCAAATATTATTAACTGGATTCTAAATGTTGCCATTTCCCAATTAGCATTAATCTCCAAGTAACATTATCCGTTAAAGCCCAGGGTTCTCCAAGACAAAACTGTCATTGATCACAGTGACATCAGGAATAGACAGGCAACACTTTAAATAAGGAGCAGATGGCAGCACAGCTCAGGTCCAAATCATGATATTGTACATTCTATTAATAATAATGTGTGTGTTGCATTATTTTTTCCTATGGAGAACCATGCCATCATCTACTTAGATTCATGGAAGGGCCAACTCTTCTTTCTTCCACAGAGAGAAGAACACACTGCTGATACAAAACACATTCAAAGCACACGGCTATAGTTTTGTTAAGGGTGCCTGGAACCACAGTTCCCATGATTTTTTATTTTACTTTTTGGTGGGGGAGCCATGTGCTTTAAAATTACCTTAAACCTATGGTGCAGATAGAACCATTGATGAAATATTCATTTCTGCACTGAAGACAGAGAAGGTCTGTCTTGAATGGCATCTTGTTGAACCTCCTGCTACTGTTCTAGATCCAGGAATCAAGGTCATGACCCATGGCTTAGATATTCATCTTAGGGACATAGATAGTCACCTTATACCATTGGACCTTATACCATTGGTCCATCTAGCTTGTGATAACTATGCTGACCGGCATTGGCTCTCTCAGGTTCTTTCCCAGCTGAACCCAATGACACCAAACTTTTCTTTATGCATCTCAGATATGTCAGGATTGGGTCTGAAGTGGGAAAAGCACTCTGCATATGTGCAAAAGTTCTCTCTTTGTTACTGCCTCACATGTTTCACCTCTAAGCTCATACAGTGCCCTGTCCTCTCTGTGTTAGAACATTTTCACCAGTGAAAAGATAACTGCTTTAATTAATTATGTTTATGATTAATGTGATGCAGAGAGAGGCTGTTTAAAAAACTGAGTTTACATTTTTAGCACTGAAGTTTTTCCTACTAACAGGGCAAATGCAAAACAAAAAACTGCTGTGTTCCATGCATGTTTACTTAGAGGTAAGCCGCACTGTGTTTAGTGGGACTTATTCCTTAGAGGGTGGGGGGGGGGAGGTTTAAGATTGCAGCCTACGTAGGTGCCACTTGTGAAAATGGTCTTATTGTCACATGATGATCCATGCACAGGTGTGCAAAGATGGGCACAGAACCTAACATAAATAGAGTCATGCATAACAGTAAGAGCCACACGACAGTAAGAAAGCACAAGAAACCTACTTACGAAATCGATCAGATCTGACCCTGAAAAAATACAGGGATGAGAAAACACCCAGAGACCATCTGAATGCCACTCTGAGCTCATTGTGGGGAAAGTGGCACAAGGAATGCAATAACTAGATAAGGTTATTGATCCTCAAAATGGGGAAAAATGCATCAGAAATACAAGCAAGTTCCTTTGCTTAGCTACATTTTCCACAGCTAGCTGGTGCTCCAGGCTCCAGCTGATGCTTTAAATAATATTTAATTTAAAACATTTTAATGCCCTTTCCACAACGCAGCCTGCAAAATGAAATAAGGATGAACGCCACAAATCTAAATCAAATACAGAAGCAAATTCGTGATTATATCATTAATAATAAAATCACAGAAAGATATTACAGTCTGAAAGCCCTGCACCGGCTGCCAGTACATTACTGAGGAAAGTTCAAGGTATTGCTGTTAGTGTGCAAAGCCCAGAATGGCTTTGGACCATGTTGCCTGAAGGACCATCTTGTTCCTTTTATGCTGGCCCAGATCATTGCAATCATCAGAAGAAGCCCTCCTGACTGCCCCACAATCAACTTATCTTTGTTTAGTTTTTGTGTGGACTTTTATCATAGTGGCAGCAGTCATTCAGAACACTTTGGCTATGGAAATCAGACAGGCACCTAATCCTGATATTTCCCAGCCTGCTGAAATTGTCTTTGTGTCACCAAGGTTTTTATTTTTTTATTTTAAGAGAATTTAAGAGAATCTGATTCAATGTTGGTCATTTGCTCTGTATTTTATGGTTTTATAATTTTATGGTTTTTCAGTACACCACGTTGATATTTTTTAATGAGTTGGTGGTTTATAAATGTTCTTATAAATACAAATAAACAGATAAATAAATACCCCTTCCCCAACAGTAGAAATGGAAGGAAGGGAAAGGTACACTAAAGAGAAAATATTTTCAGTGGAAGCCTACACGTGCCTACTCAGATTATGCCCCATTGAGTTCAGTGGAGCTGGCTATCAGGTAAGTAGGGCTCTTATTGCACCACTTCCACCTACCTGAGAGTAGGCCCTATGGGGTTTACCTCTGTGAGTCGATAGGCATAGGCTTAAGCTGCAATACTAGCTTCAAATGATTTTCTAGATGATACCTTTTGTGCACCGCCCTGAGATCCCCTGGGATGAAGAGCAGTCTAGAAAAACAAACAGGAAACACAATTTTTGCTTTTCGTGTCTTTCCTGGGAAACAAACCCAATATGAGAACATTGTGATGGTCAGTAACATTTTATTATCCTGTTGATACCGATGTGTTCAGTGGGGCTTACTTATTCCCAGATAAGTGTGCCTAGGATTGCAGCCTAATCAAATAATATTTGTATGATTAATCAGCTAAGAAATCTTCAATTGGGTGACAGCCCTGTTTAGTATTAGCATAATTTGGATGTTTTAAAATTGCCATAATTGTTTTCCCTTAGTGCAGAATTTCGACACAAAATATGGTTAATATTTTGCACAAGAGAATACCTGAATTGCATAAGTTATGGGTGGTGCTAGTTTCCAGAGACTGTTATATCTGATACTGTCTATATATTTGTTCCTTGAGCTCATAAATGTGTATGTGGTAGGTATATTTGTACACTGTGTGTACAATTTAAGCATCCTCTCATTAAAAACAGAGCAAAACTCCCTGTTCTTAATGATTTTAATAAGAATTGCAGATGTTATCAGCTTCCTCTAGTCTTGAATGGGGTTTAAGAGTATAAACTGACCCTCAGTCCCTTATCCCAATTAAGAAAGAATTTAGATCGCTCCTACAGATGGTGGCGAGTAAAATACGACAGGGTAAAGTGAAGCTTATTACTCTATCTCTGGGAACAATGACATTATCATACCAATCAGTTCCAGTCGCGTTACTTCCAGACAGGAGCGTGAGGATTTTGCAGTTATCTTCCTGAAGAGGCAAGACCCTTGTAAACCAGTTGAGTAAACTGGTTCTTCTGCCTTTGCCTTGTCATATCATATCATACTGCAATTAGAGGTAAGGCAAAAGAAACAGGGCTGTCTTTGCAGTGATGTTTGAAGGCTCTGTGACTGAAATGTCATGAATGCACATAAAATTGTTTCCATTTCATGTCCTTAATTTTGCTCAGTTCATTTCAAGGCATTAAAAATACAATGGGTCTCTCTTCTAAAATGTAGTCTTCGTTTCTGAAAGCAGATGGCATAGCCACAGCAACGTGGAACGCCCATTTAAAAATCGATCCGGGAGGACGCAATACACCAGCAGCAATCTCCAGACATGGGTTTGTTCTTAATTCCATAACATCCAGTTCACATCATTTTCTGTAGGATACACTGCCTGTGCAATCTGCACCATGATGCATGTCCTCCTGTATTGCAGTGGATGCAATTGCTACCAAGGCGCAGTAATCCAGAGAAAGTTAATAGTGCTATTGAAATTTATGGAATCTAATCACATAGCTAAGCACTTCAGTCATGTTGATTTCAGTGGGACAATGTGCACTGATCTTTCTGTGAACTGCTCCCATGCAATGTTCTTATTATTCTCCGCCTCTTAATTGAAAAGCTTTGTGTCTGAGTTTTCATTCCATGATATAAAAGTATAGTAAAATAGACAGTTGGCATCTTGGTCTGGGTCCATATCTCCTTGTGCTTGGGAGGCTGTTCCTAAGACAGTACAGGTGTCCCACCCAAGGCACAGGAGATATTGTCCATGATATCGGACATTCATTCTCCTGCTGATATTGCAGTATGATTTATTCCATCACCTGCCAACCCTTCTGCATCCTACAAAGAACAAACAGACCACAACAGAATAAATGACATAAATCTGAAACCAGAAGTGGAAATATTCAAAAACCCATGGGGGGGTGGGGAGGGACCTTCCAACCTCTAAGAATATTCTAAGAATGACCTTAAGGTGGCCAATGTGAAACCACTGGATTACTATTCATCAAGAGGTTCATTGCTACCACTTATGGATTTAATCATTTGTGTGATGAACAAGCACATGTCGACCTATCAAATTACCTTTATTTAGATTATGATGAGATTTAGTGGATTCCCCCCACTAAAAAAAATAGCAATTTTAAATGGATATAGATCTATTATTAAAGTCAAGGGGGCTTAGAATGAAAGAAAACCCCTGCTGGGTCTGAACAAAGGTTCACCTAGTTCAGCATCCTGTTCTCACAGTGGCCAATCAGATGCCCACAGGAAGCCTCTAAGCAAGCCCTCTAAGGAGGGCAGCAGGGCTTTTCCCAATTGTGACTCCCAGCAACTAGTATTTCGATACTAGAGGTGGCACAGAACCATCAAAGCATGTAGTGAAAGCAAGGGTGGAAAAGAGCAAATGTGGCTTGTTTGTGTTTTTCTCGGTAGTAGCACCCACCCTGTGGAACACTCTCCCATCAGACGTCAAGGAGATAAGTAACTATATAATCTTTAGAAGACATCTGAAGGCAAACTTGTATAGGGAAGCTTTTTACTGTGTAATGTTTTATTATGATGTAGTGTATCTATGGATGCAGCCCAGAGTAGCTGGGGCTGTCCAGTCAGATGGGTGGGGTACAAATATTATTATTATTATTATTATTATTATTATTATTATTCCCCTTCTCCATTGTTTCCCTCGTTTCCTTTGCACTTTTATAGCTGCTTCTTGTTAATATTCATCTGCCCAATTACTTATTCCTGATTTTCCCACGTACGTTTAGAGTTATTTGTAAAGCAGGCAATGAAGATATGTGGAATTATTAATATAGTTGGTGAGAGTGTGTTTAATTCAAGTTATCTTTAGAACAGACCTTTCCCTATACTGAGAGAAACATGGCATTCGCAAATTTATTCCTGTATGCAATGTATTTATTGCTAAATTACCAAATATTTAGTAGCAGCAGTAGAAGTTTGTACATTGAAGAGATTGCACAAAATGGTTGCTTCCATCACTATGTGCGTTTCTGGAGTCTCTGTCCACTGGCGGTAAAATGAAAATACCGTATTTTTTGCTCTATAAGACTCACTTTTTCCCTCCTAAAAAGTAAGGGGAAATGTGTGTGCGTCTTATGGAGTGAATGCAGGCTGCGCAGCTATCACAGAAGCCAGAACAGCAAGAGGGATTGCTGCTTTCACTGCGCAGCGATCCCTCTTGCTGTTCTGGCTTCTGAGATTCAGAATATTTTTTTTCTTATCTTCCTCCTCCCAAAACTAGGTGCGTCCAGTGGTCTGGTACGTCTTACAGAGCGAAAAACACGGTAACCAAGATCAGGCATCAAGGAGAACAGTTAGGTACTAATTATACGCAGATAAAATATTCCTGTTCTTGAGTGGTAGAGTTTGACAAGAAAATGGAATCTTCATGGGGGGGAGGGGCGATCTGTAAAGCTGAATGAATAGACTTATGTAAATATTCAATACATGCTGAGGAAGTTACATTATTGGCCACCATTCTTAAACCTACCCATGCCAAATTCATCATGGTATTACAAAGTAACTTCAACAGAAGATAGGTGCAACAGTTGGCTGCAGAAAAGGGGGGGGGGAGCAGTAAAAATAACTGAAATATTTGAAGGAAGAAATAATTTTCAAACATTGTGGTGCAGCCATTTGACCCTGACACCCATTACTTGCAAACAAATGTGACAGTATGAATCAACTGCAGTTTTGTTGCTAATAGACTTGATTAATGCTGAGAAAAAATAATATACATGGTATCCTCAACGGGTGTATAACTACCATCTTAAATGGAGTTTCCTGATATTTTAAATGAAAGTTGTAGTTTATTTTGGCAGCCGCTGCAGCACATAACTAATGTTTCATATTACACACAAGAATTATTTTTGGTGCCATTCTTAATGTGAAACATTTTTTTTTTTTGCTTTTGCTAAAAAAGATGGTAATTGCAACACTTAAATATGATCATTATTAGTATAAAAAAATGAATAGAATAAAAACTTCTGGACTAGAGTTGAAAAGAGTAAACTTCTTGGCTGTTTCCTCTATTACAGCCAATGTCTTTTTATTGTCTGTTTTCATCTCCATTTTACTTTATCTGCGAAACTACTTTGCATTTCAAGACATTTCCACTCACCTTGAGTTCTTGGTTCAAAAAGAAACAATAAAGTTTAATCTTTTCACTTGACAATGATGTATGGGTTTGTTGAAAAACACTTTTCAGGTATTATCATTTAAAAAAGTCCCTCTCTCTTTTTAGTTTGTCTTCCCCTTTTGATACAGAGACAAATATAAGATGCAATGCACATGGAAGGGGTTTATCAAGAGTTGAATTAATACTAATTAGAAATTAAATCCACCCGAATGCCCCTTCTAAGAGCACTTCAGCAAAATCCTTCTCTAGGCTTGGTTATTTTTTTGTAGGCACAGAGCTTTCTAATAATCCTACTTGTGTTTAATTATTTTAAGCACCAGATTTGAGATCCTATTTTTCCACATGACAGACCATTGGTCAGGGAACTTGTACCACTTTGCAGATAAAAAGCTTCCAATGACAACCCCCTTTTCTTTGCTTATTAACCATGGTAAATTCAAAGGTTGCTTTCTCGACAGTAGTGGTCCTTTATAGCCAGGTATGACCGTTCACACACATATAATTTACATATCATTTTGGGACTTCCTCCCCTACCTTTCCACAGAGACAACAGGAACTGCAACGCCTAGAGAGAACATGGGGTGCTTCCAGATGGAAGTTTATTGTGGTGCTGCACATGCATGTAAGTTATCTGTAGAGTCCACACAGCATCATTATTTCTATTTTCCATGAATATTTGAACCACTTAATCTCAGGGTTGTGAGTTTGAGCCCCATGTTGGGCAAAAGATTGCTGAATTGCAGGGGACTGGACTGGACGACTCTTGTGATCCCTTCCAACTCTACAGTTCTATGATTCTTGGTGCACCACTTTTTTTGATTAAGTGGTATATAAATCTTGTTGAATAAATACAAATAAAAAATAATGTAATCAAAATGCTAGCTCCCACTTTTTTTTTACATTTAATCTGGATTTCCCCTTCAGGTCCCGTCCCCCCCAGAAAGTGCAGCTAGTGGGTTCCTGTTGTATCTCAACAGGACTGCTGTTCTACAAGGCAGGGGTAGCCACCTTAAATGATGTCCTTAAAAAATAATAATAATAATAATCGATTTTTCCATGTATACTTCTTCTAACAATATATCTTTAACAATTTTTCTTATTTTGACCCTCCTCCTCTGAACTTCCCCCATACTCCCATTTTGTTTTATTTCCATATTGTTCACCCTGCGTATTGTTCCCCCCAAATTTTCTCAATACATATAGTTTTATTTTTCTTGTATACAGTCGTGATTGTTTACTCAGGCCCTGCCAATGAGTCCATTTCTTTATGTTGCCTCTTCATATATGTTGCAAATGGTTCCCATTCTCTTTTAAAGTCTTTGTTGTCCTTTTCATGTAATTTTTCTGTTAGTTTTGCCAGTTCTGCATATTCCATAAGTTTCCCTTGCCATTGTTCTTTCGTTAGTATTTCTTCTGTCTTCCAAGTTTGTGCTAATATAATTCTTGCCTCTGTTGTTGCATACCTTAAATGATGTTCTAACACTGAGCAGTGAATCATCCCTGCATCGTTTAGGAACACAGGGTGCTGCCTTGTGTCAAGTCAGACCAACGATCAATCTAGTTCAATAGTGTCTACTATGACTGGCAGTAGCTCCCTAGGGTTTCAGGCAGAGAACTTTTCCAACCCCATCTGGCGATGCCTGGGATTGAACCTGGGACCTTCTGCATGCAAAGCAGGTGCTCTGCCACTAAGCTATGACCCTTCTTCCCTTGTACCAACTGCAGCACCTGCCTATCACCCAGTGGGCAACCTCAGC
This sequence comes from Podarcis pityusensis, assembly GCF_964106645.2. Classification (NCBI taxonomy): domain Eukaryota; kingdom Metazoa; phylum Chordata; class Lepidosauria; order Squamata; family Lacertidae; genus Podarcis; species Podarcis pityusensis. The sequence continues at coordinate 72,745,594 of NC_138027.1, forward strand.
ACACAGACACATTATGCAGGGCACAATAACCAGCCATGTTTGATGCAGGTACTATGATGAATATAAACTCTCGCAGCATTTCATACTGGCCCATTATCTCCAACCAAATCTTTAGACCGTAGCTGTGGTTCTTTCCCCCTGGAAAACAGTGTGTCTCGAATCCCATTGGGTGATGCGGAGTCAAAGCTTTAAATTAATCAGGCTGATCATATAGCTTGCATTGGAACAAAAAAGTTATTTAACTTGTTGTGTCTTTCTTTGAGCTTAGGAAAGAATGCATAAAATGTATGATTTGTTCTGCAGGAGCACAGCACAGAAGTGGCCGCCAATGCAAACAGACTGCCTCGCTGAATAAATGAAGACCGCTTGACTGATAATAAAAAAAGTTTTGGGTGGTATTTCTCACTGGAAAACTGGTGTCTAAATTTATAACATATATAATTCAGTTTCCAAATAGCTACCAAGCCTTGGTAGGTCCCTTAATGAGGAGAAAAATACTATTTCAGCGGAAGGCTTTCCAACCTTTTCTAAAACTTTTTTTTTTTTTTTTTTTTTTTTTTGGTTATGTAAAGTTAAACAGCTGAAGCATGAGACCAGTTTTCTGACATGGATTAATTTCCTCAAGGAAGTAAAGCAAGCAAGGGCATTCCAATGCAGCCAACTGACATTGTGACAAATTTTTAAACTGCTTTCCACTATACCCTTTGCTGGAAAAGGATGAAGAAAATGAGGGTGTGGATTATTAGGACTTAATAATCGACCTATTACAAGATACATTTTATTCCTAGGATTTCCATGCCCCGCCCCCAAACCAGAATGATTAGTGAATTTACCATTTCACTTTTGTGGTGCATTCCATTCTATGCAAGAGTCAGGCCAAAATTCTCCACCGGTGTTCAGAAACACTTTGGAAATTATTTCCACATGTCCAGGAGTCACTCGTAATGATGACCGCTAATACCAATCCTTTTGTTACAGTATTAAACTCAAAAATAGACCACTGTTGTCTTTGATTAACATAAGCAGAGTAAAGAACAAAGACGTACCACTAGCATCGTGACAGTTTTATGGCTGCCATGTGAAGAAAAACGTATGCTTATTAGCATTGAAAATATAAAACATTCCTTGTTTTAGCTGGCTGTTAAAGTGTTATGATCTTCTCTCTCTGCTTCAGAACCTCAAAACCACAGACAAGTTACCTATTTCCTGCTCTGCACATCTGGGGAACTTGGTAGATAAAGAAATTCAAAAACCCGGGGCACTGGACCAAACAGGAGGTCATTACAGATCTTCCCATGTGGTCTCAGCACTCTGTCCTGCCATACTTTAGTCTTTGATTATATTTATTAGCTGTCCCACAACAAAAAAGTTCTCAAAGAAGACATTTAACACAGACGTATACAAAAATACTTAGGAACGCAATAAGCTGCCTTAGACAAAGTCAGATGACCGCTGGGTCCATCTAGCCAGGTTTTGACTGGCAGATTTCCAGGACTTCAGCCCTATCTGGAGATGCTGGGGTTGAACTGGGCACCTTCCACATGTTCAGTGGGTGCTTGACCACTGAGCTACAGCCCTTGTAGTAAGATATCCTCTAAGGCATATCCAGTAGTTCTTTATGCATTGGCACTAGCAGGTGAGAGGCGTGATAGGGCCACCTGCTCTGACAGGGTTGCAAAATGGACACCATGAACTGTGTAACATATTGTTCACTGTTATTGAAAGCAAATCATGCAATGTTTCCTTTTTTGGCAGGAAACAATTTGGCATGTTTTCAGATAGATAGGCGAAAAGGTGGGCTGTGACTTTCCACAGTCTCAGGAGAGACATGAAACTAGTACCTGAAGTATAAGGTTCCTTCAGCTGAGGGCAGGAGGAAACAGAGCTTCCTTTTAGGATCAGGCAAAAGAGGCAAAACCTGCTTCCTCCAACTGCTGAAATCCTATGTGGCTTGGATGGTTAATATCCAAGTGTCGTTGGACAAGGTGAAGATTATTTGTTTATTGAAACGTAATATTTATAACGCACCATTCCCACTGATATCAGTCCCTAAGATGGCTCAACACAACCAGCTAAAACAATCCGTACAATACCAACAAGAATAAAAGCAACAACATTGCAGCTTGCAGCAGTAAACCAATAAGGTAATCACAAAGTTTTTTGTTGGCACTTAATGCAGGTGCCAAATAAATGTGTACTCCAAAGTCTGGGTACCACCACATTCCCATTGGCTTCTCAACTCAACTCAGAAGTTGGGAACACCAGAGCAGAGCCTTAGCAGAAGATCTTAATGACAGGATGAATTCATATGGGAGGCCCATAATCTAGCCAGAGCTCTACAGTACTATATATTTTATCTAATTCTATATCAATTTCAGGCCACCAAGATTTTCTGCGCTAGTGCAATTCTTACTTGGGAGGAGCAAATTTTGCCTACCTCAGCCAATCGCCCAATCCCGCCTGGGGAGGCGTTGCCAGGGGATTGGCCAGGTACGGGGAGGGACCACCCTGCCCACACTACAGAACTCAATAATTAGTAACTTGACCTTCTATGCCAGCTTTCCTGATTAGACAGACATGCAGACTCCATATTGGGCTCTATGGACTCCATATTGGATTCTATACATCTTCCCTTTTTTAGGTATAAGAAATACTCCTTGGTGTGTATGTGTGTGTAATTTAAGCTATGAATATTCAGGTTATGAATAAAAAGAGAGATGAATCTACAATCAGATAAATTAATAATCAAATCTGTAATTAGTGCTAATTAATGAATCATCAGTTCAAGCTACATATAAGTGCCCAAGAGAAAACTAAGGCAACATTCTGATAGAACAAAACACCATGGGTATGTCTCTTCAGAAGATCAGGGTTTATTTTAACCAGAGGCTCCAATTTTTCTTCCAAACAGAAAGAGACTAATGAAAGGTACCCAGAGTAACACAGAGAAGCAGTGCCAGTTTTTATCCACCAAGATGAAAGTGAGATAGATAAACAAGTTTTAACAAGAAATTACATCCAAGGAGCCCCAAATTCTATTTTCACTGTAAAGATTCCTCTAAATCTAGAGACACTCCGTGGATTTAATTAACTACGCTTCTTTTACTGGTTTCACAGTACAAAGAAGGCATGGTTACAAGGCAATGATGGCTTCTCCTGGTATTATATAGGAGCTCGTTTGAGCCTGACAATGGGTGAGGTGAGAAAAGATGGGAGGCAGGAGCAATGTTAGAATGGCCACATAAGCATCATCAAAAAAAGAGGGCAGAAATTTGCATATGCTTATTTTAAAGATGTAAAATAAGCAATAGATTATTATAATCAAACTGAAATACAACACATTTGATCACAGAGAGGAAGATTGTGACCTGCTGGCCAGAGTGCCTGCTTAGGCTGATGTCTAAGGTGCTAACCATTGATGGGCAACTTCAAGACCCCCTGCTCTCCCTTCTTAGGGTTATCATGATCTTTCAACCAGACATCCCTTCACACAGAGGTCTGCCTTCTGAAAATCAGGGCACATACTAAGCAGTGTGCTGCTTGTGGGTGATGTGTTGTGATATTCCTTCCACATTCTGCATGTGGTCCTCTGTGTCCAACTGGATTGACAGGGCCAGATTTAGATCAAGAGAGGCCCTAGGCTACTCCACTTGTGAGGCCCCTTCCCATCCCCCACCCTCACAACTAGAAGGAAATGGAAGAGTGTTATAAACAAAATTGAGTGAAGCCAAGGATGATGACGGGTATTTAAAATTCTGCAATTCACAATTTCTCCTCTAAAGGACATAAGATATTATTGTTAAATACCATGGTGATTTTTTAAAATGCATAAAATTAACACTGAAAAATTTTTGCAATAACTGAACTTTATAAACTTTGTGACCTGGGCAGGCCGGGTCTTCCTGTTATATACCTGCTGAGATTGACAAGGCATCTGATCCTCACCTGAATCTCATAGCTCTCCTGACGAGTGTTTTGGTCTACCCAACAAATACCAGGCACTCTACTAATCAAATTAGGCCCCAGTGTTTTTGTTACAATCCCCTTCTCAATTAAGTAATTAATTTTAATCTAGAATTTCAATTCTCAAAACTTTCTTATTTGTTCATTTGAGCAAGTAAACTAGTGCTCTCACTTCATTACAAACAGTATTTCTACCTGCAACACACTGCTCCTCTTCCTTTCACAGATATTTTGTTGCCATTGCAACTGTAGCTGCCTCCGATTAGTTATCATTTAACTCTTGGGGGAAATAATTAGCATCATATGCATGGAATTAACGTCATATGCATGGAAGGTGCCGAACCAATTAGCCAACTAGAAGGATTACTGTTAATAGCACCAGTTTTCCTATAACTTGATATTGTTGGATAGTTCTGATGAACTGCAAAATCATTTTTAGTTTGCTTTCTGTTGCCATCCTGGAACTTTTCTTTATTAGTGCCACTTTGTTTTGTATGATTCCTTGCAAATGAAGGAAAACAACTTTTCTGCTTGTATATGTTGATAATATAATTTTGGTTACTGAGGACAAACAAGATGGTACAAAAACAAGATTGGGTGCAGGCCTGGCCAGGACATAGGTGCCCTCACTGTGACAAAGGTGACCTGTGTGCGTGCTTGCTTGATAACAGCTGTTGGGAACTTCAAGGTCTCTGCTCTCCCTTCTTATGGTCTTTGTACTGGACCTGGAGACTCCAATAGAAAGCATTCCATGTCAAGAAGGAGGACAAGTGGGCACCCTATCAAATGACAGGCAGAAGCTATACAGAGCAGGGCCTTTTCACTGGTGGTGCCCATTGTATGCCTCGCTCTTCCCAGACCTGCTCTCTTTTGGCCTGTATTTTGGAGCTTTATAATTTAGGAAGACTTTGGAATAACTGGTTGACAAGTCTTATCAGTCGCTGACATATGAGCGGATTTTATTTGCTGCTATTCTGGGCTTCTGGTGCACCAGGGTTTACACCAGCGTAATAGAGTTGGCCAGGATGCCAGAAGGAATACAGTTTATGAGATTTCTCCATTATCTGCACAGCAGGGGGTGTTCAGTCAACAGTGCAAAGGCTGAGCTGAAGCGTTTCCTGCTGGTTACCTGCTTTCAGCTATAGGGGTCGCTGTTTGGTAGTACCCAATTGGTTAGCTGTCAGATTCTAGATCTCCCTATTGGTGGCTCTTAGGTAATTCACAAAACACAGAGTCCATTCGGGCTGCTGCAGTTTTGACCGGTTCAGTTAAAACGACCTGCAAAACCCGGGTTCTAAGGTGTCTAACTATATGCTACCAAACCCAGTTCAAGGTGTCAGTATTAATGATGTTTAAGGCCCTGAGCAACTGTAGTGCACCAGTGCACCTACAGGATCTGAGCCTCACCACCACCCTGCCTTGCTCCTAGTATCGTAAATGCCTGAAATGCTATTGTCAGGGGACTGGCTCCACAGCATTGCCCTACTGGGGCTGGCTGTTCCTGGATGACACTACTGAAAAAGCTCTCCCTTGTGGTTGAATAACCCATTGCCAACAGAGAAGACAACTAGAGAAGAGCTTCAGCTCTTAATTATGTCCTCTTTGATTGGATTGATATTAGTTTCCTAGTGAGTTTGTAGAGTTCACCTGTCGTATGGCACAAAGACAGCACTTCTAGGCCCAGCCTCTCTCAGAATCCACAGAAGGCAAGCTCCGAAAACACACACTTTGTATTTTACCTCTATATAAAGAGATATTCTCAAGGAGCAGTGTTAAGTCTGCAAGCTGTTTTGCCACTTTGGTCCCTTCAAGTGAATTATTTTTTTCACACACACCATAATTACCAACCTCTTTGTTTTAAATTTTAAACATTCAAGCAAAGTTAATGTTGAGTTAGTTATCATTTTAAAAGTTCCTTAATTGCAACAGGGCAGTTGACTGGTACTATTGACTGCCGGGTAGCAAGGGGATTATTCTTTTCGCAAATGTGCACAGCGAGACAAGACACCCCATCACTTCCAAAGATGGATTCCTCTCCCCCCCAACAGTTGAAATAGAGAATATGATGCTATACTACATTTATAATGATTGGTAAATCAAACTATGCATTTAACTCTGTGAGTAGATTTCAGGTGGGCACAGAAATTCACTTCAGGTTATTCTCCTCTTCCCTCCAAATGAATTAACAGCCTGAGGGGAAATCCTCTACCAGTTTGACACTAATGCCGACTTTCCTAACTAATGCTTTTCACCTATGACAGTCACAGGTCAATCGCAGCACTTGGCACCTTCTATAGCTACAGAATCGACCTGAATTTTCAGCAATGGTGAATAAATAAGCCTGTTGTGCAAATCTTCCTGGGTGTTTAGGATGGGGATGGGTTTCTCTCAGTAAGCAAAAAAATTGACTGAGTGGTGAGTGGGTTTGATTTAGCAACTGCCATATTGTGTGTGCTTGTGTGTGTGTATATGTAAAGCCAAGTTTTGGATGAATTTCAGTCCATTATATACAATTTCTACACACATGCACCTTCCCTCCAAAATGACAGTCATGCTATTAAGCATAATAATTGTTCATGAGTGAACGCTGCTTATTGTCCCTTTTGATTTTGCCTCTGAGGCAGGCTTCTTACTCAGCAGAAGTCAAGGGTCACCTGCTAAATCATGCATACCCACAATCCCTTGTGAATTATGCAGTTGACAAACTGCCGTTAATGATTAGTACAACCTGCATTAAAACCCTGGCACTAAATTGATATTACTTGAGTGATGGATTACAACTCTAATGAGCAGATTATTGCCACAAGTGACCTTGTCGACTGAAAGAGTGTTTCAATATAACTCACATATCTAACCTTCTCCTGTCGTAGCAGTGCTAAAATATATATACATATACTTTTTTAAAAACTCTAAATGTTTCTTTCTAATCTCTCAGTAAGATCTAAACAGCTTCTTTAAGAGGGGATTAGTCTCATTACTCTGGAGCAATACCCCAGTTGATATACTTTAAAAAATGTTAAATATATAAACTGACCAGAAAGCTGTACGATTCTGATGAAAAAATATTCCTTTTTTTCTTTTTCTTTTACCCTCCTATTCCTCAGAGCATTGATGTTCCAGTATGAGTTGCTAGCTTGACTGCAGAGGATGATCGCATGCTTACCAGTATAAACATGAATGAACGTGTCATTAATGGCTACGAATGGAGGTGCTCTTTAAAAAAAAAATCAAACTTTCTTAATCATTCAGGTAAAATAGTAATAAACTTAAAGAATTAAATCACGACACACACATACACACACCTGTTCACTGTGCATCATACTGATTTGTATGCTTTTTCAAAGAATCCATTCTTGGTGTGCAGGGACATCAAAAAACTGTGATTTACCCCAGTCCAATTGCGGTTAATTTGGAAAGATGGTGGTGACAATTTTCCTAGGGATTTCAGCAAGAAAACCTTGTGCACAAACACATCCTGTGGCACAGAAGAAACAGCCTTTGTGTTTTATTTTAATAGACCCCCCACAAATGAAGCACATTCTGGCTTTTGTCCATACATAGTTAGCAGCACATTCAGAAATGCTTGTCATCCTACATGAGAACAGATGAGGTTGGGGAAGGGAAGGGGAGATGAGAAGCTCTTTAATGATGGAACTAATTGAGCATAAGCCATGTTGACTCATAAGGGAGAAGGGGGAAGAAATCGCACGAGAGGAACAAAACACATATGCTTCGCCACTAATTTCCCCTAACCATGAATGAACAGCTATGAACAAATAAGAAGAAGTTAAGAGGGGGTGGAAGATGGAGGGTTGATATACTATAAACTCCTTCCTATCAGTCACAGGGCTATTGCCATCAGTGTAAATCAGGAAAATAACTCAAGGGAGTTACAAGAAGAATGAAACCAACTACATCACAGCCAGACTGGTGTGAAGCCAAGCTCAGAGTACAACCAACCGCTGTTTAATCTTGAGACCAACAGCTATTTTATTCCACTTACAGAGTTAGAAGCTCTGTGAACACCACCTATTAGTAAAGGATATTCCAGAAACTGAGAAAAATTGAACTCCACTTGAAACACAGAGCATGTTCAAACCATAAGCAATGGTTTGAAGCTGGATTAATTGAAACTAACCATAGTTAGGGTTAAGCAGCTGTCCATGGTTTGGATGTAACAATAAGTTAAAGGAAAGCAGTTGTTTCCAAACTTCATCCTTCAAGCTAGCAGGAGAACAAGATGAAGGAGCAGAGCACACAGGCTCAGGAGGAGGCAAGGCTTGTTCGTGTAGTGATAAGCCATGGTTTAGCATGAAGGTCTTCATAGTTCCTTGCTGTCGTTTTGAAAACGCTTGTAGAGAAGCTGCCAGAATCAGTCACAGATGTACATCTTTGTAATATGGGAGAGGAGAAATGTGAATCTGAGGTATGTGAGTCGAAGAGAACATTCAGGGTCATGTGTCCTATTACAAGGGTTCTCCTTTGCTGTACTTTCTGGGTTCTCCTCTATATAGCACGTATTGAATTAAATGGGCCTAACAGATCACTACATTATGAAAGTATGGTATAGCTGTCATCTTTGTGCCTTATTGTTCATCTACTATGTATTTTGGAAGATTGTTTGTGCATTCAAATGCAACTTAAGGTACCATAATCAAATTGGTATGATGGTTCATGAGATCAAACAGCAAGTTTCCAACAATGTTCAATACACTTGGATGCTTTTAGAATCAACATGGAAGACTGAAATTTTCCAAACTGTACTGCTGTTAACCACTGATTTCAAAACTGCACTGATTTTCTTTTTGTTTCTTAGAATTCTCAAGCAACACCAGGTACAAGGCTGCTGCTAACTAACTAACTATTATTCTGCTGGGAAATTTTAAACTGTATCATTATTGGGTGTGAGTCTTTTTAATTAGGACCTTCTCAAATGAAAGAAATTCAGAGAAACTCCAAGGGAAAGAGGTTCATCATGGCAGACAGTGCTAGTAAAGTATACCTGCCTTCCCTTTAAGAAAAAAAGTATTTGTTATTAAAGATAACTGGTTCTAGACCATTCTTCAGGAACAGAGTAAGGAGGACAAAACACATTTCAGCTTCACTACTTAAAATTAAGTAGTGAGGGTACAATTAGAGTATAGCAAAATTTAGCAGATGGAACAATACCAGTGCCTAAGGAAATTCTTGTTTTGGTATATATTTATATTATATCTCACATCTGTGAAATGTTTGGAGCAGCTATTTGCAAAACTACCATCTGGAAGTGAAAGAACATTTTATACTGGTCATTCCATAAACAGTGTTTTGGTTGGAAAAATTATTAAAGAATATCTCCCATGAAGCAGTTACTGTCTACTGGCTGTACTTTACAGTGCCAAATTCTACTCTCTCCCAGCTATAAAAGGGCCTAGCGTGCACACACGGAGACAACTTTTATAAAGCTGTACAGCTTTTTAAGGAAGCTGTTAACAATTTCAATAGCCAGCAACAATCAGAGCGACTTCCATAAGATGCAGGGAATAAGAGGGCAATGTCACATCAGCATGGCATCTGTAACATCAGACTCCAAGTGGCTGTCACTTGCTTCAAAAGCCTGAACGGCATGATCACTCCAGTGCAGAAAGTGAAATGCTGCAGGGCCTGCAACAATCCAGACAACCCACTAGCCAAAGTACATTCACGAAGTTCTATAAAAGCCTTCTGAAAAGTCAGGAATCGCAATGAAATTCTGATAACATTATAGCTGGTTACAGTTACTACACCCAGTATAATCTCATGGAACATAGAACTGTTAGGGCATGCCTGCAGTGCAAGTTTATTATAAAGTACAGAGAAAGTAAAAAAAAAATGTTCACTGTATATGATTCATTTCAATCTTTTTGGCTTTATTCCTTGAGTTTACCCTCTGTACAAAAGGCATTGTCTCAGCTCATGATACACAGACTTTTTGTGTGAAAAAGAACATGAAATAATGACATAGATTTGAGGATTTAAGGTAATGTTTGTTTATAGAAAGTGGTGTTGTTGGGGTAGATGGTAGATGAAGTGAATATTGTTTTTATATAGCTGATGAAGAATAGGAAGTTCTTTAGTTTCTGAACTTTCTCTCTCTCTTTTAACATCTTTTTGTTGGATGACATGTCTACATCTTTTCTTTTTCTTTCTTTTTCTTCCTTCCTTCCTTCCTTCTTTCCTTTTTCTTTTCTTTCTTTCTTTCTTTCTTTCTCTTTTTCTCCCCCTCCTCTCTGTTTTTATTTTATTTAGATTAACATTTTAGTATGGATTTAAAAAAAGAAACCTGATATTGAGCTTTGTATTTCTCTTTATAAATCCTAACAAATTTTATTACCAGGTATATATATCTCCACTGATATTTTCCTGGTTTAACATGTGGGGGAATAGAGGAAAATGGCAGAAATCATGAAATGGGATGGGTTAGCTCAAATGAAAACCTGCTTCACCACCCAATCAACACATTTCCCACATGTGATGGCTCTAGAATGGAGGGGGGGGGCTTTTCCAGACATTCTGCACTGAGCAATTTTCCAGGGATCAGATTCCAGTGGAGCGTGGGGCCAGAGCCAAAAGTGGCCAAAGCAACAAATGCAAACCTTACCTTTATACGGTAGGTTAGCTTCTACCCACACACCTTTCTCTGTCCTCCACAGGCCCAAAGGAGGGCGAGCACGAATGATTTGGTGCAGGGAAATCAAAGGAGGATGTCAGAAACATTGTAGTGACTTTATCACAAGAAAAGGTAAACATATAACACCACCTGCAAAGCCCTACTGCTGTTAAAGACTTGGGTTGGACACCAAAGCAGAGAGAGGTTGCCATGACTTGTCCACAAGGTGCTAATATGTTAAGCAAGCTACGTCAGCTGGCATCAATAGCCCAATCAACTCAGCCCTGGCTTAGAGGCCCCTTCCCAACTCCCATCCATCTTTCAGATACGGGAATAGCTGACAGGCGGCTGGTGTGAGAAGCCTCTCCTCTCTCAACTAACTGAACCAAAACTAAGGTTCCAAAGCATCAAAGCAAATAAACACACATGAGAGCACATGCTTGCAGCAAATAAGTCCCTGGATTATCTTGACCACCAAGATGGTGTTTCCTGGCCTTCAGGAATGCTTTCGCAGTTTCGTTCTACACACCCTCCATCCATGCATGCAAGCAAGGAAGGAAGCATTGCCAGAGTTCAAGGACACATTCTGGTCAAGTAAAAACCTTCATGGAAGGTGCAAGGTGGAGTTGGTAAGGGGTGCAGCATGGAGATGGAGAATCACCCAGTCAGAGTCTCAATGGCCAATTAGGTAGGGCTGCAAGGTGAGTGCTATGAACAGGGCAACCTAAACAGCAGCAAACTGAGCCACTTTGTCTCAAGTGCAGAATTTCCGTATTAGTGGGTGATCTCCGGAGGAAGAGAGCCAAAGGAAGCCACCATGAGGCCTAAAGAATGGCAGCGATTGTTCCCACTTCAAAACATTTCTGTTGCCTTTTGTATTTAAAGAAGTTTCTTTCCACTCCACAGCTTTGAACATAATTACTTTCCACTGTAGTCTAACAGAGTCACTAAGCAGCTGATAAAAGGCAAAGGAATCAGGACTATTTTCCAACTGAAAAAAGGGCTTTTTTTATTGGAACTGATAACTCTCACCAAGGGCTCCAGGCTTCTGTTACATCAATTTGAGGAACTCATAATCTCTGCATTATGAATGTTCAACCAGGCTATTTCCTGCTGAAGTGCTTGGCGCACCTTGAGCATTGCTTGCTTCTGTTGTCATCCTCGGGTAAACAGCTTTTGACACATTTTCAATATGATTACATTAGAACAAGTGGGCTGTGATTGATAACCTAATATTCAGGCCATGCAAATCATCAATCACTGGAAGTATATTAATTATTCAATGTAACCGTCTAATGCAAGAATCAATGCTGGAAATGAAGAAAAGAAGCTCGCAGTTCCCAGTAGAGTCAACAGTAGATAATAAAAAAGGAATACTAAATAATCTGAGTTTATAATCATCTTTTTAATAAAATCCATTTATTTAGCTGTCAAAAACATGGTACAATTAGGGTGGTGGTGGTTGTTTTTTAAAAAAAAGGAAAATAGCATAATGAAAATTATTATTATTTCCTTGAAGAAAGACGTTCATGCTTTTAAGTAGTGATTACATTAGTGGCTTTAAAAATGAAAGCTGTAAATGAAAGCAGAGATAGATTCTAGGACAAACTGTATCACGAGGGATTTAAGCTGTCCATTTTATATATGGGGAGTTTAGATCTGAAACCATGAGGGCATCTGCACTATAATACTCTTTAACCAGTTTGCTGAAAAGAAGTCAAAGGAACGATAGTTCTGTAAGATGATGATTGCTGTCTGACAGGAAATTCTCTTTATTTTCAAAGTTAGTGTTCCTATAATACCATAGGAAATGCTATACAGTAACTGACGAAGTGGTTTGAAAACCTTAAAAATCAAATCTCTATGCAAAGGTTTTCAGTTACGACATACAATGTGTGAACACATGGAAAGAAAATGTACAGGTCACTGGTGTTGCTTTATTGCTGCTTGCTTGCAAACATTTATCCCCATGTCAACATTGACAGCAACACACATGTGCGGTAAAACCATCATTCATTGAGAGGAGATCAGGGAATTATCTATCTACAAGCTGTAGTACTAAACTATTTTCAGGAGAAATATTGTCGCGTCTGCATTTCATATGAGAAACGACAATGGATTGAAAAGCAATCTGATCACTTACCCTATGCTAAGAACAAGGATTAATTAGAATGAAGTTAGCATAAGCTTATATTAGTTTACATTTGAAGGGCCAGTCTTCTCTTTAGGCAGTTTTTCCCACTCTTTCCCCACCATTTTTGTAGTTTTCCTGCTTTGGGGAGTCCGTTTTTGCACTTTAAATTGATTTATCTAATTATTTCCTGGTGCCACATGTATATGTAGTCATGTGTGAACCCTAAGTGGGGAGGCGCCTGTATGCATGTGTGTGTGTTTGGATGGGCAAATGGACATATCGATATATTCACACTGCATTAATGTAAAATGTCAACCACTGTGGCCACTTGTACGAACAGCCATAAAGACGCTGTTTTTAAAACTAAAACTTTTTCTTTTAGCAAATACAGATGTCACACCTCCCCAAAAGACCAGCACAGTCCTTTTGTGGATAGGATTGTGGAAACATACCACTATGTTGCCACCCTTTGATTGTATTGCCCACAGACTGTGAATATGCAAGACGCCTATCAGCAGCTGTTTCATAAACGAAAGCTACTATTTGCTCATGCCACCTCTTCTGCTGCCCTATTGAACATGTCATCAATCCTTCAACAGCTCTCCTTATACTGTTGCCAGTGTTTTGTTCCTGTTGCCCAACTTTTCTTTTTTTTAAAAAAAAAAGAAGTAATTTGATTAAAAATGTCTCCAGTCAAAGAATCTCATGCAAAGCAAGCTCAATAATTCGAAACCTCCCCTCTAAAGTTTTCTTTGAAATGTTAATAAAAACCTTTTTTTTTTTTTTGCTGGGACAAAACGCCATTGGCAAACTAAAGGTGGCGTTTAAGACTTGAAGTGTTAAATAAATTCCATAACGAAAGCAGGCTGACGTTTACATAACGCTGCAGTTAGTGGTTTCAGCAGAAAGCTGCAATGAGTCCAAACTGAGGACACAAAGAAATACATAGAATAATGAACAATATCACTACACAATACAATACACAACACATAAATTAAGATGCGGAATTGGTTGTCACAAGACGTGTTTTAAAATGGTATTAAAATAGGGATGGGGAATCTGTGGCCTTCCAGATATTGATGGACTACAACTCCCATCATCCCTAGCCTGAGGCTGATGGGAGTTGTAGTCCAGCAGCATCTGCAGATCCAGTAGTTCCTCACTCCTGGATTAGGTAAATGTATAGGTCTATCAATGTCTCTTAGTCAAGATAGCTATAACGGGGCTTCCACATTTGGAAGCAGTAAGCTACAATACTAACTGCCGAGGAACTATAGCAAAAGTGGACTATAGTATTGACTTCAGGATCTGTTTGTGGTCTTCTTGGGTGCATCTGGGTGGATTCTGTGGGCTGTAGGATGCTAGACAAGATAGGTCTTTGGTCTGATCCAGGAGGACTTTTCTTGTGTTCCTAATATGTGTGTGCGCAAATATATTAAATGTTATCAATTTCTTCTTGCATCTTAATACAGGAGTCAGTGTCTGACTGTAAATCAGGAAAATAAACAGCAAAAAGGGAAAAAGCAATAGGATATAAGAGTCACAATCTGAGGGACCTGCTTCTACTAGGAAGCCACTTATTTTGATTATTGTCTATAAATGACAATTGGGTCTTCTTTTATGATGGAACTCAAAGTGATGTACATGGGGATTCCAAGTAGTTTCCCATCAAGGAACTGTCCAAGTCTAGCCAAATCAAGATTGCAATACCATGTGCCTTCAGACCACATCCTGGAACCTATTCTGTGGGAGTATTCTGCCAAGGGACAATGGGAAACTTTGATCAAGCACTCTAGATTTCAGTAGTTTAGACAGAAGGATTAACTGGAGAAAATCTTGTACAGTCCATATCAAGCCAAGCTTAATACAGGTGAATGTGTACCAGGTAGGCAATTTGTTCTGTGCAAACTGCTCTGCCTTGTATCAGCCTCGAAAAAGAAGAGTTCTGTCCATGTCAAAGCATGCCAACTTCACATTAAGCAGTTTGCAAACAAGAGTAGTGAATGGCTTGAATGTGACTGCTTATTCCATTTGTGCTATTGGTGGGTGCATCGCAGAGGGTGATTTAATTATAATTGAGCACGGCAAGATAAGTGGGTGGATAATTATGTGAATAAGCATCAATTGCGCATTTAGCTGATCAACCATCAATGTATTTGCTTTAGCAAGAACTACTGATGGATACTGAAATTTGAACTTGGGATTAGGCATACCTATTTTCCCAGGTGGTGAAAGGTTGGCTACCATTACATCCTATGTAATACAGTTTATTCCACTGAATATCAAGCTTTAAACTGTGCATGCTGCAACTATGACAAACAAGCTGTTTTAGCTGCAGCACAGGAACTTGGAGTTCTGCTTTTTGTGTTCTTGTTTTTCACTAGACCCTAGTCCTGGAACAGCCAATCAGCCACACACTATTCTCCAATGTACCACGATTTGGGGCCTTCAGGGGCCTTCCCCAATACATTGCTGAGTTTTTGCAACTGTCAATAGGTTTTATGCATGTGGGAGCGGTTTAGTGCAGTTTTTAATGGCTTGCCTCAAACTGTTTGTGTAACCCCGCATTGAAATGAGGTCACACAATAACTTGCCTCAGGAACTCAAAGGAAGGGTCAGTAGGCTTGGTTGCATGTTTGTCAATAAATAGGGTACTCTATTACTCAAACATTTACCCACTCCTTACCCTATATATTACAACACAGTCACTTCGATCAGTGGCACTTTTATAAGTGTCATATAATGTTTATTCTGCACTTGTAAGGAAGCTCTCTCCTTGCCCACTGACGTTAATCAGATGACTCCCCTGTATTTTTTTCAGCGCCTGTTAAAAACAAACTGTATGGCAAGTCTATCCAGACATGTAAAATTGACATATATTTCAATCTGCAATTTTACCTTATAATGCATATGTTTAACTGTTGGTTATTCATATATACATACAAACTTCCATTCATTTTTATTTACAGTTTTAATGGATAGTTTGTATTCTTGGCAAATAGCTTACAGGTTTTCGTTTGCAAGTAAGTGGTATATAAATGTTAAATAAATACATTTTTATATAACTGATGGACATATATTTAGTTTCCTTTCTGTATGTATGAGGTAAATAGCACAATAACACTTACTGTGACAATGGGGCAGGGAGAGAGATTTCTGTAATCCCCCTACATGACCACAGTGTTGACCACAATGCATTCCCAATACTTTACAGTTATTTTGGTTCTGTCTACATTTTACCCGTGAGTGTTTGGTTACCACAGCAACACCTGGTGTCCTGTCTCCTGCCAGAGCATGCTCAGGAAAAAGCAAAGTCCAGGCCTGTGAAGTGATGCCTTTTTCCTGTCTGAAGTTGGCAGGGAAAATCAGCCCCTTAAATGAAAGGAAAAATTTGCTTTGCCCTTTTCTTTCTGTCTTACATACCATATTTTTCCTTGTATAAGATGCCCCCATGTATAAGACAACCCCTGTTTTTTGGAACCCCAAATTAAGAAATCAATACTTTAAAGATCAAACTGAACTTTGATATTTTATTAAATATTCAAAGCACCGGAAGAAATATTCAATGGAGCGTGTCTCTGGCGGTTCCAGCAGCTTCTTCATGAGCGTCGCTGAAAGGTAAGTCATGTTTTCTTTAACCCCTGTACATTCGCCACCCATTATAAGACAACCTACAATTTTTTAGTAAAAAAATAGCAAAAACCATTGTCTTATACACGGGAAAATACAGTATTTGTGTTTCTTTTTTACACGAGAACTGTGGAAAAGTTAGACTTCAAGTTATCTGAGAATCAGAGTAGTCCTTTGTAGACGGCAGATGTTTCCCCTCAGAAAAATTCCCTCACACAGGAACATTTTGATGGGAGATGGGAAGATGGGATTACAGAGAAGGGCATTCCCTTCTTAGAAACAACAAGCAAGTAAGTAAGTAAGTAAGTAATTGCCCGATTTTGCCAGTTTCAACGAAGCTGTCCTTTCTGTTCCAACATTGTGGCTCTGAAATGAATTATGGGTGAAGGCTGTCCACATCACGGTGCTTCTTTTCTCTCACAAATGCCATGCGTAGGGAACTTGCTCTGGCCAAAGATTATAAGCATACGTGTGTGTGTGTGTGTGTGTGTGTGGTGTTGTGGTAATAATATAAGTCTGGAGGGAAATTGTCACACACGTACAGGAGAATTCGGAAAAGAGAATTCTACAAACTCGGAGAAAGGGTCCAACCGCCTGAGACCCACAAACAAAGTGGTTGCAAATGGGAGCCATTATCCTACACATAATGTACAGAACCTACCACTCTCCCTCCTCCTACTGCCAGTTTGGAGCTCTTTAAGCAAAACAGCTGCTCTCAGCTCACAGGAGCGACTCCTGCTGCCTCACCCATCAAGACAACTCGTGAGTTTCCTCACAGAAATGTTTGGCAGGTTTAGTAGGCATTGGTTGCATGCAAATAGGTGCCGAATAAATCATTGTATATTGCAGCACAGCCCCTGAGGGGGTTTGTACCTATGGAACTTGCTACTGTCACTCCACTTCCACATATACCTTAATCATGTTATTCATTCAGCAAGAAGGTTGAGCATTACAGCGAGAGACTTTAATCCCTCACTGCTGATGATCTGACTGTGAGAGACAGCACGAGAGCAGGAAACCTGGAGAAAAAAAATCTTTGGGCAGGATTCAAATACCATTATTTCTCTACACTTGTTTTTAGGCAAGGGCCTCATTATCAGAGAATTTACCTGAACCTCTTTAGAAAAAGTGACGGGTTTAGGGCCTATGACAGCAGGCCCCACGTGCCCAAAAAGGGTTGCCACCAGATCCCTATAAAGCAGAGATTTTAAAGTGCAGGTCTCTCAGGTCTCCAGTCTTTGGTTCAGTTTGTCATGTTTCTGAATCGTTTACAGGTCTACTTGTTTTTAACCTTCACAAAAGTGCACTCGCACTTTGATGCAACGTTTCATTCATATATCTATATCTATATCTATCTGTGTGAAATCCTGTCTAATATATGTAACACATTTTTGCATGTTATTTTCACCAGTATAATGTATTTTATGCGCACTTGATCCTAATATACACATTTTTGTGCACGTATTTTGGCTGGAGAGATGTGCATTCAGGGAAATGTGAATTTTGAAGGTTAGCTGCGTTTTGATTTGCAAACCGTTTCAGGAAGAGCAACCTAACTGAATTTCTCCCAAGTTTGATTTTGGTTTCAGGTATCTATAAAATTTGCACTTTCTTGAAACAACAGTTATTCTTTAAAATTATGGATGGAAATGTATAGGGGGGAAATGGGGAACGTGTGTATGAAAATGAATATATTGTGAAAATAACACACAAAAATGCATTATAGTAGAGAAAATTTGCTTCAAAAATGTGTATGTGGGTCAAAATTGCATTTAAAAATGTTTATTATCACTAAATTGCTGATGAGGTGTTTTTTTAAAACAACAAAACCCACAAATTGCTGCAAAATGTGCAGAGCTGAATTTAAGACTGGAAGATTGAGAAACTGAGAGAACAAAGTAGTAGTAATAATAATAATAATAATAATAATAATAATAATAATAATAATAATTCAATTTATATACCACCCTTTATCAAAAAATCCCAGAGCTGTACAACATTAAAAACACATTACAGAACCTCAATGATAAAAACAAAATGAAAAGAATACTGACAGAGACCATAATAATAAAATAGTCATCATTATAACAGTCCTCTCCCCCACACTTTCACAGGGCATAGATTATTTGATAGCCATAGGTCTGAGTAAAGAGGAATGTTTTTGCCTGGCACCTAAAGACATGCAATGATGGCACCAGGCGAGCCTCTGGGGAGAGCAGTCCACAACTGGGGAGAAACCACAGAAAAGGCCCATTCTCTTGTTGCCATTCCTAGGGCAAAGGGCTGTTGAATTCTTCTCGCGCTGTGCTTTTATTCTGAAAATTACCCCAAGACTAATGGCAAATCCCTCCTAGAGAAGAAAACAGCTTGGGAGAAACAGTTTTGGAGAGAAACATACAGGTAATGTAGTGATAATTTAAGAGGTTACAGGAGGGAAGGTATATGTGGCTCAGTCAGTGTGGTTCAGTTTAGTTCATCCTTTAATCTGAAGCTACAGACATTTTCATTAATTCATTAGTACCAGGATTTTCTATAATGTGGGGGTTTTTAAGGGAAGATCTAGAGGCTCTGTCATCTGGAAAGCCAGAAACATTTCCCCTCCCTTGTTCCCACAAAGTCCTCACTCTCCATTTCTTCAAAGTCTCCAATATATAGCCAGCTGTAGTCCCTTAGGTGATAAGTGAAAGCACAAAAATTGAAGAAAGAATAAATTCTGAAGACGTTTTCTGAAGATATCTGTGGGGTGGGCTGAGAAATAATTGCCAGCAGAAAAAAAGGAGTTTCAGTTACTATCCAGAATTATGGATCTTTACTTTGCTTTCAATATATTATGTAAGTTCTGCATTATATCACTTTCATCAATATAAAGTGGAAATGTGGATCTTGAGTAGAGTTATACACACACAATTCTGAATATTAACGTATGCTCAGAGGGTGAGAGCCATTAGTTTTCCAATCAATACTACTTGTATTACTTACTTTATTAAAATCAAATTCAGCACATTCAAGCATTTTATCGTTTTACATCACCAATAAAGGAAGAAAGGAAAGAATCAAATTATGGGACGTGAGTATCGACCGGCTTTCGAGTTTTGGTTATTCATTTAGGCACATCTGTCAGTTGGTCCTCCGTTATTCATGTAAACTTGCACATAGAGAGAGCCTCAGTACTCAGGCTGGAGGAAGTGAGGTAGTTCAGAGCAGTGAAAGCTTTGCACTGCCCTATGATGACTAAAAAGCTTAGACTCCATTTTGCTCAAGTGTGAGCAAGGCAACAGGGTGTCAATTCCTGATTTTATCTCCAGTTTCCTTATCGCAGCCGGACACCAATCAACAAACTCAGTCAAGGGCAACAGACAAAAATTTAAAAAAATCCAAATGTCAGTAGACAGCTATGCTTGAGAGTGTAAATAGTCAGGTAAAACTGGAGAGAATAATAATAATCTTCATCATCATCATCTGGTTGGAATTAGAAATAGGGGAGAAATTTGGTTTTGTTTCACAAACTTCCCAAAGCGAACTGAAACACAGCGTTCCTTCAAAATCACTACTACTCGCAATTTTGCAATGCAGTTCTTCAATCCACAAATGTATATACGGGGGAAAGTGTACATAAAAATGCACATATTCATGAAAATAACACACAAAGGTGCATTATACAAAGCAAAATTCCACAAAAATTGTGTATAGTGGGATAAATTTATACTAAAAAGCCCCTGAATTTTAATGAGGACTTAAAAAAAATATACAAACTGCTGCAGAAATGTAGCTAACTGAACTTAAAAATTGGAAAAAAAATGAGAAACTGAAAATGACAGATTCATCCATCCCTACTTAGAATACAGTTTGGGGCAGAAAAAACCCTTACCATTTTAAAATTATCTTCTCATGTAACAACTGTGTGTGAACTGAGTTACTTTGACTAAAACTATTGGTAAAAGATCCCCCTCACAACACAGTTCCTACTTGCATGAGCCAAAAACACCTGTCTTTTCTATCCACTTATTGTGCAGTAACAATAAGAGTTAAAGGATTGGAAGCAATTAGTAGAGGCTGGTGGGGGAAGCACTGGAACATAGGAAGCTACCAGGTCAAACTATTAGTCCATCCAGAACAGTTTTGCCTAGACTAAAGGCTCTCCAGGTTCTCAGGCAGAAAGAGGGTATTTTCATATTCACCTGGTACCCAATTGCTTGAACCAAAAATGCCACATATTAAATCTGGGACCTTTTGCATTAAAAGTATGCCCCGTGCCACTACACACTGACCCTTTCCCAAACATACCAGAGATAATTTAATGCCTTTGGACTCACCAACAGATTTGTTTAATACAAAACCCCACTGTTGTCCAACTGTTTTCAGAGTACGTGTTGAATACTGTGGCCTTCAGCCATATACAGTGGTACCTTGGGTTACATACTTAATTCGTTCCAGAGGTCCGTTCTTAACCTGAAACAGTACTTAACCTGAAGCATCTGTAACCTGAAGCGTATGTAACCCAAGGTACCACTGTACCAGGTTTCTGTCTCTTGGCCAGTAAGTAGTAAGAGCACGCTGTTTTGATTATATTTTTACATTGTTTTGGAAACTTACCAGAGCATTATAAACCTTATTGCACTAGCCAAAGGCCATGGCACCATCAACAATCACTACAATAAAACCACCGTAAAATCTGCAAAAATTCTTTGTTACATAGGATGAGAGGTAATTATCATATAAACTATACAAGTCAAATCTCCGAGTCCCGTTTGCAGTTAATTGCTAATTTATCTCATTCTTTCACGCTAATCTTCTAAGCTGCCAAGGCATGGAGAGCTACTTTGTAACCTTTTATGAACCTTTGATGAGAGAGAATAAGGGGTCAATTTTTTGTTGGCTCTGTCCACTTTTTTTCTTTGCACCAACCACTACCGGTGGTGAACCCTGGCATCTCAAATTTCAGCAGTGCCTTGTGCAATGCCAAAATACAGACCCCCCATCTTGCCTTCCATTGGATATCATAGTTGTGGCACCCCAGAAGTTGTGGCACCCCATGCAACCACACCAGTCATGCTCTCCTAAGTTTGCCTTTGCTATTTGCTGCTCCTGAACCACTTTGCCCTAAGTGACTCTCATTCCCAAAGACTCCAGCCCCGGTATTTGGCTAAGAAACTCAAAGACAACCAGACATCTTACTAGTCACATAATTTACACCGTTTATTTGGGATGCCCTTTACCTTCACAAGCTGACAGAATCAGCTCATTTGCAACACAGGCCATACTTTACAGTTAGGTCTGGCATTCCTAATAGACATTGTGTGCCTTTAATTGTTGCACGACAGGCAGAAATTCAAACATCCGTCATTTATTATCACAGCATCTCCATGCTGGTAAAATGGCATCGGTTGAATTTCTGCAAGGCATATAGCTATTAAAGGCTCAAAGGATCTGTACCTGACTCTCTCCACCACTCACAGAACTAAAAGAAGCTTTGGGCTGGTACATCAGAGAAAGGGCATGGAAAAACCCTAATTACAGATCTCCTGTGTCACATTTGGCCTGGCTCTTTTTTTGAGAGTGGTGGAGGTAAACCTGTTTACAGTTGGCTGGGGAGCAAAGTCATAATTCATGACTGGCTCTGCCCTGCCAGCCAAGCTTTCCTGTGCAAGAATGAACTATGTACAAGGCCTTGTACATCTAAATCTCTAGTAATTCCATTCCTGATGCAAACATGCTTATAGGTGTTAGCAGAACAGCATACAATGTGATTGGTTGAGTGAACTCACCAGAGCAGTGTGTAACCGGTTATTGAATCATCATCGTTTAATGTTAAGCGTGATGGATGCCTGCTGAGTGGGTGAACAGTTTAGAAAAATATATTTAAGTTTTACTAAAAGTCAGACATTGATGCATTATAAGCCCAGTCAGGTATTATTTGCTGAGGTCTGGCTTGCTTAAAGGACTCAGTTTCAAGAAACTGCAGTCAAGAAGTTTTAAATGTGTCTTGTGCAAACACTGTTATCCTGGAACAGGGAGTGGGGGGAATTGCCAATATACAAATTAATTATTGTTGCACATTAGAAATGGGACAAAATGGGGGGTGGGACTGGAAGAAACACACTCAAAGATAAATCAATGGCAAGGGTTATCACATAAATACACTCACCCTACTTACAGAGAATCCTAATGGCATGAGCACACATGCAGGCACTTCCCCTTAATTTTGCACCACCTTGGACATAAAATACTCTTTGGATTTTTCTCCTTCTTAACCTGATTTTTATACTGGAAAATATCTTTACATTTATTTTAATGGCCACCATAAAACCTCTTGTTCTAACGCGAAGCATCATATTACTTGTATTATTTAGAAAGCATGTATGTGCAATTTTTATTTTATCTCCTTCCAAATTTGTTTTGTCATATTGCTGTTCTACATCAGCATAACACCCATGCTGATAAAAATAAAACAAACCAGAGAAAAATCCTATTGAAAACATTAAGCAGTAAACTTAAAATCACATTAATTTCAATGAGATTCAAAGCAGCCTGGCTCCTAATTCAGAACAAGAATCTCGGTTTACATATTTTTTAAAAAACGTAAAGGATTTGTAGCTGCAGAGGCTCAGAAACATGTGAGTAGTGTCCATTGAACACTCAGGATATGCCTAAGCATGACATCCAACTGTCAGTTATTATGCTTTAGTTGTCTGTACAGCTGGGTTGTGAAAAACCTTATATGCCATAAAATGTACACTGCTGAAGATGGTAGGGGAGAATGTGAAATACTATGAAAATATTTGTCCATTCAGAGTGAGGGCAGAAAGCATCAATCTTACTCTGGCTTGACTTCATGACATCACCACAAATGCCAAATTGGATCCAGATTGGAAGCCTATTCAGAGTAAATACAAAGCCCCGTTCCTACTCTGATTTCCCTCGTAACATTGTCACATATTCAGACTGATTCCTAGTGTGACAATGTGCAACCATCCGTTTCACTACATGATCCTTGATTAAATGAGATTGCCTTAAAGAAGCCAATGTTGTTTTAAAATAGTTTTAAAGCTGCAGGCTGTGGGAAGCCACAGGTCCATCTGCTCCAGGATGTCTTTGGAAGCCCATAAGCAGCAGTAGAGCACAACAGTACTTTCCCTACTTCTGATTCCCAGCAACTGGTATTTGATAGCTCTCTCTCCTCCATGACTTTGTTTAATCCTCTATTAAAGCCATCCAAGATGGTGGCCATCACTGCTGAGAGAGAGAGAGAGAGAGAGAGAGAGAGAGAGAGAAGCAAAGTCTATAGTTTTGCTATGCACTGTGTGAAGAAGTCCTTTCATTTGTCTTGAATCTTCCAACTTTTAGCTTCAATGGATGGCGCAAAAATTTTGTATTATGCCATACCAGGCATAATTATTTATACACCTCTATCATGTCCTCCCTTCTCCATTTTTTCTCCTAAACTAATAGCCCCCATATGTTGAAACCTTACTATTAGCCTCCTCTCTCATAGGTTAGTGTCAGTACAAACAATTTGAAATTACTCAAACCAGAAAACATAAAGAAATGAGTTAAAACATACATATGAGAATCTATAATTAGAGGTGAATATGAGGATAGTGTACAACGCTGTCCTGCTATGAACATTTCTACTTGAAATTTACTTATTGCAAGACTATGCCAAGACACAAGTGAAATGTCTTAGTCTGAAATATTCTCCTGTTCCACAGACGATACCTCATTAGTCATCTCATTCATCAACCAATTTTTAGACCCAAATCCACTCATTAATTTTGGCAAGGGATAATTTTGTGAGCTGCATCGCATTTACCCAATTGGGAAGCCACTGTCGTGGTCCTCTATTAAGAGTGAGTCAGTTGATTCTCATTCTGCCATTATAATGAGAAAGTGTGGGGGGGGGAGTATTGATGGCTTTTAGTCAGAAAATGGTTCAATTGACTGATTTGAGACCTGGCAGTGTAGGACAGGTGTGCTTCAGAATGGCCAAATTTGGTATAGAAAGGATAAGAAATAGGTTATTGTGAAGGAGTCAAATATTTGACAAAAGACTCTGCTATATTGACAGATGCTGTGCATTTTTCTTCCATGGGCTTGCTTGTGGTTTTCTAAAAGGTTTCTCAGTTTCTGTGTCTTTTGAGAAATGTTTTGTTGTTGTTAGATCAAGGGCAATGTCTATGAGTAACATAACATGTTTCTAGTTTTTGTTAAAATAATAATAATAATAATAATAATAATAATAATAATAATAATTTTTATTTATACCCCGCCCTCCCCAGCCAAGGCCGGGCTCAGAGCGGCTTACAAGCAATAATAAAAACAAGTTAAATGATTACAACTTAAAAACAAAATTTAAAAATACAACATTAAAATATTGAAAATGGCATTTTTGTGACCAGTGTTAGTCAATGGGGCATCGTAAGGGTGTTACCCCACACACAAATAGCATAAAGCTGTTTTGAAAGAAGGTGGATAGGGTGGAATGGAATGTTGCATGGATTGAGAACCAGGCAGAGCAGGCTGGTTCAAAAGTGACAGAATGTGCTTGTAGAAGAGACAGAAAGGGACTGGGAGGGAAAAGTAAAAAGAGAGAGAAAGGAAACTATATTTTTAAATGTATTTATATAAGTGTCACAGATTTGGCCCTAATATTAAAGATGATTCCGTTGAATCTCATTCCACCATTATAATGAGAAATGTCTGGTACAATAGGTTCTACGGTTTATCGTTTGAAAATTGGTCAACAAATTGATTAAAAAACTAGCAGTGTAGAAGAAGGTTTGAGGGAAGTCCATGTTGGATTTTGGGATAGAAAGGATAGGAAACACCCTGTTCTAGTATAGTTAAATGCTCAACGATACTCAGTCATGTTGACAGGGATTGTGAATTTAAACTTCCATAGATTTTAATGGGATGAATTTTCAAGACATATTTGTTAGTACTGTGTGTTTTGGGAAGCAGCTTGTTGTTTTGGGTCAAAGGGAACATCTAGTGTGTGACTTTACCCATGAAATGTGTAACATACTGTTAGGTTTTATTTTATTTTATTAAAAAGGCATTTTTTCTGACCCATGTTGCTCAATGGACTTGGCTTATCCTGCTGTTGCTAGGCAATATTTTATGGCCAATCTTAGCCTCTGGAAGTATAAAAGTTTGCTGTTGCTAGGGTAGATTCTTACATACCAGGGCTCAGCTTGAAGAGTTTACAGTTCAGGTAGGTCAATGAGTTTGCAGATAGGTGTGAATGGAAATCGAGAGAAATAATTATAGAGGATAAGTAAAGATGAGGCATGGAGGAGATAATTTATCTGAGGTGCACAGTGTCTGGATTTTTGATGGGCTTTTGAAGGTGCAATAGAACTTTCAAGAAAAAAAGGGAGGGAGATTTAGGCGGCAACTTTATGACTCTGAGCTTTATTTCCTAAATTTTCTCTTTTCTCATTGCATTCTTTAAAGGTTACACTTGTCAACCGACCTGAAAACCCTCAGCTGGCCTTATTTCTGTGCCTTTAACAACTATACAACATGCAGAATTTAGCCAAGGTGATTGTAGAGCATGGGAACCAACATGAACCCTTGTCTGCCAACAAACTGTCTGCTACAAAGAGAAAAGCAGCAACAGCCAGTAAAAGTAGGCATCTACAGTGATACCTCAGGTTAAGAACTTAATTTGTTCCAGAGGTCCATTCTTAACCTGAAATTGTTCTTAACCTGAGGTACCACTTTAGCCAAAGGGGCCTTCTGCTGCTGCCGCATGATTTCTGTTCTCATCCTGAAGCAAAGTTCTTAACCCGAGGTACTATTTCTGGGTTAGCAGAGTCTGTAACCTGAAGCATCTGTAGCTTGAAGCATCTGTAACCAAAGGTACCACTGTACATTGAAGACACAGGAGACCAGCTAGGAAAAAAAAGTTGGCAATCCATGCTCTTCGAAATGGTGTGCGGTTTCTTATTAGTGAGGTTATTTCTTCATGTCTTTGTCCACTGAGTTTCTCATTTTCAGTTTCATGTTTGCCTGGTCAAGTGTTGCAGGCGTATCCTTCTCAAAATGTAATCAAATTAACAACAACAGAAAACACTTTCAGTTTAACACTTTTTGTGTTTAGGATTTGTGTCTAGCATGTTCACTCAAGCTCCCACACGCTGAGAAATTACAGCAGTTAAGGGCCACAACAGGTTATTTACGAAATACTGCCATGGTATCTCCTATCTTGGGGTTAGTTCCACCTTCATCACTGCCTTGCAGCTAGATGGCCGTCAGCGACATTGACTAAAGGAACCGCGCAACTGAAGCTACTGTTCCATGTTACAAAACTGACAACATTTTATTTTGGTTAATTGAATAATTTGTAGTTTACAAATACCGATTTCCAAAATCACAGCGGTAACAATGTCCTTAAAATGCAATCCTTTCATATTTTATGTCATCAAGAAATGATATCACACCAAATTTGCATTCAGCCTATAGGATTGGTCACCTTTTGAAATTTATTGGTGTTCTGAAAGTTCTCTTGTGGCCCATGGTGGGAAAGAAACCTCCGAAATAAAAATAAAATAAAATAAACACCGCAAGGATTTAAATCACTTATTGGTCTCTAGAGACCAATTCTCTGACTCTTTTAAGTTTTTCGTCTTACAGGAAAAATAAAAAGGGCAGGTTGAGGCCACCGCTCTGGGGTCTTTTATAATTTTCTATCACTTCTTAGTTCTAAACGCAATGTTCTCCTTGCAAATCGCATGTTTTGCACATGATGCTCCCAGTCGCCTCTATCCAGTAATTGTTTGCTGCACAAACTCTGTAGCACATCATTAGTCCTGGCACACATCTATTTCTACCCATAGTAACTTTTCCAAAATGAAAAAGTGCCATGCAACATTACAGCTTCAGTAAATTTTCCGGTGCAGGGTTAAGCAGAGAAAGTAAAAGGAAATGCAATTCAGGAAAAGCTGCTTGCATTACAGTTCATATCTTTTAAAAAGTCCCTCTCCCCCCTCCCCACCCCGCCACTCATACGCACACACTCTTCTCATTCTTCCATTTCTCCAATGAGACTCTAAGAAATATGAAAATTTACATGATCACTTCTGACAGTTCTTGGCAACTGGGAAGGCATGCAATGGAAAGGATCATTCTCTTCCGATCCAAGATTAAATTTGGACTTCAACACAAGCCTCATTTAGGCAGCAATTAAAGAACCTCATAGACTGAGGGAAAATTAAATGATGAATGCAAAGAGGCTTATTTAATGGGGATATTAAGTAAACTGCTGGTAAAAATGCCCATTTATCATCCACTAATTCCTAATTGGTTTCCTGTTCCTGCCTGCATGTAGCATTTTCAGAAGGAATTACCTTCCTTTAGTGCAACCGTTGCAAATGAAATAAATCAAACCCTCTGTATTTTAGCTAATTTGGATGGAGGCTATATAGGAGAGCTGAATCATGTGACGGCATTTGCAATTAATGCTCATTTTAGTTTTTAGCATCAGAAGCAGAAAGGGTTCAGTATAATGCACCCTGACTACCAGGGCCACAATTTCAAAATAAAGATTTTCTTTTCAAAAAAAGGGGGTGCAATGCACACCTTTGTAAACAACTGAGTATCCCTTAAGCTTCATGGCCATTGTCTGCCATTCTTGTCCCTTAAAAACAGCAGTCTGCTTTTGAAAATGAAGCTCTGGAATTTCAGTTCTTTAGACTCCACCCACTTTGTTTAATAGCAGTGAAGAGCCCTCTACCACAAGGCTATCTTTAGACTCTGAATGTAGATTCAACATGCCTACAAACACAGGCCAAGTTGTATCCTCTGTCAGGGAGGCTGGGCTGGGCCTGCTTAGGATATTATCTTACCAAGCTTAGAAATGGCAGGTGCTTCTGTTTTTCTTAAAGAAAAAGCAAAAAAAACCCTTTTCTTTAAGTAACATCCTTGTATAAGTTTTCAGCCATCACTTACAGCAGCAGCAGCAGCCAAAAAAAGGCATAATAATGTGACTTAGTGAAAGAACTCACATTTATGTGGCCCCATAAAAGATGCACACATGTTTAATATTTTGATATTTATATGGAGGAGGCAAATTTTGTCCTTGCTCAGGGCACCATATTACCAAAGTCCACCCTGATCTTGCCTTTCCTCACAAAGGAGCCCAGGGATGTGTCAGGGATGTTAGTCAGGGATCATGGGACCTTTAGTCGAACAGCAAAGTTTAGCTACCCTTGCTCCGAACAATAGGCTATTTAATAGTCATCCTGATGCAAATTAAATCTAAGATTTTAAGGGGAAAGTGTACCTATTATTAGCAAGGGTGACCAGCCCAACAAGGCCACGAGAGGCACAACAACTTGATTTCATTCCATGTAGTCATTCAGAACAATAATCCTTGGCAATTCCCAAATGGCACCTTGTGGTATATGGAGTATGATTATTTTCTTATTGCCTAGATAAAAACTACACACAACATGCAAGCGGTTGTAATGTGGCCTTTATTTCCAAAAAAGAAAAGAAAAAAGATGAGGATTGGAATTTGAGTAGAGGGGTGGGGGCTTAACCCTTTCCATACTGACAGTCTCCCACAGAACATCATTCCTTAGCTGTTCATTCCTCATCCTACCCTATCTGCAGCCACACAGGAGTGAGGAAAGATCAGCTTGGGGGAAAGTTTTAATAGAAAAATGGCCAACAGGGAAAAAGATTGATCGCCCTCTTTGCCTCCCACTGCAGCCTCCTGGGCCTGCTTTCATTTAAGGCAAGCAAGCAAGCAAAAAGCAAAACACAGTGGCTTTGTTACTGTGTGTGTACTGTGTAGCTTAACGCTTGCTATTAGATACTGATGGCTGTACCCAGAAGACATTTCAACCCTATACAATTCCTCAAGAAGGGACTGCACATTTTGACGTACATTCACTTCCGGCAAACATTTTAAAAGGGGTTGTTGTTTACAATGTCGCTACAGAGCTGCTCTAAGCAGCTTAAAATGTTTGTGAAATTAAAAAGAAAGAAAGAGGCAGCCCTCAGATCACCTCATAAGTGGTATACATGTGCAGTTCAGTCCATTTGTTTGATGGCGCAATCCACAGATCAATGCTCTGCACAATTCCACGGTGGGGAATGGGAAGGTTTGCTTCAAAATGTGGAGTGAACCAGGGTCTTTCCCCAAGCCTACCTGGGGATGATGGAAATTGGTATCCAACAACATCTGGAGGGCAGCATGCGGTTTACACTTTGGAGCCCAGCACTGTGGAGGCACTATTTGTGAGAACTAGAGGCCCCACTTGCAGGTTACTCATTGTGGCAGCTCAAATGGGAAAGGAAACAACTGCAGAAATTATGACGGTCACATCTATAGTCCACTGGGCTCCCATTCAAATTATTTTTTGTGGGGAATGGCAGAGTTGAGTAAAAAATATCAAGAAGACATGATGTCTGTACTGTTGTGATGAAAAATCATTATACCAAAACAGAAGACACTTAGATCTTAGGCAAAGGCACAATGGATCAAACATATTAAAGGGAGAAAATAGGACTACACTGAGTGTGAGATTTAATATAGAAGAAAATATTCTTCTCGTGTTATCAAACAAAGTAAAAAGGTACTAATTCAGAACTGATAAAGTCAAACAATAAAGGAAATCCTAATTCATTAGATAGATGAAGCAATTATGTATCACCTTTTCCTTTTTATTTTTCACTTTTATAAAATCCCTTCCAGGAGATCAAATTAAAACTAGACTAAATTAACATTTTAAAAAGTCAGGAGTAAATGTTACACCAGAGTGATTCTAACCACACTATTCTTTACCGTCATGATATTAGGCCTCCTCTCCCCTTTTAGCTTCAGCACTAGAAATTAATAACATTTCCACAGGGGCTCATTTTTCTTGAAATTAGATTATTCAGTAGAGCCAGTCAGAAGAAACAAAAGCATTACTCAATGTGATTGGGTTGTTAGCACGTCAGCTGGATCTGCGCACACACACCCCCCCCCAAAAAAAACTTTGCTCATTCAGTGTCCCAAAAGAAATGCAATATTCATATAAAACATTTATCATATGTCTGCACATTTAGCAAATGTCTCTGTTTAAATATATGGCAACTTGCTGTGGTCCTCAGCATGTTCAATCTAAGGTTTCAATGCGCTTTGCAGCGTTGAAGATGTTGCCCACCACTATCACAAGCAGTTATTTCTCTACTAATAGAGCAATCATATGAAATACAATGAGCCTTGCACAAGTCACTTACAGTAAATAATTTCACAGCTCATCCCTACCTTAATGATATTTTAAAATCTGTGAGCACAATGCTATTCATTTCTAACCTGAAAGTCCAACATTTGACAGATAAATTCCCCTTAAGCTAAAAAAAGAAAGGAAATGCACAGAGAATGTAATAATTAGAATGAATTATCCATTATGCAAAGCATCCTTTGCATTGCTGTAAAAAAGCCTAACAGTTATGATGAGGGTGGGGGGAGTTGTTGCCCAGCAGTTGTCGATTTTCTAAATTCTCGGGTGGAGAGGAGACGCACGATGCAATAAAGAAAAACCTGCCCTTTCTGTGAACATCTAGCTGACATGTCACTTGCTTTCAAAAATGTAAGTGATTTAAAGAAAAGGCTAAGCAGAAACACACATCAAGTGCCACCATTTTACTACCTGCTTTAATCACACGGGGTTCCCCAAATGGTTTGGGCTGTTGGTTGTTACAGACGAGATTTTCTGTACTGCGATTAGGAATTCCGAACAAATGTGGCAAGCGAGAGAGAGAGGGAGATGGGGAGAGAAATGTAGCAATGGTTAAAGCATAGTTTAATGACTCCAATCTCAGTCACTTTTTCATACGTATTGTATGTGCAAGTCCATAGTACAGCATAATGTGTCATAATTTGGCCTCCAATTCTGACAGCAGTGCCTGACTTGGGCATTAAATCATTGCCCCAAGGAATTCACATTCTGGCAATTCCTGATGGGTAGGGCTGTCATCTCCTCCCACACATTACCTATCACTTTTGACATGATTGAATCAAAATTAGTCAGTACATTTAGATGTAAATTAGAGACATCCAAGAATAATAATGAGCACAAAAATATAGCTCTGTGAAATTGACACAGCAACAGCTTACTAAAGTCTTCCACAGTGCCCTGGAAATTATTAATACAGTGATAACAAAAGTATTATATCAAAAAAGCAAGGGGGAACTTTTTTTACTTTTTTACTTTTTTTGGAGGGGCATATTTAACTAAGCCTCAAATCCCAAAGACGCTTCAGAATGTTAGCTCATCTTGCAATTATAATAACCAAACAGTAACCAAATTGTGTATGCATTGGATGTGGGAGTCGGGGAGGGAAAGAGAGATAATGGCCAACTTACAGAGTGCACAGGAGCTGCACATACTTCCTTGGCAGATGTTTCTTATTTACAGTATACTTTTACTACATAAATGCTTAAAGGCCCTTATTAAGAAAACCTTGGGTTGACGAAGGTAATAATTATTATTTTCACTTTGCAGACTAAGACTTAAGGCTAAAGCACAGCTCAGTGCATGGTGACCACAGAAAAATCAGCTGGTGATGGGTCTGGTCTGTAGCAAACTGGCATGCATACCCCAATGACATGTAGGGGACTCAGCATATATTGGCTTTTGACACCTGATTTCAACAGCTCAAACACTTCGGGTTTATATTCAGATGTCAGTCAAAAGCCTCTATCTCCCCTCTACCTAATGAAATCCAAAATGGTGCCCCTGCAGACTATGCAATTTTTATTCACTTGACTTATACTAGAAATCATTGTTAAGAGATATATCTTGCGTGGATGGTCAAACACGTTCTGTGGTTTTGTGAATATGTAACTTGTCTGCTTCCTTCATGTTCCGCATACTGATTCGTCCCATCAAATAAATATATTACTGATTTCATTGTTTCACCAAAGGCCAACACATGACAATATTGTGTTGCAGAAGACATTCAACCGCCAGCATGACAGTTTTCTATCAGGGAGCAGTTGTGCAAAAGTACCCTGTGCTGAAATCAAGGGAGCCATGAGTGATGGGACCTTCATCTCAGTATTCAAACCACTGTGATTCTCCACCTCCAGGTAATATGACTCCATTAATTACCTAGTGTGCTTTGTGACAAAACATCTCTAAGTCAAAATACAGTTTTGACATTACTTGTCCACTTCTTTTTGCGTGGTTGGGCATCACTCCATAGGACTAGATAAGTTTTTAAAAGAAGATCAATGCATATTCTGTTGTTCGACCTGGAGATCCCTAGAAATTCTGCAACCTGAAAATCAGCAAGAACCAACCATCTCTAGCAAAGGGGAAATCTAAATAACAGTAAAGCTTTCTTTTTATCTGCAAAAGCAAGCAGTCCACAATTGAAATCGACATATAAGAGAGCGCTTGCTCTACTCTTCAGTGCTCTGAATACTCATCCAGCCCCAATGAAGAATCTGGGGTTCCAAATCTCACTGTTTTCTGTTGATTCATTAGCGTATATTTTCTTCAGCAATATACCACCCTAGTAGCCACCCTAACACCACACCCTATTTATCTGTGTAACAAACAAGACTAACAGACAGGCTATAAGGGATGGAGACCATGACTAATTTTCAAGCTCCTGGATGTCCTTCCTGCCTCATGTACAGGACATTGTCAGCAATTGGCCTCATGCAAACTCATGTCTCTGATTAGTATAAGGTGAGTCACACATGGCATTCTGCACACAGCGCAGCCTCATGGACAAAGAGTAGAAGTATCTGCATCACAGAATTGTAGAGTTGCAAGGTATCCCAAAGGTCATTTACTCAAACCCCCTGCATAAGCTTTTTTGTGAATGCCCCACCATAGCCATGTGTGTTTCCACACTGTGGTCAGAGTCCCTTTGATCTTACTTATAGGACATTCAGATGTGAAAGCCCCAGGCAGCTCAGGTGTACAGATTTCTCTTGGCTGGATAGTGCACAGTGTACAGTTGCAACAACAAGCTTTCTTCCAGGCAGCTTTTAATGCCGTGGTTCCAGGGCTCAACCTAGAAATCGAAGGCTTTCCTTCAGCGAGTGGCTGCTAGTTGTACTTAGGGACCAAGCTGAACACAGTGGGACTTACTTATAAATAAGCACTCATATGATTGCACTAACAAAGTAAAAAGGAGGTGTTCCCCAAGTTCCACAGCAATGTATGAAAGAGAAAGAAAACTCAGCTTCCTGCCCTCTTCAGCAATCCAGGTATCTGGGCCATTTTTTATTTTTATTTTTAGGTGCCTTCTTTGCACCTGTTCCTGGAAAAATCTTACTCTTCTTTTATCCCTCTTCAAAAACCTAGTGCTTCTACAACTGCTGGAGCCATACAGGACTGCATCTGTTCTGTGATCACACTCTGAAGCAGCGGCAAGCAAGGGAGGTTAATGGAAATGTGAAGGGATCAGCAGAACCATAGATACAGCAGCTGCAGGTCCAGAGCTTTTAAAGTAGCAAGTACAAATGCCCAGGCAACACTGTTTGCAGATGGAGGCCTCCTCTTGCTTGCTCCCTTGCCTGCCTTGCTCCTTATTGTAATACAGTGGTGCCCCGCAAGACGAATGCCTCGCAAGACGGAAAACTCGCTAGACGAAAGAGTTTTCCGTTTTGGAGGTGCCTCGCAAAACGAATCTGCTATGGGCTTGCTTCGCAAGACGAAAATGTCTTGCGAGTTCCTGGGTTTTTTTTTTCCTTTTCCCCCTCTTTTTCTAAGTCGCTAAGCCGCTTATCTGCTTATCCGATAAGCTGATAAGCCGCTAAAAGCCGCTAAAAGCCGCTAATAGCGCTAATAGCGCTAATCCGCTAATCCCATCAATGGGCTTGCTTCGCAAGACGAAAAAACCGCTAGACGAAGAGACTCCCAGAACGGATTCTTTTCGTCTTGCGAGGCACCACTGTACACTTCCACGAACCTGTTCCTCTCTCTTCCACTAATTCAGGTGTGGGGAATTTCAGTCAAGGGGTCAAGTGCCCTCTGAATGTCCCCCCTCTGTCACACACCTCACTGTCCCTGCTGTGCCCAAGTATGTCCTTGAAAGACTCTGGCATTGCCTCAGACATTATCACCTGCTAACTTGCTGCAGCTTGTGCTGCTCTTAAAGGGACAGCTGTGGGCAGCATGTTAAAAAGCTGGCAACCCAATTTTTAGGAGCCACAATTCCCCTAAGGAAATCTGGCTTTGTTCCAGAGGACTGGCACCTCCTTGGAACAGCAAGGAATATAAGAAGTTCTGAAAGAAATGGAACACACAGGCATATAAGTGCCTTTTTAATTTGGTGGGATTATTTCTGTGTGTTAATTGTGGCACTCTGCAGCCCGAATAAACCAAGCCTCTATCCATCACTTAAAGCAAGCATTCAAAAATGTCCTGAAACCTTGCCTGCATATCAGAGGCTTAGCGCTGAATATCTCCCTAAAGTGTTTGATTAGCCTTTTGCCAGAAGGGAAAGGAAATTAGCTGGAATCGTTTCTGTGTCAGTTGGCCGATATGAAAAACTCTGTGCCAAAAATAGTTAATTTGTCCATGTATTTACTCATAGTTTCATTCAACAAAGGCATTAAATGCTGGTCAAGTCAGTAACGTAAGTGTCAGAACTATTTCATTAGAGCTCATAAGTTAGAAAGTCAAAATAATTTCTGAAGCAATCTCACAACCATGCGAACAAAAGCCTTCCCCAAAAGTTTCTATGTCTGATGTGATTTACAAGAACCCCTCCTCATTAGAACCGTCAGTTGAACTGACCCAAGCAGGATGATTAAGGTCTGTGTGGAGATAAACCTTAACCAAAAGTATGCTTTATGGAGACCGAGAAGCAATAAGAGCTTTTGAGAATGGCGCAGCAATTAATTCGGAGTCGCCATCTTGCCAAAGGATTTATAGCCGGGAGGAAGAACGGATTTGTTTTCAGACTGCATTCCCAGTGAATCTCCTCAGAGGTTTTGAGAAAGGAGGCATATTGGTGAAGATTAATGACGCTAAGACTGTTTTGATGTATGGAAGTGATGTTATATGGAAAACGTCTGGATATGGCTACTGGATAAAAAAAATAATATCCACGCAGGATTACAAACTGTTCTAACCAGCTTGCGGAGACTATCAGAGGTCACAAAGAGAAAGGAAAAATATATGAAAATAACAACAAGAGATGTGGAAAAATAATAAGAAAGGACTGGATAGTACTGTGAACATCATAAGGTTAGATTTGTGGACATTAAAACAGCAGTAAGAAGCAAGAAGTTGATTGGATCCCTTCGGAACTTGAAATATGGGTACCCCCAACAAAAATTTAAAATTCGGCTGTGTAATTTGGAATTTATGTAATTTGGTTTGATTTGATGTGATTGGTCGGTTAATAAAAAATTATTCTTAAAAAAAAAAGTTTCTATGTCTGATAATATTTGCTTTTCTTTAGTTAATTACTGTAATGCTCCAAACCTTTTTAGAGCTGTTGTCAAAGGAGGTCCACCATCAACAGGGTGGGGCACCCACCCTCACACTGCAAATTGGGGAGGTGCCTATATCAAAGGACAGCAAATGGTCATTTGTTTTTGTTTTACCATCTTGGTGTGGGACACTATTTGGCTTTTTCTTTTTTGCCTCAGGCACCAAAATGTCACGCCCGTCTCTCATTATTGAGTAGCCACAACCATCACTAGGGTTGCCAGCTGACAAAAGCAAGCTAGCTTGCTCCTCTGCCTTTAGTAGCAGCTTGATTTTCAGAAATAAACAGGTAAAGCTTTTCACCGCATGGGAAGTAAAATCCCTCCATGCTTATGTTTGTAGATCAAGCTGCTTGTTAAAGGCATAGGAACTGGTATGAAAAGGTTAGCAGTCCTGTCATTTTATTCAGCTCCAAGATTACTAGGAAGGTCTTTGCTTGCTACAGAACTAAACTTGCCAGGTCTCGAATCTAAGATGGCTCCAGTACTTTTAAGAAGTTTTGGGGGAAGGCGGTTATTGGGTTGTTGTTTTTATTTTCATCATATATTTAGTGGTTTTATATTTTGATTTTGTTCTGTGAACTGCCCTGAGACCTCTGGGTATAGGGCAGTATAATAATAATAATAATAATAATAATAATAATAATAATAATAATAATGTTGCAAGGAACAAGGAAGTAGTAATGGTAATTCTGTCAGGTGAAGCTTGTGGGAATATCCACATATGATAAAAACTCATGAGACAGGGCATGTAATTTTTAAAGGCACAGAAACATTATTGGAAGTTCTGATAGGCTGAAGACCTGAAAAACAGATGAACTTTAAAGCTAGCCTGAATGAAACCACAATTGCTAGCAAAAGGGTTTTATTTTTCAAAGTTGTCAGCGTTTTACTAAGCTACCAGTTCAGATGAATATGTCTAGTATAAATATGTCTAGAAGAATATGTCTAGTATGCCCTCAAAATACAGAAACAACATATATTAGTACAAGCAAGGAGAAACAGAATTATCACAGTCTCCTCTTTCTTCTCAGAGTTCCTTAACCAATTAACAGCCAAACTGGGACATGCCAGTTTCCCTTTCTATTTTATTCTATTTCATTTCTGAGCACCCAAGCCTGAAGAAAAATCTTGCACAGTTTGAAAGCTTGCAATACTATTGATCAGGTAGATGATCTGATAAGAGTCACAAAGGTCTTTAAATCCACAATAGGACAGTGATCTTCATACTTCCTGCACATACCTGATAGATTTCCAGACTTGACTGTATTCCTGTGCCTTTAACAGCTGTATAACAAGAAGTTAATAATGCTGTCATTTTCTGTTTTTCTCAGTTTCTCATTTTCAAGTCTTAAGTTTGTCACATTTCCATATTAGTTTGTGATTATTATTATTATTACTGAAGTCACAATGAAAATTTATTGGCATTATAATGCACATTTCTCCAAATATACACATTTTTGTATGCAATTTTGCCTAATATGTACATTTTTTTCAAACAAATTCTCTAATAAAATGCATGATTCTTCACACACACACACACACACACACACACATATATATAATTTGTATACTACCCTATTCCCGTAAATCTCAGGGCGGTTCACAACATAAAATTACAATATAAAAAACACAGAATACATAATAAAAACAAAACCAACCCAATTACACCCCCCCCCCAGTTTGCACACTTTCCTCTTCCATATATATCCTTGTACACTTTTTGGGTTGGAGGAGTACATTGCAGAATTTGGAGAAGTTGGAAAGAAATCTCATTCATCAGTGCGGATTCCTCCTAATCTACATATTTTTATATGCAGGTTTTCCCTAATATGGTGTCTTTTTAGATGTTCTTTTTACTAATCGATGCATTTTATGCACACTTTACCTAGTAACAGGACTTTGCAAAATTTGGTGAAAATTTTGAGGGACAGCCACATTTCAGTTCACATATTGTTCTGTAAACTGTATATTAGGTAGCTTTGTCTTCAGATGTGAACTCAGTTTCATTGCCCCCCCCCCCCATCCTTAGTTATGGGATATGTTAAAAAGCTTTTATTCTCTTGGATTCGCTTGACGAAGGACAGGATAGAAATTACAGGGACTAGATGACTCTTGGGGTCCCTTCCAATTCTACAGCTCTATGATTCTATGAAATAGGATTGCCCCAAAGGTTGCCCGCCATCTTTTTCACTGACAGAGGCTCTGCACCTTCAACAGTTCTGTGGCAAGTGCAACTGGTGAGGCTTTTATCCAACATGGCAGTTCTGCTATGCTGCAGAAAACAGTACCTGTTTAACTTCTACCTGCTCGTCTGCTACTGAAGTGTGCAGAGTGTCTCTGTTAGAAGAAGGAAAAGTGATAACTGCAACATGCTAAAAATGAATTAAGCAATTCACCTATTTTTTAAGGTGTTCCGGTATCTGAAGCGGCAGACTTGATGTGTGATGGGGCACATTCAGAACCTCCTTTCATTGCTGAAGGATGTTTTCTGGTGCTTAAGCTATATTTTACAAAGGAGGTTAAGGGAAAATATGCAGCAACTTTTATTAATATGACTGCTGGTACCTTGTATCAATGACTGTTCTAACTAGGACAAGGTGAATATCTGCCTCCAGCTCTAGAGGCGGGGAAAGCACAATGTATGTTTATTATCACCCTGGTGAACAGAAGTTCATAATCTAAATATCCATACATTGTTATAACTAGGGCATTCATCTGTGCAGAGACAGGCAGACATTATATCTTTCAAGGCAAATTGATTTGTTTTGACATAATGAACGAGGGCCAAATGAAAGAAACCGTCACTGGAGTTTCAAATCTTTACCTTATGCAGTTGTGCCATATGAGTCCCCCCCCCCCCTTGTATAGCTCCACTTCAGTAGCTTAAGAGAGGTCCCCCCCCCCCCTCCTTACACTCTGGACTATTTGCATGTAATTGCCTTCCCTGTAGCTGAAATACAAATTTTAGCATTACAGTGAACTGCAAAGAGCTTACTTGCCGAGGGGATTTACATACCAGCTATTTACTCCAGGCGTTTTCACAGTATTAGCATCTCAGGTTAGGCACATCAGTTTTGTAATCACTTCACAAAGTGGAAAAGGTGACACTGGGAACTTAAATGAAATGAGGAGGCAAAAAAAAAGAAGAGAGAGCTATTAAAATTATTGCACTACCTACCTATGTATGAACAGAGCTTTAAAAAGCATGGTCTGAGATGGGATAGCGGGGCGCTCTATAGTCCCGCATCTAGCTCAGAATTATTCTCTAACCGGCAGCCACTCCCCAGGATTTTAAGCAGGGGACTTCCCTACTACTACTTGCCGATGCTGAGGATTGAACCTGGGACCTTTTGGATGCAGAGCAGTGGCCCTACCAATGTGCTGCAGTCTTTCCCAGGGATCTGTGCCAGAAAGGAAGGAAGGAAAATGCAACCCTGTCCATTCTCCCTCTCTCCTGGTTGTACAGGCACATTAAATAATGTCTGAACCCTCTCACTGTTTGATGCGTTTATGAAAGGATATCACAACATAGTTCTTGTGGCTTAGGTCCTAAGTTTTCACTTGAAGGAGCATCCTGTGAGTGGAGTTTTGCTTATAGGACACTAGTGAATCTCGCCTCCCCCTTCCCCACCCCTCTTTGCCCCTGGAAAGTCTGTTCCAGAGAGCTGGTGAACCCTCTGAAACGGCTTGAGAGTGCAAGGGCCAGGAGCAGCCTGTCTCCAGATTATGCCAAGCTATTAGAGTGAGGCCTCTGCTTCAGGACGCTTAAGCATCACCCAGGGGTGCCCTGCCATCAATGGAAAAGCACCATTTGGTGGCAAGATTGTGTTCATTTCACCTCAAATCATGCAAGAGCTTGTGGAGTGCGCAAGATGTCACGTGATTTGGGGCAAGAGCTCACCTGCATGGCAGCGGCAGGAGCAGGGAGGTGGTGGTGGCAGTGGTGGCAGTTTCAGGGCAAAAGCAGCACTGCCCGTTTCCCCTCAAGTGGCAAAATGGGACACGTCGCCCTCGCCTGCCCCCATGCTCCAGTAAGAGCCTCTGCTGGATCCCAGCCTACTCCAGACAAAAGGAGCCCATTGTATGCAATGCTTTTCTTTTCCCCTTTTGGGGGCATTGTAGGTTGCCTTCTTTGAAAACAGGAAGTTGAGCAGAGTGGACTGGTACTCAGTGGCAGCTGGCCCATGAGGCAAGTGCAAAACTGCCCCACTACTCTCAGCCTGCCCTCTTACTTACTTACTTACAACGCCTTAGCAGGCGTTGGCACTGCTAACTCATCCTTCGTCTAATTTTCGCCTTTGTAGAACTCAGGAAGAAGGAGGAGACAGACAAAACTCAGAACAGAGGTCTCCAAACTAAGGCCCGCGGGTTGAATAAGTCCCGAGGGACTTGTTTATCCGGCCCGCAGCAACCCCTGCTGCCCGCTCTTACCGGCGCTGCATGGCTGCCCACTTCCGGGTCGGAGGAGCACCAGAAATAGCTTGTGCGCATGCGCAAGCATTATTTCTGGTGCACATCTGGGTCAGAGGAGTCCCGTGCACATGTGCACAAGCTGTTTCCAGTGCTCCTCTGACCCGGAGGTGTGCTGGAAATAGCATGTGCGCACGCATATGGGCACGCGCTCCCCCACCCTCCAGCCCACAATCGGTGCTGGAGACACCGACCTGAGGCGCAGTAAGTTTGTTGACCCCTGACTTAGAATATCCTGAGGGAGATAAGCACATCTGCCAGTCCTTTCCCCCTCAATCTTTTGCCCCTATACATTCAAGCCATTCCCACTCCAACCTCTGTAAAATCATGATTATCAAACAAACCTAGTAATCACCTATCAGCCTAAAAAAAAAAAGGTGCTGGAGGCTATTAAGATCAATGCAAAGTAAAAACAGCAGCAGCAAAATAAGACCACACAACTCTAGCAGAGAAAACTCTCTGCAGCCTTTGTCCTTTGTATGTTGACTCAGAAGTAACTCTGTGTGAGACTTGCTCTCAAAGTGTGCATAGTCTGTGCTTTTCGTTCTCTTCTTTCGCCCTTCAATTCATACTTCTTCCTCCCTAGTGTCCAATAGAAGCTTTTCTTCTGGTGGGAAGGTTAAAGCACGCGATTCTAAGCATGTATATTGTATTCGGTGGGGCTTAGGGGGTTTGGCCTAACTGCCATTGTAGGACTTGCACAAAATCTTACCCTAAGCAGCAAACGATTGCATGTCTGGATCCCTCTTATTGGATGTGGACATATGTTGCTCATTTCCTAAAGCCATTAAGCCCTTTACTCTGCAATTAATTTTCCCCATTAAAACTCGCTGCAAATTCTTTGGCTTAAAAGAGCAGCAGCGTTGAGTCACCAAGCTGGGTTTGCAGGTGGCAACCACTTAAGCTTGTGGGAGTTGTAAAATGAAAAATGGTTTCGAAAATGTCATTTTCGGAACAGAAGTGTTCCTCGTAATGTTTTGGCTCATCACAACGCAAACAGTTGACATGCACAACAATCTAATGCAGCCCCGCACGGTGGATTATTTGGCTAGTGTCGTTCCGCAGAGGTCTGCCACTGTGTTAACACCCAGATGCGATACAGTTGGGGGGAAATTTCATCGCACATCCAGTTTGCAGGCTCTTTCCACAGGAAGCATAATGAAGCTCAAACATGGGAGCTTTTACATTACATCGAACTATGTAGGAGGCAATTACCCAGAGGTTGTATGGTCAATACTTACCACTTATTACACAGAAGTGCCTATAAATACATCAACACAAGCTATAACAATGATTGACAGAATGAGGATATAGTGTAGATCCTCAGCAGATTGTCTATCTATGTTAAATTATTGTAAACTCCCTTTTCTAATAGTTTGCTTATATTTCTGTACGTACACAGAGAGAAAATTAAATATTTCAGTCCTACCTTATCGTTATATAATTCAGAGGAAGGACTATATTTGTACTTTGCTTCTTCTCCAAAACAATCTTCCATTAATTAACCATTTAGACCACTATAACAACATCACTGTATTGCCATCTTAATTTGAACCAAATTTGTAAAGTTTCTTAGATTTGGTTATTTCCCACACATTTATTTATATAGGTGAGAAAGTTTATAGTCTGTCAAAGCGGTGTGCAACTGTACATATGCACAGGCACACACCACAACCAGCCAATCATTTGCAGATCCCCCAAAATTTGTAATTTCTATTTCACTTGTTAT
This sequence comes from Podarcis pityusensis, assembly GCF_964106645.2. Taxonomy (NCBI): domain Eukaryota; kingdom Metazoa; phylum Chordata; class Lepidosauria; order Squamata; family Lacertidae; genus Podarcis; species Podarcis pityusensis. Next base: position 72,787,604 of record NC_138027.1, read on the forward strand.
TAATTGATTCGCTACCAGTTCTCTGTCTATTAACCAAAGAAATCAAGCAGAACTGACATGTGATCTAACGAAAGGCCATGTCCTTTAACATTTGTATTACTTTTGCAATTTGTATTCAGTATTTATGAGCCCAATGCATTTTTCCTAATGATGAATAAACTCTTATCAGTGCATTTTGTGTCCTCTTCAGAGCGATAGCTCAGCAATTCCCTGCAGTTTGGGTAACAAGATGGTAAATGCATTGCCTGAGATCCCCGATTAGTCATATGCAGAGTAGATTCACTGAATGCAGTGGACTTGCCCACTGCTTCTAATGGGTCTACTCTGAGTAGGACTAATGTTGGCTTTCAACCCATAGTGATGCAAGCTTCTTCTTTCTTTATGAGACAAATCTCGGATGAGATTTCAGAGATTTTCATCACTGTTTCCTCCTTGACGGTCTAATGCACAAATTGTTAAATTATATGCAGTTTCCATAGAAGAGAAGCTGTATTAATCTGTTGCAATGGTAACAACAAAGGCACAATTTTTTTTTTCCGTTGTGGCAGGGCTTTTCACAAGCAAAACGGTAAGTAGGCTGAGAATCAGGACACTGACAAACAGACAATGTCTATACTGCCTGACAGCGATTTTTCCATAGTGCACATTTTCCAGAATCCCTTGGAGACTATATGTGCTGACTATCCAACGTTCAAACTGCCTTATTCGTGGTTTCCTGTTCTGCACATTCTCCTTGCCTGTGTGAATGTGCAGAACTACTGGTGTCTGTGCATATACTCACTGAATTCTCACATTCTCCAATGAATTAGTATCTATAGGGAGGAAATGAATAGGGTTCTTGTGTGAGACTTAATAATAAAGGAACTTACACCATTACAAAAATTTGAAACTAAATGATATGTGGTGCCCTAGACTGTTTTAACTGCAGCTGTTTTAATATTGCAGTGGTTCCTTTACATTGTGGTTTCATGGATATTGTGGTTTGATGTAAGCCGTCTCGAGAAAATTTTGTCTTGAAATGCAGCATATAATATTTTGTTTAATATAATAAAAAATTAATGAAATCTGTTACATACAATAAATCAAAACACCATCCTGCTAAGGCTTTGGAAAGCATGAGTTGACACAAATTCTTCCGTAGTTTCTTTTCTTCAGCATCTATGCATATAAAACTAATGGGGGTCCAATATGTGTCAGGCTGTTTAGGCCCCTCTGCCTGGACTCTGAACACCAGACTACTTTCCCAAAAGCTGTTTCTAGATACCTCAGATTCTTAATACGTTTCCCACAAAATGCAGGCTATTTTGCCTCTCTGGCATTTCTCGGGTAAGCCCTATCATTAAATGTTAAATATGTATTCACAGTTCATTTTAAAAATGAGAAAGCAAAACATTTATGCACAGACCAGATTTAGCAGAATTCAGTTCGGATGAATCACTGGTGGACAGCCTCCTAGAGGACTGCAGGAATATAAGCCCTACCCGGTATGTCTGGGAAAGAGCTCTTTTTTATGGTGATGCAAGAATACAAATCCAGAGAGCAGATTGTAATTACTACACTGCCACCTGGTGGTAAAGTGGATGAGGAGGCAGTTAAAGGACGAGGACTTCCTGACCAGAGAGTCAATCTTACTATAGGTGCCCCATGGAGCTTGTTTACATGTGCGATTAGCATTTGCACCCAACATATCTGTATTGTCCTCGTGCTTTGTCTCATTTCTAGTTAAAGGCAGAGTTGTCTACTCACTTGACTGCCGGTGGCACTCCAGAAAAGGTTTTTGCTACGCGTTCTAACTGAACTTTTTTAACAAATGGAATAATCAGGGATTTAACTGGGGGCTTTATGCTACCGTTGAGCCATGCTAATGTTGTTGCAAGACATTAGTTGAATGATGAGCTGATTGATACATAACCAACAGTCCCTATATAATAGGGTTCCAGGGTATAGTATGAAGGCAAATCAGACTACCGTTTTACCTGTGCTGGATTTAACCTGGTGAAGGTGGTTTCTCTGTACAGGGTGCCAGGCTGAGAGGGCACAAAGTAATAATAATAATAATAATAATAATAATAATACCTATATTTATGCAGGTACCTACTGAAAATATTTAAAAGCAACTGTATCGAAATGAATTATTGTGAAAATGAGAAATACTGGAAGGAGGGTGCGACTTTTGTCTTCACTCAGGGCGCCATATTAGCAAAGCAATATTACCAAACCACCCTGGGATTTCTAGGTGAAGAAGGGTAGCATATAAATTTAATAAAATAAATAAGTAAAAAGCCTGTCCCTGACTTCCTGGAGCTAAACAGGTGCCTGGGTCTGATCAGTGTGCCTAGTTGGGGCCTACCTTTGGATTCCATGACAAAAGAAAGGGAGAAAATGAATGAAAGAAAATAAATAGAAATATACCATACCTTTCCGGTTGTACCTACGTGGGCACTGCTCCGCCTTGTTTTGGCTTGTTTTACGAGTAGGCTATTAAGTAATATATGTCTTAATTTCTCTGCTTATCTATCCACCTGTCTATCAGAATTCGTACACAGCTTAATCACCAAAACTTTTAAGCAGTTTACTTTTAAAAAAAAAATGCTGATAAGATCAGACCTTAAAAACAAGTTGATTTTTTTAATTCCTCTTTTAATTAGCCAATGGACCTGAGAAGGAAAAATAGCCATAAAATGTAGCAATAAAGGTTTTCTGCTCTCTTTCTCACACATTATGCTATTTCGATCCCCACCCCACCCCACTGCCCTGGGCACATGCCTTTCTCACACTACTCCTTGATTCGGATCTGGGAGGACTACAGGTTTAAATACCTAATAGAGCTCTCTGGCAAGAAGCTTGTGTAAAATGCTGCATTAGGAGCACAGTTTCCTACGTACTTTGGAACTTTCTCAGCCCATAAGGCACTTAGCATGTAGCCCTGCCACCTCTTCAGATGGAGGATATAACTATGAGTATGCTCTTTGCTGTTGCTGTTTTTAAATTTATTACCCACCCTTTGCCAGGAGGTAACAGGGAGGGTTGCAACAATATTAAGTTCAACATGAAAAATAATCAAATCAGGTCGGTCCCAAAAGCACATCTCAGGCATCCAAGCTAAAGCAATGAAGTGCATCTCCAACAGATTTCAAGAGCTGTATTATGAAGGTGCCCAACACACCTCTGCGGAGAGGGGATTCCGCAACTTGGGGGCTGCCACAGAGATTTCCCTCTCCCGGACCCCCCAACATTCCTAGCTTCTGAGGGCAGTGGAGCTACCAAGAGGGTCTGCCCTGCTGATCTTAAAACCTGACAGGGTCTGTTGGGAAGGAGGCAGTCTTTCAGAGATTTGAGGCCCACGTTAGACAAGCATTCCCAGTTAGACCAGCCTTTTGATATGAAGCTATGCCAGGAATCCTATTCTTTTTATTGATCGGTGAGGGGTTCGGAAAGCTGTTCCAGTCCTTGCTTATTTGAGGGTTAAATGCTTTGTTGTTGCTGTTCACAGAGCCTTCGTGGTTTGATTCTGTATATGTTTGTTGCCTAAGTTCCTAAGTTACATTTTGTACCATAGGAGATTTGTTTTCTGTTTTTCCTTATGTTTTGAGGAAATAAATTCTGATCCCTGTACATATTTTTAAATTTTGTTTTCTCTGCAGAATTACTGGTATGTTCATTTGCATGTTTTGGGCTGCAAGCCTATATTTACACACCCTTGCTCAGGTGTAAGTATCATTCACTTCATACCACGGTAATGCATTCCTATTCATGTGCCATTGAAGTGTTGCTCAGTGTTCATTGTGTGCATTTATTTCAAGGGGGGAAATGCTTAATTGTTAAGACCTTCTTCTTCTTCTTCTTCTTCTTCTTCTTCTTCTTCTTCTTCTTCTTCCAAAGGTAGCCTCTATCTGCTCTTCTATTTGCTAATCGAGAGCTATTTGCCTGAAACATGTTGGGATTTATGCAGCTCGTTTAAATAAATTAAGGCTGAACTAGATGTGATGCTAAACACATGTCAACATTGAACAAGCCTGATTTTTGTTCTTTAAGCAACAGCTGTTGGGGCAGGGCAAGAGAGAGAGATTGGGGCTCTGGGACACAGGGAGCAGGATTTAACTCTCTTTCCCCTGTCATGGTTCTGATAAAAAAAAATCACTTCCCAAGCTGCCTCAGGACTGGAAATGTCTGCTTCCTTCCCCAGACTAATAACACCATCAATAATGAGTGGTGGTAGAAGGAGGCTGCCCCTTTTCTTTTAGCTTGAACCTGAGACGTGCTTTGCAGCTGAGCTATGGCCTGTTGCCCAAAATCTGAGCTTGCAGTCAGATGTAGCTATCCTACAGCCAGCGTTGGTCAACTGCTGTCAAGAATGCCAAAGACAGCTGATGGGAATCTGATTCCCAAAAAGAAGCTTATGAAACTGAACTGGGAGTTGGATGCTTCTGGGTATCACCTACTGGTTGATGATCCAAACATTTTAAGGAAGCAACCCACTAGATGCATTGACGTCTGTGAGGGCGGGTGTCAGGAGCAGGTCAGCAATAACTCGCATGGTGCCAGTGAAGTTACCTATCTTTATTCAAAGAAACAAAACAGCTCAGGAGGCCAGGCCTAATGAGTGTGGCAACTCTTCCCAGTAGGTCTAGCCTCAATGAGGTATTTGCAAGAACTGAAGGTCCCCACTTTCTCACAGTACCCTGTGTCTCCTCCTACCCCAGGTACTTCCCAAGCAACACGAGACTCCGACGCTTTGTCTGTCTTTGCTCTGCCCTCTTCATACCTCTTCTGATTCTGGGAGACCAGGGGGAGAGGAGCTAGTCCCAACAGGAGGGGGAGACCCCCTGGCTTCTTCACCAGCCTGCCTCATCTCTACCTCTTGGTCTCCCTGCTGTCCAGCCTCTGCTTCTATGTCTGCTACTGGACTTCTCTCTGCCACAGACTCCACCTGCTCCTTAAATCCTGTTACCTCTTCACCTTCTGACAACTCCTCCTCCCAGGCTGCTTGCTCTTCTCCCTCTGACCACTCATCATCATCCCACCACCCACCCTCTGGCTCTGAGCCTTCTTCCCTTGCGGGTTCCCCAGTTGGTGCCTCCCACCAGTCCCACCAGTCTCTGCATCCAGCCAGTCCATGAAAACGTCCATAGATATGACACCACAAGTGATTGGTTTTCGTTTTTGAAGATGAAAACCATAAGGCAGGCCTTGATTAGGCTCAAGCAAAACAATTCTTCTCTCGTGAAACGCTCACTGAAAGAGCTCTTTGTATCTGATGGAATACTGAAACAGGGCAGAGAGAATCGCAAAAGACAGTGACCTTTCTCCTATGTTAATATTTAATCAGGCACTTGACCTCCAGGATTACAAATTAACAGTAATTGGGCCCCAAAAGATTTTCTCTTCCTTACAGAATTTTTTTTTTTTATTATCCCTATTTGAACATGCTACTAAATTAGTTCTACTATTTTTAATAGAAGAGAATTTGTTTCTAAAAAAAATACAGGTAAGACACAATGTTAAGCTACTCACCCGGCCTTTCTTTTTAAAAAAAAAATAGATATCCAGATGTACCTAGAATTGCCACCTGGCCAGATTTAAATTGGCTTGAGCATAGGTAGAGATGGGGTGAAATTCATTTGAATAAAAACCTACCTAATTTGCACGTCCCACAACAATACACAAACCAAAATGCAGCTGTCCTTCAGAATTCCCACTTCTCCAAATGTTGTACTCTGCACTTCTCCAACCCAGAACTGTGTACAAAATTGCATATATTAGGGAAAAGTCTGCATGAAGATGCATATCTTAGAGAAAACAACATACAAAAATGCATTCTGTTTGGGGAAATGCTTGCAAAAATGTGTTGGGCAAAGTTGCATGCAAAAAAAGTGTATGTTAGGATAAATTTTCACTTAAAACTGAACTTTCACGAGAGTTGTTTTTTTTAAATAATTTTTATTAACCGACCAATCAAATCAAATCACATCACATAAATTCCGAATTACAAAGCTGAATTTTAAATTTTGTTGAGGGGACCCATATTTCAAGATCCGAAGGGGGATTCTGATCATCTTCTTGCTACTGCGTTAATGTCTGAATCAGCCCAAACAAAGTTCATAATTCTATCCAGTCTTATCTTGCTGTTTCCGCATCTCATCTTGTTCATATATTTTCTCTTTTTTCTTTATGATCTCTTCTGATAATCTCCTTAAGCTGATAAACACCAATAATAATCCTGTGTGAATTTTCCGTTCATCCAATCCTCAAATCGAGATGGTTTCCATATATCATTGCATTCATAAATAACATTGCTCTTTCCATCATAATCACAGAACTGTCATTCTTAAGTCCCTCAGAGAAGTTTCACCCACAATATAAAAACAGCTCTATTTCTCTATTTCTCCTCCCAGACTTAAGTCCTCCGACAGAACTTCCCAATATGGCGATGGTATTTTTAACTGCGTCATTCCAAAGCCCTTATACATTCCACGCTCTTCTTAAAGTATGCTTTGGTTAGAACTTTCACGAGAGTTTTAAAACCACCTCTCAGATTGACACCTGGCACCATAGCCACTGGTGCATAAAGTAGGACACCAGTTGGCTTTTTGCAGCCATGGTATCTTGCTATACCATTTCTGGGTTCAGAAGCAATATTTCTAAATAATAATATTATAAATACACAAAATCATTTTTAAAAATCATGGTTGGACTGTGTCCATATTTTTCCTGAAAGCACAACTGAGTGGTCAACAAACTGTGGCTGGTGTCAATAAAAGTGCCATAGAAATGGCCTGGGGCCTTTGCAAGCTTGTGTGTAACTGCACACCCACACCCCAAAATGGCTGAATTATCATGCAACATAATTCATACTGATGGCTAGGGTGTTACATGCATTCATAACTAATATGAATAATTCATACATTTCCATCTCTGCCCATATGAAGCAGAATGTTTATTGTGGATAGACTTAAATTTCCAGGATAATGTGCAATCTTACGCACTTATTTTTATTACAAACCTCCACAGCGGTTATGAATGTCAGCAGCAGTCCTTGCCTGTCTAGATGCATTTTATGGTATGATCACCCAACTTCTGAGGGTCCCAATCCATTTCCAGTTCTCTTTAAGATTGCAGCTCACCATCTCCTGGATCAGCTCACATATTGAAGTTTTCTAGGAGGCAATGAGAGAAATCAACAAATTGGGCAGCTCCTTGGGACAGGGATCTTCCTTGTGTCATGTACACTGATGCCGAATGAATAAAAGGAGCATCACACCAAAAATCGGCTGCTTGTGGCGACTTAGTTCCACTACTACTGCAAAATGACCCTTTGAATAACAGGTTCTTATTCTCGGCCTAGTCTTATACAAGTGATATAAATCAGCCAGGCTGTCCCTGATAGCAGGGGAAAGGGACTTGTTCAATCCACACAGCAGGGAATTCAATTAACATGTGGTGTTATTACTCATTGCAGGACCATGAGGAATCCCAAAAGGCTCTGTCAGCTTGCTTTACTTCTTTAAGTCTTATTTAACCATATACTCTCCTCCAGAAGGCTGAAGCCTCAGAATGGTACACTCTGGAAGCAAGTCAGGCAAGGCCATTAAAAAAAAAAAAAACCTAATAGTTGTATGGCCAAATGGACACCCAGTGTCAGATAGTGGGCACCTAGTAGATACAGTTGGGACATATAACTTTCATATAGTGAAATGGAGGGAAAAAATGTCAAGACATTGTGAATATGAAATCAATTGGACTGGATACTTTTCAACTAAGAGTAGACCCACTGACATTACTTGACCTAACTTAGCCATGCTTATTTCAAGGAGTCTTTTCTAAGTAACTTAGTTGAATCACACCCATATGTTTAAGCACTATTTTTATATTTATTATATATTATATATATTTTTATATTTAAAAAATGAAGTCACAAGCCTAATTTCAAACTCTCTTGTTAGTTATATACTAAGTATATCAGCATATACTAAGTATATTATATAGATATAAAAACTCCAAGAAAAACATTTTAGTATTAGTATTAGGACCTTGCAGTGGATTCAAGTGAATCTTGAACTGAAGTGGGATCGTTTGGAAAGATTCCAGACTTGTTGAAGGCAAGGTGGGATCTGTCTAATAAACCCCAGACTGAAGCAAAGACTTCTGAAGTGCCTCATGGCTGCATTGTAGGTACACACAAGACACCCATTTAACCCATGTCTTATAAAATGGCCTGTGTCATGCAAGTAGGTTGTTATGATATTGTTTTATACTAGGTTAAGGGCCTAGTCTCCTTTTCAAAACCTGTCACTGCTATAGCAGTAGCTTTATCTATCCTGTCCTAAATCAATTTATCTGCAATAAAAAGGTTCATACCCGAAAAGGGCAGGGTCCCACATGGGCATTGCCAACACACACCTCCTCAGTAAAGTGTCGATGAAAATAATGTGAGGAGGGGGTGCCACAGTTCGTTGGTGAGTCAACTGCTTTGCATGCAGAAGGCTCAGAGTTCAGTGCCTGGCATGTCCTGTTAAAAGGATTGGATAGGTGATGGGAAAGACTAAGCGCCTGGAGAGTCCTTGCCAATCAAAAAGGATGACCACCTACATACGTTGAAAAAATGCACAAGGGGGATTGTGGGGCCTTGTTGACTCACCCCATCCACTACGCCACATTGCCACCCAAGCATTCAACTGGCTTGTGAAGGAACTCTGTGTGTGTGCTGATATACCCGTGTAGACCACCTTTACATGAAGGGGGATTCTGATTCTGATTCCTCTGTTCCTTGAAGAGGACACAAATTCAGTGGTTCCTTGGTTTAAGAACAGTCCTGTTTAAGAACGATTCGGTTTATGTGGAAACACGGCATAGCTTCCTTCTGGATCATGTATTTTGAGTCTGATGAAACATCAAAGGTTGAGTTAATGGAGGGGGTCTAGTTTGCAAAGTGTGTAAAGCCTTGCCAACCACTGTCAGCACTGATTGTATTGAATGGGTTTCCATTGATCATAGGTTTTAAAGAGGGCGATCTAACTGATGGTGCTCAAAGGCCGAAATTAGATGTGAGGATGGAAGACCCCTTTTTGCTCAACCATCCTGTGAAGGGAAGCTTCACTATTACAAGTAGCATGTACTTGTAGTGAACCCTCCTTCTTCTGCTGCCTTATCTCCCCTCCATGATAGTTGGGCTGAGGGCTGAAGTTGGGTTTGGCCAACTCGTTCAGGGCCACATACCAGCAGTCATGGCCAAAATAGTCACACTCTCTGTGCTGACACACATGCATGCATGCATCCATGCACACACCACATTCCATTCCTCTCCACCCAGTGCAGCACTGTAATGGACATTCAAGTTGTCCCATCATCATGCTAGGCTGGGCAGAGAGATTTAAACCTATTCTCCCAGTACCTTGATGGGGAGGACAATCTTTATCTCTGTTCTTCAGCAGAGCCGATACAGATATTTTCCTACCCATCACAGTATGGCAGCTGATGAGCAGCTTAAAATGGCTTGGCAGGCCTGAACCAGGGCATGGGTTCACTGCTACCTCAATCATCCACTTTTCTCCCTTCCTGAGCTAATTCCAATATTATGGCTTCTGTTTCATTTCTTTCCATATATATCTACTTCGGAAGAGTTTCTCCTGTGCCCAATATTTCCTCAATGCCAGTGGCCAGATTGTGCTTGGCTTGGAGACTTTAACACGTGACAAAATACAGCTCCTGACATTTTTCTTCTCAGCCAGTGATACTGTGGAGGAGCAATCCAGGGAATCTCAGCTCCAGGACTTTATTTTATTTATTTTTTTCATAGCAGGAGTTACGACATCATCTGTCAGAGCACCAGGGTAATTGAAAAGACTGCCCTTGCTCTGGTGAATGGGTGAGATGACATGAGCCTTTCAAGTTTGCTTGTAACAATTTAGCACAAAAGGAAACAAGAAAATTAGGGAAACAATCATACAGAGGCTGGATACATTCTTTTATTTTATGAGGTTTCTCCTTCACACCAGCAGTTTATTTTAAATAATGCTTTTTTGCAGGATTGTATGGATTTCCCTTTAAAAGCCATAGCAAAAATTTCTAGGGGACCACATGCCAGCAATGGGTGTAGACACACCACTCTCTTGCACACAGGCCCACCTTTTGCTGCAGCATGTGGATCAGTTGAGGAGGGACTTGTTGCATTCTGATGCATTCCCAGGCTGAGCAGAGAGGTTTAAACCTCTGTATTTAACGTAGCACAACATTTTGCTGCCATCACCACAATCAATTGAATATTGAAGGGCCATCAAAAATTGGAGGGGGGCAAATTGAACCCCTAAGCAAAGTGTTAGCCATCTACAAGATAAAGGTTGCATTTATCTTTTGCTAACATCCACTGTGTTTTACAACTTTAAGCTATGCAGTCAGAACTGAGCACCACAGAGTTCAATTCAGCTTATTCCCAGAAAGTTGTTCATAACTTTGCAGCCACGTTAATCCTGATATATTGGTTATTATGCTATATACTGCTGGTGTGTGTGTGTGTGTGTGTAATAATGGATTAACACAACTGCCTGCATTTTTTTGGATTTGTATTGGAAGCATGTCTATTAAATCTTGACAGTGTGACTATGGAGACTTCATGAGGAGCTCTTGCACTTCAAAATGTACCACTCCACCACTATTCTCAACAGCATTATACTTCACATTATATACAATATGCAGCTACTCCTACAAATATGAAGTCTTTTAGAAATGTGCAGATAACGATTGTTGACTTGCTCTTTGGCAGTTTGCAGAATTTCTCCCTGCATGCCGTGTTAGCATAGCTCTTTGATGCCTTCTGATTGATTCTGTGCTTCTTGGTGACATATCAGTGTTTGATGATATTCACATCCTCAAATCATCAGATTGTGTGTGCATTCTAAGACTGAGCGTATTCCTTTTGGCCCTGCATTTGACATCATCACTAGGTGATGTGCTGGCTCGAAGTTCAGAGCCATGGCATCTTTTTGTGCTTTTTAAAAGTCCACATTTGATGTACCCCTGATGGTGTCTTTCCAAGTCTTTTATTGCATTTCCCACCCTGCCAATGATTTATGGCTGGTTTCAGCTTTGAAGTTACAACCAAAGAGAAAATCAAGAACTGTGTACCCGCCACATGGAAAGGCCTGCTTAGCATCTTTTTATTGTTCCGCACGTACATGTTCTCTACCATTACGGTTGTTATATTGGCCACATATATAATGCACAGAAATTTAGCAGATCTCCCACCCTTCTATCTGAATGACTTGTGAAATCTTGTTGTTTTCTTTTGACGGGGTGGGGTGGGAATAATTGTAGCTCTGGTGATGACATAGGTTTGTGCTCCAGATCTTTCCGTGTTCTAACAGTGGTTTCCAAATCTATCGGAGTGGAACTTTCCCCCCGATTGCCAGTCATAGAAGCCCCACATATCTGTCAAGGAACCACTGCAAAAGATTGGGGTACACTCAGCTTCCATTACATACCGGCCTGGTCTGTTGGACCTTCCTATTATTCCACTGGAATAATAATAATAATAATAATAATAATAATAATAATTTATTTATACCCCCCCCCCCATCCGGCTGGGTTTCCCCAGCCACTCTGGGTGGCTTCCAACAAAATATTAAAAAACAATAGTCCTTCAGATATTAAAAGTTTCCCTAAACAGGGCTGCCTTCAGATGTCTTCTAAAAGTCTGGTAATTGTTTTTTCCTTTGACATCTGGTGGAAGGGTGTTCCACAGGGCGGGTGCCACTACCGAGAAGGCCCTCTGCCTGGTTCCTGTAACTTCGCTTCTCGCAGTGAGGGAACCAGCAGAAGGCCCTCAGCACTGGACCTCAGTGTCCGGGCGGGAACAAAATGTTCCTTTGAGTACACCCATGCTCAAGCTGCAAGGAAGTTTGATGCTGGTGCACAAATTGTCTCTCAGGCTCACGCTACATATGTTATGCGTGATCCATGATCATATTTTTATTTTTACTTCAAGACAGCTGTAGCAGGGGTCCAAATCTAACCAGAGAAGTGGCACTGGGGAGCAGGGTTTTAATCCTTTCCTTGACACTGTTCTCCTGATCTAACCCACTCCATTGCACCCCATCCCTGACCCGTTGTTAGCGCTTTCAGCAGAAATAGACATGCATTTATTTCCTCCTCCACCACCTGCTTTGTTGGAGCTAATAGATTCAGGACTGGGATAGTTAGGTCGGGGAAGCAGTATGGCAGAAAGAGTTTAGAAAACCATGCCAATCCCCTATGGATGCTTTAAGTTATATATATATATATATATATATATATATATATATATATATATATATTCATTGTCTGGCATAGTTTAGGGAAGATTGTCTGACAGAGATAGTAGGCTGTCGTGCTTAGAGTGTTGGACTAGGGCTAGGGGGACCCTAATTTAGATCCTCACTCAGCTATGACCGTGGGCATCTCTTACATAGCCTACCTCACAAGGTTGTTGTGTAGATAAATAAGGTAGCATGTGCACAGCCATGCCCTCCTTGTAGGAAAGGCATGTTATAAATGCAATAAATAAATAAAACCACTAATCTCCTTATTGAGGAATCTCTTGATAAAGAACCTAGCATATAGCATACCAACCATAGCTGTTGCAAGCACAAATACTTTATTATTGATGAATGTATAAAAAAAAACAGATCTTACCACAAATCACAGGGTTTGGTTTTTAAATGCTAACAATTATTAGAATGTTTAGGTTTTATTTTTTCATTGTGCAAGAGCTTTTCAGTGTACCATAAGCTATAGACATTGTTTGAAATGTAATAGACTGAACTTGATAAAGCAGTCAGAGGAAGGAAGAGCCATAGGTGAACTTGGGATGGCCCTTGCTTGTATGGTTTAGAAGGTAGTTCCCATGCACATGAATGGAGCTCTCATTAATCTCTGTGGATCTTGTGCTGGATAATATCCTGGAGGATTTTTGCATAAATGAAATGTATTGTTACCTACTCTGAACCTTCTTGAAAAATCTGATTCCAGGCTAATGCTAAGATAATAAATCAGGATATCATACCTGGGGACATTTAACTTTCAAAATTCTGTGCATGGTCTCCCTTTACAAAACCATCTTGACTTTTCTGTGCCAAACTATGTTCATACGAATGCTGGTTGTTTCTGGACTCTGCTTTCTGTGCCCAGGCACACACTAGCTAATAATTTGTTATTCTGGCAGCCTTTTAATAAACCACTAATGTTGCATACGGAAATTCTCTTTTACCATTTCAGTGGCAGAGACTGAAATGACTGAGTGAGATTTAAGCATATTAACTGCTCCCACTGAAAATCACTGTGCTTAAACATGTGTAAATTTGGTTAAAATTTGCTCAAAATCCTTGTAATGAGGAATAATATAAAAAACATTTACACTGGGCTTTAATTATGAACATCTAACAGTGCAGTCCTATATACTGAGTAACCCTAAGATTGACTTCTGAGTAGACATATACTGTATGGGATTGCATTTGTTTGTTTCTATATGTTAAATATACTATTACCATGCCACCACCCTGTTTCTCTATTGCACGAAAGGTAGTTTCTGTCCATAAAATGGGTGAAGAAAACCACCTCTTCTTCTTAAGGCATAAGTATCCTCGAGTTCCCAAACCAAGCATCATCCATGCATGGCATTGTATCATTCCTGTTGCAACCCCCAAGTTCAAGGTTTGTGTGTGAACACAGTGACCAGTCTTAAAGGCATGCTTAGACTGCTCAAGAAAAGAAATAACCTCCAATTTTGAAAAATGTAATAACTATTGACTCCTTTGTGTGTGTTTTACCATGTTTTCCCAGGCAAATTTGTACTTGACAGCCATATGTCCTTTAAAACAGATCCATAACTCTTCAAATAACCCAGATCATTTTTCCTCAATCTCTCCCTCTCTCTCCTTCTTTCCCCTCAATCTTTCTCTGTCTCCCTTTTTAATGCCCACATCTCCACTATCAGGAACAAATATGATTTCTGATTGAACATCACTTTATTTGCCAGTTCTGTGGTCTTTTCTTATCTTGTTCCACACTTCTCAGGCTTTGTGGTTAAATTATGTATTAAGGTCAATGTCAAAACACGGAAGATCTGTAATCTACAGGGAGCTCCCTTTTATTCGTTATTACAGTGAAGGCTGTGCGCAACTGTCAGGGAGCTTGGGATGTGCTCAGCATGAGGCTTGCTACACAGCAGGGCTCTACAAAGCCTCTCTCCTTGTTCTCCCAGGATGAAACCCTTGATAGATTTACCCAGATAACCCATCTCACTTTAAAGCTCTCTTGTCTCTGCTTCAATCTGAAAGCTGTCAAGTGCACCTATATAGTAATGTCATAAATCAAACGTAAAATGTGTACACTGGAGACATCACGAGTGTCATGTATTCACTTGTACTTTGAGATTTTCTAAAGTAAAATGGTGTCAGAAGAAAGAAGGCTGGGAGGGGTGGGCTGTATCCTTTTTTTCCTGTTCCCCCTTAAAATAAAATACAAGACTGTTTGAAAAAGGTTCACTGTAAACTTTTTATTATTATCATCTGCGTGGGTGGGGGGGTACTTTTGTAGTCTACACATTTTTGTTTATCCTAAATTAATCAGGGACAGCTATTTAGTAAACAAAAAAGGAGGGGAGAGAGAGAAAGGAACAGCAAAGATATCTATCTCTAAGCATTGAGATTTAATGCAAGGCTGTGTATTGATTTTGCGTCTTTGGTTTTCTTCCTGACAAGCATTTGTCAACATGGATTTGTATTAGTTCCCAGGCTTGTTTATTAAAGACACATCCTTCTTTCCCTGCACTAGAAACAAAGCGGGCGCCTAAAACAAGATGCCAGGCAAGGCAAGACAGAAGATAAGTTCTCCTTGCGCTTAAGTTTTCCCTTAGCCACAAATAAAGGAAACTTTCATTTTGTATCACGAGTAAAGGGTGGTACTTCATCAGAAGTGCCTGGTTTCTTTTCCTAATGTTGTACTTGCAATGTGAAATGCTTTTTATAACCAAATAGCTTAGAGCAAAGCTCTTTGCAATGCTTCCCGTTCATATTCTCTTGACTTAGCATTGAGCCATGTTACTGCCTTAAAAAGAGAAAAAGCTGTACTAAAAATCTCATGCATTGGATCCTCTGCCCATTTTCTGAGGGAAAGGTTTTTTTAAAAAAAATCATGTTATTAGTCCTGCGATAGGACACACATGTAGGGCTTCATCTGCCTACAGAAATGGGTGATTAAATTCCAAAGATTTCCATGGACCTTAAATTGCAACAAACTCGTGCTGGATTGCATCCAATACTGTTCAACGAAAGTGGTTTGCTTCATCTGTGAGCCCATCAAATGATGAGATAGCAAGTTATGAGCAGGCATGTGTAAAGCAGACCTTAGTTAATTAGTGAATAGCCTATTGTGTTCCTATTCCCAGAAACAGGGGATAGATTTCTGGAGAAGGTACCCTCTAATAGTGTGTTTCATTTGCTATAACCCTCCTAGGGACCTTGGGCTGAACAGTGGGTAATAAATTGTAATAATAATGATGATGATGATGATGATGATAATAATGATAACCTCCAGTGTACTCAGTATCCCAGCTGGACACAAACAACCTAATCCTAGGTTTATTTGTTTGCCAGGAGGTAATTTCCACTGAGTTCATCAAGAAGAAAACTTAGGATGGCAGACCAAATAATCTCCATATTACAAGCACACCATTACACCTTACAGGTTAGTCTATTTCCCAACAGCTTGCCAAGCTTTCCTTCTTGCCTTTTTTTTTTGGCAGCAAACCATGACAACAGGATGGAAAAATAAAACTAACCACAAATAATCAAGAACAAAATGCCTAGGGCTATCCCTGCTCCCCACACATTAAAAACAAGATTAATTCTCCATTAAGTGCTTCCCAGATGTTGGGTTGCGTTGCGCGTTGTAAAATATGGAGCCCATCAAGCCTGATTCTCCACTCTGCTACAGTTCAATGTGGGAGAACACCAAAAACAAAAGACACAGATGCCTGCTGTATCAGCAAGTTCCCATTTTACCAGGGCATGCTGTAGACAGAAATGACTTAACAGCAGCTTTTGCTGCCCTCTGCTCCCAAGCATACTCCTAAACTCAAATCAAACGTCAGTAAGCCTAATGTTCAAATTGAACCCTTTTATAGTCTCATCAAAATTCAACTAATCCAACCCTATTATGGTCCCATCACAATTTCTGCTTCCCATGTTAACACAACTAAAAACGTAGCATTCTATATACTCTTAGCCAATAGGATGATTATTGCAGAAAATTTGAGGCATATTAGAATGCCTTCTTTCCAAGGTAGTTTCATTAAATATGAGGCTTTATTATCTTCATAGCCAAGAAACCTCCAAGTGTAGAAAATCAATTTGGCAACACAGATTCTATTGACAGATTTGTTGAAGGAATGTAATTTTTTTCCTTCTTCATTACCAGTGTGTGGAACTTTTCCCCCAATGAGGGCCCTATTCTTCAGTGGGATGTTTTGGGGGCTATATATCAGCAGTGTTTAGTGCCAGATCCACCTCACTCTCTTTCTCTCTCTTAAGATCACCACCAGGGCTTTTCCCCCTAGCCAGAACTCACCAAAACTCAGTTCTGGCACGTCTCAGGTGGGCACCTTGCCATTATAAGAGAACAAGGGAGGTGTTCATGGTGAGTTCTGGCACCTCTTCTAGGAATGTAGCACTGGTCACCACCACACACTCTTGGAAAGTGCCTTCCCACAGAGCACACTTCAGGAGCTGCCAAATGGTAGGGGCAGTGAGGACAGAGGGGTAGGGCTGTGGTCTGGAGCAATGAAGAGGAAACTCCTGTAGCCCACACCAGCGACAGAGGGGGGAGTGCCACAACTCTGGTTGCTGTGCAAGAAAAGAGGGTGGTGTGATGCAACATATGAGAACTTCCTGCATGCAAAGTGGCAAGTCTACCACTGAGCTGCAGCCCTTAAAATCTGCAAAGTTCTCCCCTCAGGCAAGGCCTGCCTGACCCCAACTTTACCATAGTTTTGGCATGGAGTTAAGACTTTCCTCTACTGCCAGGCACCTGAGCATATTTGAGGGATTGGCTGTTAATTCCCCACCTCAGAACTGGATGGTTTATAATTGTGTCAGTGGTGCTTTTTAGCAGTTTTATAGGTTGCCATAATCTGATATGTTAACCTGGTTGACAGTATGATTGTGTCTCCATTTTTTTTGGTATGTTTTAAATTTTTGTAGCTTGTACATATTGGTTGGTTTTGCTTGTGGTTGGTGACTAAGGACTGCATTCAGCCAAGGTATTACTCAGAACAGACCCATTGAATGCTGCGAAGTGTTGTTGCATCATTTCATTTGAGTGGATGTACTCCAAGTTGGAAGAGCATTGGATGCAACTCTGAGAAATTTAATAAAGTAAAACCTACCTAGCCCTACTCATGGGGAAAAGGGTGGCTGATTCTTAAATATTCTGCACAAGAAAACACCAAAAGGAATTCAGAACAGCAAATAATGAACTGGAATAGAATTCAATGCCACAGTTTATGGCAAATTTTTCATCATTGCAGCTTTCCAGAATAAAGAGTTTCCCCACTCTCCTCTTCCCGCATGCTGTTCTGGAATTCTTCACACTCCCTGCCCCGCCAATGAGCAGGATGCATGGGAGACAGCCCTGTCACATAACCAAAAGTCCTTGTGCAGGTGTCAGGCATCAGGGAATCCAATCCCCCCACGGTAGGCTGCCAGGAATAGATAAGACAAGGAAAGTTCTTTCCAATGTCTTTTATTCAATATTCACAGAGAGAAGCTTAGAAATGCAGCCTCTTGGAGTAATGGTGTTGCTCCGAGTAAATCTCCACCACCACCCCTTTCTCTCCACTTCCTCAATCATCAGCAGCACCACCCACCTTACGGTGACCGCTTAGGGCCATTTGTCTCTGAGCCCTTTGCTCTCCTACTTTCATTGTTTGCCAGGTTCTGGGAGGAGGAGGGTTTGGAATGCTTTCTCGTGATAAGTGTAAGCCATTTACACTTTTCCCATTATTTCCCAACTTTCCCAGCTTTGCCCTTCATCTGCCTCTGAGCTGTGACCTCCCGCAAACCACTGTTGTAAATCTATACTGTCTTCCTCTTCTCTGGAAGGTTCAGGCTAGGGAGGCGATCTCCACAATTCCTCCTCTGTCCAGTCCCTGACAGCAGGGCTTCTACTGACAAGACTGGCTTCTCATCCATAGTACTCCTGGTATTTAATACACCGGGCATAGCATTACAGTAAGCTCAGTATCTGAGCCCTAACATTTTTGGGTGATCTCCAATGTTAGTCATACTCAGAGCAGACTTATTGGACATCACCTTATTATGTTTGTGATTTGCTATTTCAGTAAGGCAAAAGCCAAAGTATGCATAAGACTACAATGTTCATTGAAGATTTTCTTGCTTACCTATTATTTAAATTATTTTCTTTAAAAAATGAAACTTCTGAAAGATACAGCTATTTGCGAATAGCCATCAATATCTCTTGTACAAAGCCTCCATATCTTGCAAACTTGTCTGGGACCTACTGAGATAATTTGAATAGCTGTTGCTTTTTCAAGTTCATAATATTTTATAAAATCAAACAAAAATTAATGAAATGGAAAAGACAAATAAGGTTACATTTCTTTTCTTTTTTAAATACATCAAAAGACATTGACCTAGAAATACATAAATACATGCATAGAGAGTAAAGTGTAGGCTAGCTTGAGCTTAACAATGTCATCCTCTTTTTAAAAAAATTGTTATTATGCAGTTTTCATTTTTACTCAAAACAGAAGAACATAAGAAAAGCCCTTCTGAATCAGGGCAGCCAGCCAGCTCAGTTGGTAGAGCCTGAGGTTCTTTAACCCACATTGGGTTAAAGATTCCTTCATTGAAGTGGGTTGGACTGGATGACCCTTGTGGTCCCTTCCAACTCTATAATTCTGTGATTCTATGTCTATAGGAAGCCCACAAACAGGACATGAAATCAATAAGACTCTCCTGCGGTTACTCCCCAGAAGCTGGCTTTCAGTAGTATACAGCCTCTGAACGAAGAAGATGTCTACTCCTCTTGCACAAGAAAGTTATTCTCTTCCTCTCTGAGACGTATCTCAGCATTGCCAAAGAAGAAGTGGTCTAAAGGATTTTTTTTAAAAAAAGAAAATATACGAGAGCCAGTGTGGTGTAGTGGTTAAGAGCGGTAGTCTTGTAATCTGGGAAACCGGGTTCGCGTCTCCGCTCCTCCACATGCAGCTGCTGGGTGACCTTGGGCCAGTCACACTTCTTTGAAGTCTCTCAGCCCCACTCACCTCACAGAGTGTTTGTTGTGGGGGAGGAAGGGAAAGGAGAATGTTAGCCGCTTTGAGACTCCTGAAGGGGAGTGAAAGGCGGGATATCAAATCCAAACTCTTCTTCCTAAAAAAAAAAAAAAGAAAGAAAATATACAAGCATGCTGGTTTTTACCATTTCTTTCCCCCAATCCTCCAGAGTCTAGCATTTGGTTAGAGATGTCTTCAAGATCTTACAATCCTTTACAACATCTAATTGGGGGAGAAATCTATTCCAAGAAAATCACCCAGCGTCATTTTCCAGCACCCACGCTTTCCACTTTAACTTGAGTTCACAAGATACATGCTTAAGTCAGAGTTGTAAAGAAATGGTCCCGAAACACTGTGCATTTTTGGAAGATCGTTGCAGACAGTGTGTGTGTTTGGGCTTTCTTGTGGCCTATGCTCTTAGATTCTTAGGACGCTGAAGCGTCGGCTTTGCTGCTAACTCTGCTTTGCATATCTGCTCACACTTCACAAGTGGAAAGCCATGGCGCATCTGAAGCAAAACTCATTTGAAGAGCCACAAAAATATCTTCTGACGACCAGGCCTAATTAATGCCTCCACGGTGACCTCTACATCTAGCCCATATCAAAAATATTACAGCCGAGTTTATTCAACATGAACTTGAGATCAGGCAAGACCTGGTACTAATGAATACTAATGAAGAGTAATTACTGGAACTCTGCCACTGAAACCCATGGCAGAAGCATATGATAATTGGATTAATACAATCATTTGCAGAACTTTACACAACCCCCTCGAAAAAAGAAAAAAGAAAGAAAAAGAAAGTAGAAGAAGCAGGAAGAATTGCAACTCAAACAATAACCTTGTTGTATTTATTCCCATGATTCTAATCCACCTTTCGTTCTTCTCTTGTGGCCCAAAGAGTTCTACAAACACAGAGGCATTCAGTAATATAACAGGGATGATTGGTGTTACTATTCTGGATCCCCACCCTCATATAAACATATATGAATGCTGTTTAACCTACACATAAAACAAGATGGAATGCAGAGAATTTGATGGACTGTTATGGTATATCTACCTAGTGGGAAAGGGAGAAGTCAAGGTTAGGTCACCATCTCCTGCTCATGAAAACTGTGCCGGTACCCAATGTTCAGAAAGGCTGGTGCCTTTCTAGAAGAAAACAGCTGTGATAGCCAGTCACAGGAAAAACAAGAATATTGTGGTGCCTTAAAGACTAGCATAAAGCTTATGTGGCAATAACTGTGTTGGTGAGGTGGCCCAAGACTCGCTATTGTTTTATATGATGACAGAGTGAAGGATGCATCCCTTCCCTGTATCACTCAGATTTTTTTTTATTGACCAGATGTTCCACCACACACAAGAGTCCTCGTTCTGCATGCAATACCTGCATGGTAGAAGAGAGGGTTGCCTGTTCCATTTCTGCACCCTGTGCTATATAGCCTATCACCAGCCTAGGTATGGATGAAACAGATCTTATTGTTCAATTTTTATATATTTATACCTACACTGAGTACTTTATATAAAGGGTGTGCAGAAATGTTATGAATGAAAATAATATGATGACTTGCACGTGTGAAAGAACCATCATGGGTCAAGCACTATAGGGGAAACTGCTGTATCATCACTTTAAAGGTAAAGGGACCCCTGACCATTAAGTCCATTCGTGGACGACTCTGGGGTTGTGGCGCTCATCTCGCTTTGCTGGCCGAGGGAGCTGGCGTTTGTCTGCAGACAGCTTCCGGGTCATGTGGCCAGCATGACTAAGCCGCTTCTGGCGAACCAGAGCAGCACACAGAAACACTGTTTACCTTCCCGCCTATTTATCTACTTGCACTTTGACGTGCTTTTGAACTGCTAGGTTGGCAGGAGCAGGGACTGAGCAACAGGAGCTCACCCTGTTGAAGGGATTCAAACTGCCGCCCTTCTGATCGGCAAGCCCTAGGCTCTGTATCATCACTTTGCATAACCTTAAATCAATTTTGTTCAGTTGAAACAATTCGCACAAGCAGCAGCGAATCATCAAGCAATAAGGCCTCTAGTGATGTAAGTCAGTGAGGGGCTACAAAAATCTATCTTCCCTCACCCACCCCTTCTTTTCATAGATCTTAAAAATGAAAAGAGGGTTGGAGATCTATGACATCTGGCAGTAACTGGAAAAGAGTAGATTCAGGAACAGAACTTAGATTCGGGAGAAAGAAGATTAACTTGTAAAATAGGAAGGCAGCAGACTACTATAAAATTAGTAGCTTTCTGTTCTGAGTATAAGAGTTGGCCATTTTGTATTCACATGTAGCTCCCTTCCAGGCTTGTTTCAGATGGGACAAAAATCCATACCTTTGCAGCCATAGGGTGCATATTTCCCTTAGGCTTTCTGTCCAAACTTTTCTCCATCAAATCCAGAACTGATCTTGCACCTCTCTCTCCCAGAGCATAATGTGTCCCTGCAAGAGGAAATGGGCAAGATGCATTTTAGATAAGAGAGAGAAGTGCAAGGAGCCAAAAGCAGAAACCAAGCACAGATCCTAAATCTCTCCCTCATCCCATCCATTTGCCACATTCGGAAAAGCACGTTGCCATTCGCTTCAGTTGATGCTATTCACACATTTCAAGGAAGTACAATATGGCATCACTCTTCCCTCTGTGCTGGGTGAGTCCCATCCTTTGAGATGAATGGAGCAATTTGCCCCTCAGTGACTCCCGTTCTTTGACATGTGCTTACAGTGGAATCAGAATGACCCATGTTGTTGCCAGATGCAGAAAAGCACCCTTGATCCCCAGCCAGCTATCAACAGTTCTGTATGCTGGATTCTGCAAGCTGATTAGTATTCAAATAAAACTTAGTATGTCCCCTTAAGGTGACAGCTTTAAGATTATCTTTTGTTTGCATGTAAACGCATGTCCTTTTCCCTCTTTTGCTGGATTGTCCTGGGCTGCCGCTTCTTCCCCAAACACGACTTGCTAGTGCTTCTTTCTCTTGCAAGCATTGACTGAGATCCCTCTGGCTGCAGTGTTTACAAAAAACAGGTGTTCATTTTTCTTCAGAGCAGAATTTTAATCAAGTGTTGCTCTTTCTTTCTTTCTTTTAGTCCAAAAGTAATTGAGCAATCAATTTAATTAAGGTGCCTGGTCCAAACAGAGCTTATTTCTAGAAAGCCCCTTCAGCTTCTTTAATCAGTGACGGCAAAGCTAAAAGAAAAAGTCCAACGTTTCTCTCCATTACTCTTTATTCATTTACAAAGAACAAAGATCTCATATCACATAATAAAAAGAACCATTGAGTTCAAGGACTTCTGCAACTGGCACGCTGCGGCACAAAAGTTTTCAGAATCAAAAGTACTATCATTGACACAAAATAAATATTTCTCTAGATAGCGTTATCAATCAGGTCTTTCCCATAATCTGATATAAAGGAGTATCTCATAGCCACCAAACACAATAAGATTAATGAAATTGGAGATGGGGAACATATGGGGTCTTGCATCTAATCCATGTCTATTCAAGTCTCTGAGCTAAGCTACATCTGTTGATCAATATTCCATCATCGTAAACTCTGCCTGTTGCAACTGCCACAGAATTTATATCATTAGGGACTCCTGTGCCGGAGTTCTTTTGAAGAGACTCTCTAGAGACACAGAAAGTCAGTCCCCCTCCAAAAACAGTTCTGGAAACAAGAGAGCATACAGTTTAGTTACCTCTTCCCACACTTATTAACTTTAAATATGCTCCTATCGTTAAGGTGGTTGAAGAGCAGGAAAAGGATAGGTTCTTTCAACTCTTCCAAGGAAGATTTAAAGAAAACCCCAAGAGTGTGATTCCCAAAGATGTAATAACTGAGATCCCAGGTTGGGCTTGATACACTTTGCTGTATGATGGAAAGGACAAAATTGCCTCCCCTGCATTCTAAGTACATTAACCAAGAGGACTGCCAGCTGAATCTTACTTCAGTACTGGTGAGAATAAGACAGTGACCTCCCACTGCACCTGAGAGAAACAGGACATATTGGGGGGGGGGGGGAGCAGGATAGGCAATACAACACACACCCCTGTTCTCCAATGTGCTGAGCATGTTTCCAGAAGGCAAGACATCATGCCCAGAAGATAATACAAACAGTTTCCAAAAGGTCTACCAGTGAAATAACAGCTGCAAACAAATACCGTGGTACCTCTGGTTACGCACTTAATTCGTCCCGGACGTCCGTTCTTAACCGGAAACCGTTCTTATCCTGAGGTACCACTTTAGCTAATGGGGCCTCCCACTGCCACGCAATTTCTGCTCTCATCCTTTTTTTTTTTTAATTTATATTTTTATTGGTTTACAAATACAAAAAAAAAACAAAGTTGTACATTCAAACTTCTTAATTACCTCTTAATTCCATTCTTTTGACTTCCCTCAGTTTGTCTGAACTTCCTTCATTTTATAACTTTTAACACAATCCTACTTATTGTTAATTATTCTGGTAGCTTCAATTCATTATTTATACTTATTATTAGATTTTCACATCACAGAGCTTCCTTAAAGCTTACAAACGTAATCTGGTTATCACTTAGTTTTTGCAAATATTGAATAAACTTCTCCCAATCTTCTGTAAATCTTTGATCTCGTCGATTCCGAATCCTTCCTGTCATTCTGTCCAATTCTGCATAGTCCATCATTTTGGCTCTCCAATCTTCTATCGTAGGCATCTCCATTTCTGGGCCATCAATATTCTTGCTGCAGTCACTGCATATAAAAATAACTTCTTCTCTTTCTTGTTTATCTCATTCCCTGTAATACCAAGTAAAAACGCTTCTGGTTTCTTAGTAAATGTGTATTTCAACATTTTCTTCAATTCATTATAAATCATTTCCCAGAAGCATTTTACCTTCTTACACTCCCACCACATATGAAAGAAAGTGCCTTCCTTTTCTTTACATTTCCAACATTTGTTACTTATCTTATACATTTTTGCTAACTTTATGGGGGTTATATACCATCGATACATCATCTTCATAACATTTTCTTTTATAGCAGTACATGCAGTGAATCTTAAACCATCTTTCCACAGTCTTTCCCATTCCTCCATTTGTATATTATGTCCTATATCTTTGGCCCAGTCAATCATCACCGATTTTACCTCCTCATCCTTCATATACCATTCCAGCAATATCTTATACATTTTTGCTAAGATCTTACAGTCATTATTTAATATGTCAGTCTGAAATTTGGATTCTTTATCAGCAAAGCCCCTTTCATTTAAATCTTTTCTAAAAATCTCATTAATTTGAAAAAAATGCACCCAGTCATTCACATAATTCTTAACTTCTTCAAATGGTCTCATTTTCCATTTTCCTTCACTTTTACATATCAATTTCTCATATGTTACCCAACCTCCTGTCATATTGAGTTTCTTCACGCTCATCGCTTCCAGCAGGGATAACCAATAAGGAGTTTTTTGTTCCAACAGATTTTTGTATCTTTCCCATACTTCAATCAAGGACCTTCTTATAATATGATTTTCAAAACCTTTGTGGACCCGTTTCTTATCATACCACAAATACACGTGCCACCCAAATCTATTATCAAAACCTTCTAAGTCTAACACATCCGTATCTTGTAATTTTATCCATTCCTTTAACCAACAGAGGCAGGATGCTTCATAATATAATTTCAGGTCTGGCAGGGCGAAGCCTCCTCTTTCTTTTGCATCTGTTAAAATCTTAAATTTTATCCTCGGCTTCTTACCCTGCCAGATATACCTTGAAATTTCTCTTTGCCAGTTTTTAAAAATTGCTGCCCCCTTGATTACTGGAACTGTTTGGAATAAAAATAACATCTTCGGTAGCACATTCATTTTTATCGTTGTAATTCTTCCCCAAAAAGAAAGTTTCATTGTTCCCCATACCTCAAGGTCCCTTTTAATCTTATTCCATGTTGGAACATAATTGTTCTGAAACAAGTCAATACTCCTGGGGGTTAACCAAACCCCTAAATATTTTACTTCTTAACCACTTCTATCTCAGTTTGCTGCTGTAGTCTATTAACTAACTCCTGGTCAGTATTTTTAATAATTGCTTTGGTTTTTTTCTTATTCAACATAAATCCTGCCAATTGTCCAAACTTATCAATTTCTTTCAAAACTTCTGATACTGTATTCATAGGATCTTCCAAGATGCTCTCATCCTGAGGTAAAGTTCTTAACCCGAAGTATTACTTCTGGGGTAGCGGAGTCTGTAACCCGAAGTGTTTGTAACCCGAGGTGTTTGTAACCTGAGGTACCACTGTATTTGCAAAAAGAGAACTCCAGAAAAATATCCAAATGTAGTTTGGCTATGAGGAATTAAAAAGAAATCTTAAAATGTATTTTAAAAACCAATAGAGAAGGGGCCATACATATCTCCCATAAGGGTAAGGACCTCTATCACCTGGTGTCATTTGGCAGGGGCACTCAGAGCAGGGTCTCAGACAAAGATATTAAAAACCACATTGGTGTATGCAAGAAAGTGATATTTCAAGTAACCCAAGGCTTAAATTTAGATATTTATAGATGAAAACTGGCTCTTAAAATTGGGCCCAGAAACAGACTGGAAGACAGAACATCTAAGAATCTGGTGGGATTTTTTAATGACTCTTGTAAGAAATCTCTAAGAAAATAACTTGTACAAAGAAATCCAGAGTAAATGGCAAACCTCCTAGATCTTTTCTCATAGCTAGGGACTTGGGTGTGTATGTTCTCCATTTAAATGAAGCTTTCCATTTGCCATCCATGCTTCTGCAACATTTATTCCCTGTAGCAAAAGCAGTGGCCGAAGACATTCTCATTTAGTGGCAGCTGATGGAGAGATCATCCCTCAATTTTCCACAAGGTTATCATAATCTGCCATCATAAGATTCCAATCTCATTTTTAAAAGAAAAAGGGAAAGGGGAAAGAAAATTGATTTAGTGTCACTGCTTCATCCCACATTGGGTTTTGCTAGCTGCCTTAAGTATCCTAAGGAAAGGTGGGATATAAACAAATACCTGTTAGGAAAATGCTAAATGAGTGAGCAAAACCGAACTGCCAGACAACTTGATTCAAATGTTCCTTTTCTTTTTAATTTTGACACCAAAGATACCTTCTATGCTCCCTTCTCTATGCTGTGCAACAGATATATGTTAGGAGTAAATAGCTCAAAATTAGATAAATTATTAAAAAAATATATCACAACATGTGATTGTGAAAGTATGCAAAGCTTACATTGCAGAATGAATATCATTCTCATGCTCTAAATTGGAAGAATTGCTTGTTCTGGTAACAGAAAGACAGTAATAGATACTTTTAGGCAAGCTGTACGTTATGATGGAGATGCATTCTGGAACTGTGTTCCCTTGGATTCCCACTCCACAACACAACCAATTAGTGCCATGGAAAAGACAAGGAAAAGGCTATCGTAGGAAATCTTAATGTTCTGAGGTAGATATCCCTGTGTGGCAGTATTAATGAACCTCAACTGTTTCCAATTATGGGCCCTCCCTATGAAATATTTGCTTCCAATCCAGCACAATAGCCTCAAGATTTTCATACACACAACCTCCCTTCCTGCTCCTTCTAGGCCACTGGCATTTAGTATCTTTCATCACACTCCCGTTGCCTCTTAAATCTGCCACAAAGGCCGCTTTATTGAGTGTGAGTGGCTGAAGGGATGCTTCAGCAATGGGAGGGTGTCAGCAAAGGTGATGGCATCAGTGGGTCCCTTCTCCTACCAAAGAAATAAAATATGCTGTGGGGTTTCAAGGGCCACTGATAAATTGGCCTTCAGAGGTGAGTTGTAACACAGAACATGCAAGCTGAAAATAGGTGAGGGATAAATGATGAAGATACAAATCTCAGTAGTGGATAGGTTCATATAGAGTAGAACAGTGCAAAGGGCTGCCTATTTGGAGGTAGCATTCAAATGCAACCTACTGGGTATGATGATTTCAGAGAAATTTATTTCTCTGAAATCTGACAGGAAACCCATGTTACCGGTGAGGTAAAATGATCTTTAAGGAAGTCTATGACTGTGCTCTAGCACTTCCCTGCAGAGAGTTCAGCTGGACTATTACCACATGGCAGCAAACATTCAAGGAAAGTAACCTGCAAACAGTTGTTTTGTTTATAGTTTCAGCAACTTTACTCATATGAACAAATTTGCTGACAAGGATCTAACTTTCTGCAGTCACTCAATAATGTTGATAGCAAATTGGTTGTATTGCTGTTTCCCCCTCCTCCTCTCTGTGTAACTAGAGAGCGTTTATGTACAGTAAACTCTAGCTAGGACTTGTAGTTTAAGGAAGAGGAATTAATTTGCCACCCTATATGGCATGCCCTCTCAAGTACTACCAGTCCCAGAGTTCTTTAGTCCCTGCTGACATTTCCTTTGAGGAGGCAGGAGAGAACCAACAAACTAGTCTTCTCTCACGACAGCAGGAGAGAAGGACTAGCACCGTAGTAAATCAGAGACGTTGAAATTCCAGGGATAACAATAATCAAATGCTGGGAGGATTTACAGTTACATGTGAGTAAAGGAGCTGCGCCTCTGGTCTTCAGAGTGCATTGACCAGATCCTGCAGATCCTGCTCTTCTGTTTTTTCAGTGTAAATCCTTTGTGGGCAGTGTTTCAAAACAAATAATAATAATAATAATTAATACACCCCGGCCACCACCTCTTTAATCTTCTACCCTCGGGCAGGAGATATAGAAGTATAATCAGCCGTACCAACAGGCTAAAAAATAGCTTTTATCTGTGGGCTGTTAGGCTGTTGAACGAAAAATAACATAGCGATATTGACTTGCGAGGTGGTGTGTTGTTTGATAAGAGATTGAGTGTTTTGGGGGGGGAGGCTTGTTTAATTTCATTGTACACAGGTTGTATAATGACAATAAAGGTATTATTATTATTATTATTATTATTATTAAATGTATGCTATTTATTATTAAATTTGTTTCCATGAGATGTAGTGATGGCTTCCAACTTTAAAAGACGATTGGACAAATTCGTGGAGGATAAAGGCATTCAATGGCTATGTACCACCTCCACTGTCAAAGTCAGTATGCCTCTGGAGGCCTGCTGCTGGGTGAGTTCTGTTGCACCGAGGTCCTTCTTGAGGTTTCTCATAGGTACCTGGTTGACCGCTGTGAGAACAGGATGCTGGACTAGATGGATTTTTTGCCTGATCCACAAGGGTTTTTACTGGCTTCAAGCAGCAATGCCACTGTCCCTTCTAAATCTCACCATAAAGCTAGCAACCAGGGATGGGGGCAGAGGCAAACATCATTCATGGCCTTTGTAAAAGGAGGGTTCAGTAGCAATTAGTAACCTTATCTGCTAGCACTGGCAACTTAGAACGACCATGCTTCCCCTGACATCCTACTTTACTCTCAGACTTCCTTTGTTGTCCCTTTTCATCTAATCCATGACAGATTTCCCCTGTGTCTGCAGGTCAGACATCTTGATTAACCCACAATTTCCTAAGTGTGCCTCCCCTTTGTCTCACACATGGATGAACTCTACTGTAGATTGTCCTGAATTTGGGGATCTTGGAGGTTTCGGTGTGGATAAATGACTTGGCACCTCCAGCACCTCACATTTATTCCACATGGTAGAAACTTTTAATAGTTTTTTCTTGCCGCAGTAACATGTGCTAAGCTGAATCAAAGGCAATGAAAAATCCATTATTTTACTTCACCTTGCCAAAAGACGCTTTGCTATAATGGGAAATATTTCCCCCAATCAGCTGCCCGCATTCTCTGACATAATTACAACTTCTCACATTTTCCCCCCTTTTGTTGTATTTGTTAGTTACCTCATTATTCCTCGCATAATAAACCTAGATGGTTTCCTGAAATGGGATTTCAGAAGTATCGCTGGTCCACTTTTGCAAGTTTCGAGTCGCATTCTTGCTCTTTCAGTCCTTTTGGATTCTGTTTTGATTAATAAGTGCCCTGTCCTCGTTTAAACGCATTAAAACACTCACCTCTTCTGATTAGCACAGCCTGCCATGCAAATCCTTTGTGTTGCACTTTCTAATGATTGATACTGCATTACAGTCAGACGCAAATGTATGCCTACTCTTTTCTGTCGAGCTCATTTTGCCTTTGACGGTCAGCCTCCCGTACGCATTCGGTGTCAAGTGCTGGTGAGCGAAGGAGCCGCAGAGAAGTGCCTCCATTCCTCGCCTCGCCTCTTTTTAATCTGCTCGAAGCTGTTGCGGATTTGGCCCTTTTCAAGTTGGAGGCAGAGCCACAGGTAATTATCTGCAGCTGGATTTGAAAACACTTGTCAGGCAAAAGAATCCTTTGCATGGCGAGGCTGCCATTTTGACAACCGGGGAAGAGGCAGAACATTTGCTTTACATGCTGAAGGTCCCAGGCTCAATGCTTGACATCTCCCAAGTAGGACGGCGAAAGACCCCCCGTTTGAAACTCTGATGCCAATCAGCATAAATAGTGCTGAGCTTGGTGCACTTGGTTTGACCCAGTCTTCATGTCTAGCTTCCCTAACCAGCAGAGCATAACTTATGCCTGGGACAAAAGGACATACAGCAGTTGTTGTAAAGTAGTGTCACCCACAGACAGGGGATATAACAGGGCTCTCTAGGCCGATATGGCGATAAGTCCTTCACTAATGCCCCTTTTTTCCACGTTCAGAAGAGGCTGCTTTGCAAATGTGGCCCCGCAACACCTTAGCAAGATGTGGAAATACCTTGGATATCTCGTAACCCCATGTAAAATAAGGTAGGGTGAAGCAGGATTGTTATTTGTGGTGCTGTGGCTTAAGTGATGAAGTTCTGAAGGTTCAAATTCTTACTTAGCCATGAGGGTAACTGGGAGACTGGGAGAGTGACTAAGGTAAGGATGCTTCCAAACCACCCTCCCTGCTCTGCAAATAATATGCCTGTCTTCTTCGCCCCAAGATGACTATCTGCAATCTATGTGTGGTACAGATCCATGTGGATCTTGGTTCTTGTAAACAGTTCAACACTTTTCTCCCATTAAAATGCCTGGAGATGAACTGCTCTTTCATCTGGCATTTGATAGGCAAATGCACTTCCAAGTTCTCAGTTGGATGGAGATTTTTCAAGTTCAGCCCTAATTTATTTATCTTAAATCCGGCAATGTACTGTAATTTTACAATAAAAGCCTCCCAATCAAAGCTTACCTTATCCAGAGGTAATTAATACAAAGATTGTTGAATTAAAGATGTGAGTCTTGACACTTTGGCAGGGGGTAAGGGACATGGTCTCAAAGGCCCAAATTATGCCTGAAACAGACCAATTAACACCATGTATCTTCTTTTATGTTAACTTCAATTAAGGTTTCTTAAAATTTTTGAAGTTATTTTCTTCTTTACAGTCTCAGAATGTCAGAAATGTACATCAAAGAAAAACGCTTCAGTGCGAACACCATAGGTAACGCTCATTTGCACACAAATCTGCATATTGCAAAGGAGTTCAGAGCCCATTTTGCATGTATTATTGCAAGATGTGAGTCGATGAATTAAAGGACTTAAAGATAACAACCATACAAAGGAAAGAGTGCACCTACTTGTGTTTACAGAATGAACTTTGAAAAAAGGAAAGTAGTCATTATCTCTACACAGGAATATACATGGAAATTATATTAAAATGGCATTTTGGACACCTGTGTGGTTTAAACACTTTTGAGAAATTTGTAAAGTTCATTTAAAGGGAACTTCCATCTATACTGCAGACTTAAACTGGGTTAATAGCCTTCCTCTCTCAAGAGGAGATCCCCCTGTGAGCGACAGATGAAACTACAATTCCCAGGATGCATTGGGGGAAATTATGACAAACTGCTTTTAAAAAAACCCTATATAAATTAGTAGTGTAGGTATGCTTTCTGAGATCATCAGTCACTGCTCTTAAGAGAATCGTCTTTGGTCCAACGAGAATTTTATCCATACACAACGCTTTTAAAACAAAATTGATGCTCAATGACTCCTGTTAACAATGAAGGTCAACAACAGGAGTGTCACATATCATCATTCAATAAAGGAAAGCAGGACTTGGCAAGTTTATACTAACTTTTACACCTATATTGCTACTGCTTCCTATTAGCCAGCTCACAAAAATTACTAATCACGCAATTCAGCCAGCTTGCCAAAAAGGGAAAAAGCTAAATCAGCTAAAATTGTGAGAGCTCGGCTTCTATCTGTTGAAGCTCATTTTTTGAGATGTCAATCTTTTTCTGCAAGACCAACTGTGATAAACCTGATCTTTGATCAACAGTTCTTAAAACATTGGATCTTGGCCAGAATCCATCTGTTGCTCAGCCCAGGCTCCGATTCGTACTGCCATGAAACTTCTGAAGAACTGTAAATGTCAATGGAAAGGTGTTAAGCTCATAAGCATTACCATCTAAATCTTCCTATCTTTCCAGCTGAGCTAAGCAAAAGGTTAAATGCTCCCCGTGGAGCTTACCCTTCCAAAAAAAACCACACCATTCAGGAATCTCTGTTTCCGTGTATTAGGACAATCCAATCCGTTTCACAGGGAGAGGGTGAAATTCCGAACCGGAACAAAGGGAATGCGCCAAATCCTTTAGATCTGGGATCAGGAAAACATTGCGGCCCATATTCAAATGTCCATAGGTTACAATAATCTTTGGAGGCTCTGCTTTTAGTCCCATGTACGAAAAAGGTATGGTTGGGAGTGGGGACGGACTCAAAAAGGGCCTTCTCTGCAGCTATAGAATTTCTCCTGGCTATAGAATTTGATAGTAGTAGTAAATTTCATAGTTTAACTCCATACGTTAACTACCTTTTATTTGTCTTGAACCTCCAGCTCATGTAGCCCTCTCCTTTTCTCACAAGGGGAACAATACAAATGTATTATTAGGAGTGTTCTGGTGAATATCTGCATATGAGCACTGATTGCACAGCATGACTTGAACCCTTCTCTCCTGGGGCGCTCATGCCACCTTTCTTGCCTTCTACTGCTAGATTATGGTGATACCTGGGCATTATAATAGTTGTATGGTCCCAGATGTTTGCCTTGGCTTTTTAGAGCTACCTGCACACACTGGAGCCCAGGAGATTGTGTCTTTATTGTTCTCTTTCCGATTGCCCTAGTAGTGCATTGTATGTAGAGGGTACATGAGGGTGGATGGTATCAGGTGTTGATTGGCCATTGGTGTACATTGATTGATGCCTCATTTTCATGGCTTATCTGAAGGTAGTGTGCAAAACGGTGATCAGGGATTAGCACTGGATGGGCTTAAATCTGACAGTGTTGCTACACGGATGCTTGTTTATGCTGTCGTCTGTTCGGCTTAGCAGTTAGCTCAGTATAAGATTGCACCATAGCTAGTGTCAGTGTAGCATCGCTGCAGTGACCATCAGCTTGGGGAACAATAACATTGCCCTGCCATCTAATAATTCGGTCAGATTCTTAATCAGCGGGGAAGGGTTATTGCCTTTTTATTATTGTACAATACCTAGTGTTATATTTAACTGCTTGAGAGTATCATAACCAAGCATTGTTTTCAGTGTAGTAGAATCTGTAAGTAGTGATGGGGAAGAAATTTGATTCAGGTCTTATTTGAAACTGAATCCATCAAATTTATCCTTTCCAAAACAATATACAAACCAAAACACAGCTAACATTTAAAATTTGCACTTAACCTGAATTTTGTTATGCACTTCGCCAACCAATGTTTGCAAACATGCATATATTTGGGGGAAGCGTGCATAAAAATGAATATACTTGTGAAAATAACACACTAACATGCATTATATTAAAGAAAATTGCTTGCAAAACTGTGTACATTGGTCAAAACTGCATATTAGGAGAAATTTGCAAAAAGGTACTGATGAATTTTTGTGATTTTTTTTTTAACCCGCAAATTGTAAAATGTGGGGAACTGAAAATGAATGGAAAAAATGAGAAACTGAGAGAACTGAAATCAACAGATCCTTCCTAATCCTAACCCCTGCTTTTTCTAGTTATTTTTGAACAACTCGCTTGCCCATAAGATCTGAGGATCATCCAAAACTTTTAGATAACTGGAAGCTCATTTTAAAAAGGAGTGTTGTTTACATATGATTACAGACTGACAAGGAAATACCTTTGAGACTCATACCAAATTCAAGACGATCAGGACACCAAGACAGCTAAAGATCAGGTAAGTGGAAACATACTAAACACAATTTGTTTTGCACATTGGTGTTCATATAAAGCTAATAGAATTAAACAATCATTTCCTTGCCAGGTGCTTCCTTCAGCTGAAATTTTGAATTTTGACCTGAGGAATAGTTGCAGGCGCAGACCTTCAGTGCAATGTTTGTCATTAATACACACCTTTTCTTCGGATGGGGTTTATGGGCCTGTCAACATCAGCAACCTAGTGTGTGTGTGTGTATGTGTGTGCGCATCACATGTGCTCACCTCTGAGATCTGCAAGTTTCATTCTTAACTCACCGAGAAAATGGGACATGACACTCAGCACTATGGGACATTCAATCATTTCTGACCCACTTGCACACTTGGCTTGTCAAGGCCAGGCGGATGAGGGATCAGCCAGTTTTTAACATTATTGCACACTGTGCTGGGAGTAAGAGAGGGTTTATTATGTCTTTACTTTAAGGAGAGGGGAATGTGGCTGTAAAACAGGAAAGAGTGGGGGAAAGCTCAAGCAGATTAAATGGTTATTAATGAATATATGAGGAGGTGAGGAAAGCCTTGTGGACTAATTGCCCGTCTCGTCAAGCACCCTGTTTTCATCAGCGACTAGCCCAGGGCTTCAGGGAGGCCCACAAGCAGGGCACAAAGACAAGAGGCTTCCCCCATCATTTGCCCCCCAGCAAAATGGCATTCAGAGTCACAAAATTCAAGCTTTAAAAAGGTTAGACAAATTCATGGAGGCTAAGGCTACCAATGGCTACTAGACATAATGGCTATGTTCTGCTTCCACTGTTGGAGGCAATAGGCTTCTGAATACCCATTGTTGGGCATTCTCAGGTGGGATTGCTTTCATGTTCTGCTTGCAGGCTTTGCATAAGCATCTGGTTGGCCACTTTGAGAACAGGATACTGGGTGAGGTGTGCCTTTGGCCAGCCTTGTTCTTCTTTTATTCCTATAATGGCCTCTGAACTTGGAGGTTGCATTTCGCTATCATGGCTAATCCCCATTTATCGACCTCTGCTCCATGAATAAGGCCATCTAAGCCAGTGGACATGACCATATATATTATGAGTTAGTTAACTGCTGGCTTGATTAAGTACTGCCTTTTCCCTTGCCAGAATCTATTAGCCCTCATCTTCATGGGATGACCTTGAGAAGAAGTCAAAGTCTGGCTTTACCACTTATTCCATCTTATTCATAAATACAGAATCAGGTCCCTTCCCCCTTAGGAGCCTCAGATGCTTCACCTTTTCTTTGTACAGATAGTGTCTAAGCCACTGGATTATTTGGGCTCCCCTTTTCTGTACCCTTCCATAAATAAAGCACCTTGTTTAAGATGCCGCAAACTGGATTATACACAGTATTCCAAATATAGCCACCCCATAGATTTATATAAAGGCATTTTCATACTAGACATTTTAGTTACAGTCCCTTTACCAGTAATGGTAAATAGAAGAATGTGACCTTTTCAGTATCGCCATATCCTGATTTAATGTTTCCATTGATTTCCCCTGTGCAATTATTTACACAGAATCTCATTTGCCATATTGCCAATCTCCCTGCCAGACATTCAAACAGCAGCCACTGTTTAGCATGCCTAAGGGGAGGAGCTATAGTTTAGTTTTAGGGAGTTGTAGAAGGGACTGTAGCACTTAAATAATAGTATTCAGTGGCCTGTTTTACATGTAATGATAAACTGTGGTTTATTAAACCATGGCCTAGCAGCATATGCAAACCCACCCAGCGGCTTAACTAAGCTTTCTTAATTATGGTTTATGATTGCTAGTTAACCAAAGTCTGAAGCTGGTCCATAAACCTTAGTTCATGTTAACCACAACTTAGTGTTGCACATGTACCTGGACCTCCTCCTTAACTTTGTTTACGGATCCAGCATTGACCCCAAGGTTATAGAGCGAAGGGCAGCAAAAAGTTCAAACTGCTCTCATGGCTCGGCTGCTCTCACTGGTGCCTTTTAACTATTCTGTGATGTAATAAACCAAGGTTTCAGTGATTAGCCATGCTTTATATGCAAATCCGGCCAGTGTTGTCTATTCAGAACCATACCATCACAGGTACCTACAATTTATAGTATTTTTCCTGAGCTTCCCTGATATGCATCATAATCTTCAACTCTTCCCTGATTCAGAGTAAACTAGTTATGTGTAGATCATGATGATGATGATTTATTAGAGCCTCTGGATGTACAGCTAAGCAATTTTTCAATAAAAAATCAGATAAAAAAACCCAGAAACCCAATGACACGCAAGCGTGCTTACATCCAGACGTTTTTCTTCCTGCATTTCTGCTTGTGTGCTACAACACAAATGGAACTCAGGAGGCTCACGTGTAGATGTGCTCTTGGCAAATCCTTAGCATAAAATAAAGACATAGCAACCTCAGGTCTTGAGATGTTTCAAAGTTAAAAGAGGTCCTGGTGTTATGCTCCAGTTCTTGCATCGTTTCACCTGCCCATTCTGCTCTGTATTCTATGATAAGGGGAGACCAGAGTGGATGGCATTTTTAAGGCAATAGCACCTCTCAGCTGATTCAATGCTTTCAAGTGGACTTTGAGTGAACCAAGTCCATGCTTTCCTGGAGAAGTCAAAGTCCTCTCTCTGTGTGTGGTGCGTATTTCACAGAAATGTAAACCTAAGACCTCTTTTAAACTTTGTCTTAGCTTTCCAGATTGTCAAGATTTAAGGTGCACAGTGCTGCAAGATATAAGGCACTGTAAAACCTTGCAAGCAAATTTTCAACACCTGGCTGCTGATCCCTATTATGTTACCTTTACAAGCTATTTCCTCCCTGTAGACAAATGCCTCTTTTTTCCAGCATGAAGGACTGATTTGATTTTAGCCACTTGAACAGCCAAAGGCTTAGTCACTGGAAGCAGCCTGGATGCTTTAAGAATACAGAAAGTCTCCCTCTTCGTGCAATGCAAAGTCTGGGGGCAATGCAAGATTTTTTCCACCTCCCTGAAGAAACTGGTTTCAGTTCAGAGACAAACCAGAGAACACTGCAATCTGCAATCACTGCCAGCATTAATAATTTTCCACCTCACAACTGGAATTAGTGAGATGGAACTAAAATAGGAAGAATGTAGAGACCACTTTCAGAAGGCAACTGGGGATACTTCTAAATGATTGTTGTGTGTGTCAGTTAAGACCACCCACGTTGCAAATTATATATATTTAATCCTGCAAGCTCAGCTCAGAAATGTGTTCTACTGTATTCAACTTCATCAACAGAAGTTGCATTGAACCTTACAGTAAAGTAAGATTATGATAATTTTGCAAAACAGATATATTCTTTTTTCCGCTTTCCCCTGCTCATTCAAGTTTACAGCCTTTTCATGCAGGGACTGAATTATGGTGTGTTTGATGCTTTGCACCGCTAACATTATGATCTTGGGAATCATTTTATCAATGGGAAACTAGCAAAACAAGTACTGAAATTGTACTCTGAGGAATCTGATTTCTATGTAGCATAACACTGCATGAGTATAGCATCTTATCAGTAAATACTAGTAAAAATAAGAAGCCCACAATATGTGAAAAATGGAATATGAACAGAAAACATTGTGTCTCAAGCTACAGTAAACTCATCAGAGAAGGATAGTGGAAGGATCTTATTCAAAAATATGGTTAACTCCTGCAAATGCTTAAAGTATACATTTTAATAAATTCCATTTTTCACACATTGCAGACTTATTCTTTTCTGACCTTTCACATGACATGCAAAGAGCAGGTGGTTTTTTGTGAGATAGAGAGAGAGAGAGAGAGAGAGATTTTCTATACAACCATTTGCTTTAATAATCCTGCACAAAATTTATGGTTTCAATCTTTTAATGTATCCCAGGGAACCTCAGCCCATTTGCAAAGATCATATTACAGGAAACACAAATGTTAATTGTAAAAGAAAGTCAGAAGTGTTTAATGAATATGTGAAGTAGTATTGGATTATGGGGAACTTCAGGCAGAAAAGGAAGCTCACATGCTGAATTTTATTTTGCCGATACTTTGAGATTCATCTGAAATATAAAAACTCATGCCTTTAAAATATTGCTAAAAACTCCAAATGAGACAAATACAGCCATCCATTAACTAAGGAGTTATTTAAAATCCAAAAGAATGTGCTTTTGTGATATTGTTATCCTTTCTTTTTCTAGGATAGGAACATTTGATTTTGTATACCAATTAAAGACAACAGACCAAATTCTGCATAGAGGGGGCTTGAACTCCATTGACTAATTATGTTTTGGGTTTCAGCCCTTATATTTAGCATTATCGCATCTGCCCAAAATGAGCATTCTTAGATCAAGACGAAGGCGTTTAGCATTATGATTTATGAATCTTGATCTATGAAGCTGTGTCTATCAGACTGACATAATGCAGAGCCACTTCCTTATTCTTTGCACTCACACTGTATTCTTTAGCTATAATTAATTTAGAGTTAATTTGTGTTTTCTTTTTGTTTGTTCACTTGTGCACTGAGAAGAAATGCATTTTAAACAGCTGTTGCCCATTTGGTCCAAGTCAAACAAATGCAAAACAATACCTTTAACTAGACCAAGTTCTGTTGCTATAGAAGCTTTAGAAATCATGCAGAATTCTTCACCCAACAGAATGTTACAAGAGTATTTAGAACAAGGTTGTTAACCAGTGACTACAGTCTCAGTCCTCTGCTCACATACATGGGAGTAAGTCATTCTGAGCCCAGTGAGGCTTAAGTCTGAGTAAATCTGCATATCCATCATTGACCTAACACCATACATCAACTCACATGAAATTATTTTCAGTAAGCCGGTTCACGGATTCAGCTGCTAATCACCAAGGAGTTCAGTAATAACATGATGAGAGCACATGCACAAACCAATGTTCATTCTCATCATGGCCATTTGATTGTGTGAACCACCCCAAAGGAGAGAAGAGATCTCAAGTGTGTACCAAAAATTATCTAGGATGAGCTGCAACATATACTATTTGCTCTGTTTGCTCCAATGAGCGCATCCCCTTCCCAGTACAAATAGCACGTGTGCCCCAACATCCAGATCAAGACTGCAATTTGCTAAAGTCACACCAGGATCCTAATCTGCATTGCAGGGTGGGCATGCCTGCAACTTACTTTGCTACTTGCATGAATGGTGTCAACTCTAGTTTTTTCTTAAGGCGGTATAAAACTTCATTTTGTACTGCTCACAAGAATATGAGCAGCAAGAGAATATTAACAGCTCATGAGTGCCTAATGAAGTTTTGTACAGCCTTAGAGGCAAACTAGACATGACACCCAGAATCTCAGCTTTCAGTATAAAAATGCAAGTTTCCAGCCTCTTTGATTACATAGGCGAACGTAAAGGATATGTGATAGGCGTTTCTGCTCCAAAATCTGCAGTAAACAATTAGGAATTTCAGTCTAGGCTATATTTCAGGCTCACAATTTCTAAGAGTTGTTTTGAGGTTAGCAAAATGAGAGGTTTCAGTTGTCCTACAACTCAAAATATTGATTCACATGACTGCTTTTCTCCTAACACAAGATTACGGTACTTCCTAGCCTCATCCCCTGTTGCTGTAGATCCTAGAACGGAGCTTCCCAAACTTTTAATGTTGGTGACACATTTTTTAGACATGCATCATTCCATGACACAGTAATTCAGTTTTAACTAATTCAGGTTAAACTCATCCCTTTCCAGCCCTGGGAGGAGCATTCACGTGACACATCTACACACTGCAGCCAACACACTAATGTGTCACGACAAACAGTTTGGAAAGCTCTATCCTAGAAGATATGAGGATGCCTGTGTGGATCTGAGCCTTGTTATACGTTCAGGAACTTCGTTACACATTTTACACTTTGACCTCGCAGGCATAACACCAAGCAATGCCTGCACCAAGTGCATGCAGGCTCTTTTAAAATATTTTGAAAGCATCTGGATGTTTCTTATATCCAGTATATATAGATTTTAGCCAGCATTTCCATTTCCTCCCACTTAGTAAATTTTAAAGGCTATAATATCCCAACACATACTAAGAGCTTCTCCTTCTAGTTTCACACTGCAAACTGCACAGATGGTGTCACAGGAGTGCAACATGTCCACCATGTTCATGCAACTTTTATGCAGTTTTGGTTAATTATGAATACACAAAAACATGCAAATGAGCTGCAGCTCTCCGGCTCACGTTACCTTGAAGCAGAATGTGGTCTTGGATACAGAATCCCCCAGAAATGTGGTTGGTGTTTTTTTTACTTCTGTTTCTTGAAATTAGAACTGTCAGCATGTTACAATTGCTCTGATCAATTAACTCCCCGGCTACCCATTCTTACCAACATAATGAGCAAATTAAAAGGAATGTTACATTGTAAAGATAATATTAGGAAGATATTTAAAAGAATATACTTGAGATAAAAGTGTTGTGTGGTGTGTGTTTTTTGTTGGTACAGATCATTTTACAGATTAATATTTCATCCAAGAGATTGTCTACATTTTTATTTTAAAAAATGCCTACCGATCATTTTAAGTCATACTACCATGATCAAACGTGACTTGACAGGGTAATGTCTAATTAAAATTAGGTTAAAATTGCATTTTTTAAAAAATCTTCAAGTAATGCAATAATTAATCCATTGAATAATCCTATCAATGCTTCCTTAAAACTGGTTTGCAGTGCTTTATTGGTAGATTACACTGCCATCTAGTGCTTGCTTTATAACATTAGCTGGTCTTTCCAAACCAAGATGCTGATACACCCCTTTAATATCAGAATCACAGAATCACAGAATTGTAGAGCTGGACCACTGTTCTGTTCCCTTAACTTCCCTGCCCAATCTACAAGCCTCATCTTTCCCTTGTGCACACTTTCCCTCTCATCCCGCACTAAGGTAAAAAGGTAAAGTACCCATGGGCGGTTAAGTCCTGTCAAAGGCGACTATGGGGTTGTGGCATTCATCTCACTTTTAGGCTGAGGGAGCCAGCATTTGTCCACAGACAGCTTTCTGCATCATGTGGCCAGCATGACTAAACTGCTTCTGGTGCAACAGAACACTGTAATGAAAGCCAGAGTGCACCGAAATGCCATTTACCTTCCCACTGCAGTGGTACCTATTTATCTGCTTGGACTGGTGTGCTTTCGAATTGCTAGGCTGGCAGAAGCTGGGACAGAGCAATGGGAGCTCACCACTGTTGCACGGATTTGAACCACTGACCTTCTGATCAACCAGCCCGAGAGGCTCAGTGAGTTAGACCGCAGCGCCACCCGCCTCCCTACCTTTACCTACTGCACTATGCTGATTTGGCCACTCCTCTTGATCATCCCTAGACTTGGTGGGTAGGTAGCAGACTCAACAAGTAGAAAAGATTCTGCAAATTGGTAGAAGAGCATCTTTATTATTAGCTGCCTCCTAAATCCATCTGCTGCTTTTTCTGCCCTCTCCTGCCATAGGAAACACAAGATCCTATTTGGATCAGACCAGCATCTGCTTTCTCCCAGTGGCTGGGTCAGGCATAAGCAGGACATGAATATGACAGCTCTCGCTCACTGTTGCTCCTCAGCAACTGGTATTCAGAGGCATAGTGTTCCTGATCCTAAAGATAGTATACTGTTATCAAGGCAAGGAGGTGTTGATGGCCTTGTCAAATCCTCCTTCAAAGCCATCTAAATTGGTGGACAGAGCCTGGATTAAATAACCACCTGCAGTGGCCCAGGAGATTTCATCCATACATATAAAGTAGCTTTGGAAGACAATCAGGGATGGGCAGCAAAAATAATAGCAGGAATGGTCTAGACTCACTTACACCTATAGTTACTACCTGCACTGGAAATACATTTTATTTTGGAATAGGAATATAATTTAAATTATTGTCAGGCACCATTAGTGGTTTTTGACTTGAATGAATGGTAGGGTACAGTATTTTTAAATTCCCTTTCTATTTACTTTTCTGTTCTAGCCAGTGCTATTTTTCTAGAAGAAGAGGTACCAGAACTCACCATTGAACACCTACCTTGTTCTCTTATAAGGTAATGGCACTCACCTTAGAGGTGCCAGAACTGAGTTCCAGTGGCTTCCAGCTGAAAAAAAAAAGCCCTGGGTCTAGCTAGTTGGAAACTACCTTGCTCAAATGTTTAGCTGCCCTCAAAATAAAACAGTGACTCAAATGCCATCTTCATTTCTCAGTAGGCCAAGAGC
The DNA here is from genome assembly GCF_964106645.2 of Podarcis pityusensis. Classification (NCBI taxonomy): domain Eukaryota; kingdom Metazoa; phylum Chordata; class Lepidosauria; order Squamata; family Lacertidae; genus Podarcis; species Podarcis pityusensis. The sequence continues at coordinate 72,829,251 of NC_138027.1, forward strand.
CAAACCAGCAAAACCCTGGGATATCCAAGATTAGAGCTACTGCTTTTAAAAATTAGTTCAGACCAGTCATTAATTGGGGGGTGGGGGTGAGTGAGATTTGATCAAAAAGGTGGTGCTTAGCTCTTTCTCCAAACCAGGTCACCTCCCCCTTCCCAAACACAATCTTTGTCCTATAGGAAAAAACACACTGCAGCATAGTGCTATTGGTATGTTTCACTCTGCAAGGCAATTAAGCAGTTTAGGTGGAGAGGATTGAAATTGGGATACATTGGTACCTCTGGTTACAAACTTAATTCATTCTGGAGGTCCGTTCTTAACCTGAGGTACCACTTTAGTTAATAGGGCCTCCCCGCTTCTTCGCCGCCAGAGCACGATTTCTGTTTTCATCCTGGGGCAAAGTTCTTAACCCGAGGTACTACTTCCGGGTTAGCGAAGTCTGTAACCCAAAGTGTTTGTAAACGGAGGTGTTTGTAACCCGAGGTACCACTGTACTGGCATGGGGGGTACCACCTTTTCCCAGCGCCACTTCCCCAATCCAGTCCAGGGAGTTTTGCAGCTGCTGTGCACAAGCTGCTGTGAATTCAAGGACAACCTGTAAGCAAGCAAATAAAAGAGGTCAAGGAAGATAACCAAGAACTATTTTCACTCTGCTCAAAGCTGATTATCTCATTACATTATCTTTCAGCTTTTTGGTGCTACTGCAAATCTGCTCAATATAAACAAATACCTTCAGTATGAAGCTATTGTATATATTTCGCATTGTACTTACGTAGCCCAAGGCAAGGCATGTTTACTCAGATTCAAGGCCTTCTTCTGTTCAACAGGGTTTACACTCTAGTAAGAGTGCATAGGGTATCAGCCTTAGTATATTGCATTTCTTATTTCATTTAACTCCAAGTTAATCCTAAATAGTTAGAACTAGTCTATGCAATCAAAGTGCATGCAGTACAGTTATCCAGGACTTAGTCACTTCACAGTGCAGTTTGAATGTTTCCACCTTTGTGTCAAGAGCAAATATGATGCCTTGTATGAGGAGTGGTTTGCATGAGACTCCAATACTTTGGCCACCTCATGAGAAGAGAAGACTCCCTGGAAAAGACCCTGATGTTGGGAAAGATGGAGGGCACAAAGAGAAGGGGACGACAGAGGACGAGATGGTTGGACAGTGTTCTTGAAGCTACCAGCATGAGTTTGACCAAACTGCGGGAGGCAGTGGAAGACAGGAGTGCCTGGCGTGCTCTGGTCCATGGGGTCACAAAGAGTCAGACATGACTAAACAACTAAACAACAACAAACATTTGAGCATGCAATCCCTTCTTTGGCATTTTGGTACAACAGGACTGTGCCACGTGAGTCTTCTGAACATGAAGATTAGTCATCCTAAGGAACATTCCCCTCAGGACAAGCATTAAATTACATTCTGTTGTGAGCAGAGCCAAAGGTACTCTGGACAGCTCCATACAGGGTTCAGACTGAAGACTAACAGTGTTCAGATGTTGCTTTAGCAGCAGTCATCCTCAGACTGAGCCTTAAATAAGAGCTGCAGTTCTGTCTCAGTTGCTAATGCCGCATTGGCTGAGAGGAGTCATTTCATTTAAAGAGGCCCAGCTTGTTTTACCTACCAGAGTGTGAGAGACTGCAGTTGCCCTAGAGCTTCTGAGCTTTCCTCTAACGTGGAGGAGGGCAACCCAACATCCTCAAGGCACAGTGGAATATTCTTGCAGATGTGCTTATGTTTTGTTAGGTGGTACTGGGACAGCAATCCCCTCTCCCACTCTGAAGTCCCAGCCTCATCCCGTGACAAATGAGAGTCTTGAGGTTCATGGCAAATGACTTAATACGGACCCCTGGATTCTGAAAGTAGTAACAGTCTCAGAAAGTCTGCACCACGTGGTTCTTTTGAACATGTAGGTCAGGTAACCGTGAGAGGCAGTGACTTCCCTGGGCAACACAGAAGGATTTGAACATGGGTCTCGCTACGACAGTATCTTAGCATTCCACACTGAACTTCTGTACTGCAAAAATCTATGCCACGGCCGTTCAGCTTCTAAATTGCTTCTTACATCGATGTAACAAGTGTATCTTGTTCTTCCCTCAGCTCATGAGGAGAGACAGTGTTCCCCTAATTTATTTATATTTATATTTTTGTAATATGAGCAAATGAAATGATCTCCCAGAAGGAATTCTCAGTAGTATAAACATGTCTTATTACAAAGATTGCATTTGTAGCAACATTAAAGAAACTTCAAAACTAAAGAGCATTTTGATTGCAGCAGGGCATCTAATATGCATACCCTTTGCTAAAATTAAGCTACATTAGCTAGTCACTGAAGAAATAAGAGGAACAATATCTGGGTGTGAATTAACAATGCAGGGCTGTGAAAGACAGTTAAATTTAGATCTGAAACCAGAAGAAATAGAGTAGAAGATCACAAAGACAGGAAGTTTTATGTCAAATCTGTTGTGCTGATCATTAGCATCTTAACACACTAAAATACCAAGCAATAAAGAAAAAGTTAAATATTAATATAAGGGAGTAAATATATTTAAGGATGGAGAGGCCTGGGGAGACCCAGAAAAATCTAGGGGTAAAGAGCTGTTGTTTCTCTCTGAAGATTTCCCCTCCTCCCAGCTTTTCCATGGAAAATAATAATTTGATATAAAATATTCTTTCAGAAGGATGGGTGAAATGTTTTTTAAAGTGAAATAGGGTTGTTTTAAAACAATATTGTTATAGCCAATTATACTACTATAAAATTCCTACATACAAAACTCTAAAGACAGTAATGTTAGCAATGACAGTATTGCTACAATTAGGAGCTGATGTTAGGAAAGTACTTTCACAAGCTGTAAAATGCAGAATCCTCTTGATATTTGATCCAAACTGAGTGGCTTGCTCCTGCAACATGGCGTGAAGGCCTTTGTAGCATACAGCCTCCAACTCCTCTTGCTTCCCTCTTACCTCAGATACCGCCATATTTTGCAACCAGCTAAATAAACTTGATTAAAACTATACATACTTACCATGGCATAATTCCCTTCCACACATTTCTAAAGAACCAAACTGGACCCTGGGTTCATCATCGGAGGCCCTTCTCCATGTGCCCCCTTCTGAGTAAAGTGTGGAGGGCAGCAACATGAGAATGGGCCTTTTCAGTACTGGCTCCCTGTTTGTGGAATGCTCTCCTCAGGGAAGCACTCCTGGTGCCATCACTAGCTGCTTTGGCTAAAACATTTTTATTCACCCAGGAACTGGACCTTTAATTTGAAGGATAGTTAAATATGTCTGTTGCCTCTACTTTTGCTCATCTTTTTAGTGGGGTGGGTTGAAGGAGAATCTTGAGGAGCAGTATCATCCAAGAAAATCTCAGTTAGTTATTGCTGCAGTAGCAAGGAAATTGCACTTTCTCCCTGTAATCATCTGGAATTTGGGCTGCAGATGTTGCATTACTAACACACATCAAGTTATATGAGGATGTTGTATGATTGAGAAGGTTTACTTGCCAAGTTGTTTTTTCAGCGCCAATGCTAAAACTCATCCCACAGCCCTTATCTGGATAGTCTTTAGCAGTTATCCCCTCTATTATTTTTTCACCTATTCCATCTTCTACTAAGTTCTCCCACAAGTCCACTAGATGGCAACCATTGCTACAAGCAATTTTGTTTGATAGCCTCCTTCCTATTTTCCTTCAAAGAACATGCCTCCTCCTTCAAGCACAGTTTCTCAAAACACAGTATTTGTCTGTATGCAGAGCAAAAGTGAGCTACTAATAAAACAGTGCGATCATAAACTCTGGGGTACAGCAGCCATTCCAAGATTTATGCTGAAACCTTTTTCTCTTGTTTCTGTCTAAAAGAACCTCAGTATCCCCCAACTTTTCTTTGCAAATGGTCTTCTGCTTTCTAAAGTTCAATTATTTCAACAAGGCAATAGCTAGGATAGGTGCTCTAAGTATGACAAGGAAGTAGGCTGTCTGAAAGGTGAAACAACTAGGCTCACCTTTAGAGGTCTATCCATTTTATTGTATGGTTTTATTTTTTTTAAGCCAACTTGTTTAAGAAAGAGTTCAGACAAATACCAATGGAAGCAAAGTCTGAAATACAGTGGTGCCCCGCAAGACGAATGCCTCGCAAGACGGAAAACCCGCTAGACGAAAGGGTTTTCCGTTTTCAATGCGCTTCGCAGGACGAATTTCCCTATGGGCTTGCTTCGCAAGACGAAAATGTCTTGCGAGTCTTGAGATTTTTTTTTCGCTTTCCCCCCCCCTTTTTCTAAGCCGCTAAGCCTTTAATAGCCTTTTAGCAGCTAATCCGCTAAGCCGCTAAGCCTTTAATAGCCGCTAAACTGCTAATAGCGCTAATCCGCTAAGACGCTAATAGGGTTGCTTCGCAAGACGAAAAAACCGCTAGACGAAGACACTCGCGGAACGGATTAATTTCGTCTTGCGAGGCACCACTGTATAAATAATTTAGGGTAGGGGAAGCAAGTGCAACGTCTCACTGCCCTTTAGCGATGGGCCTAATTATTCATATTCAGAAGCCATAGTTAACTATATGAACATGCTATATGCTTAATGTCCTTCATGCTCATAGCTGCTGTGTCAAGGCATTTTACAATGCACCTTAAGCTTCATCAGATTGCCATTCTCCTAGAGTTGGAAGCCTGCGAAGCATTCGTAGGAACACAGAGAGCCAGATCATTGGTCCATGTGGAGCCTATTTCACATATAATGGTAAACAATAGTTCAGCCCCATGAGAACAAGTCTCAGCACTTTTGGTCTTGCACACTCCTCATGAGGTATCATGTTTGCAAGAGAACCAGAAGCTTTTGCTCCTGCCTTTAAAGTAGCCAGAGCTCCTTGTTATCATCTGCCATTAAAAAACAGTCTATTCAAATAAGCCAGGACCAGACCATAGGTTGATTTGTGATCATGGATTGTTAACAAACCATGGTTGGAGGTAATAAAGTCCCCCAAATTTGGATGTAGTGTGGAGAACTCTGGTCACTTTACAAGCAGAGGTGGATGTTTCAGTTTCATCCTCCGGCATGTACTAGGAGAAAAAAGGGAAGTGCACAAGGCTAAGGTTTGTTCCTGCAGTGCTAAACTATGGGTTCATCCACACTAACCTTTTGCCCCTCACTTTCTAGGCATGGGTCTGCACTTTCCTGGTCCGTGTCTGAGCGCTTTTTTTCTTGCCTCACCACTTTCCCAAGGAAAACCCATTCTTTACCACTGAATTGGAACAAACAGCAATTTGGGTTTTCCTCCGGATTGCTGTTTGCTCCTATTCAGCACTAAAGAGCGGGTTTCGCAGGAAAAGCACCAGGACAAAAATAAAAAGCTGTCAGACCCGGACCTGGAATGGCCAGACCTGTGTGCAGAAGCGTGGAGCAAAGGTAAGTGTGGATGAGCCTATGAGCTGATGTTATATACCAAACAGGGCCTTTAGGAAAATCACTAATTTTGCAATTATGTGCATGAATGAATATCATGCATAGTAAGTGCATGTGCACTAGTATCGCATGAGTGGAAGTGTATTATAAGTGTCTGTGTTTAAAGTGTGTTTGTTTATAAATGTCTGTACCTCCTTGCATGGCTGAGTGGTACACAAGCAAATATTTTCAGGTTTCTAAAATGATAATTGATTTTGAAGATGGAGCATCAAACTCTTATTTAGAAATAAGGTTTGTTGTTGTTTTTTAAAAAATACAACAAATTCCCCCCTCCCCGATTGGAAAACTGAACTTTTTGACAAAGAGTCAAACCTTTGATCAGAGGAAAAGGAACACACTTTACAGACATTGTTAATAACTTTTCCTCCAATAAGAGGAGTGAGCTTTGCCTCAAATTATTACCAAAGCACACTTGGTCCCAGCAAAAGGCAATTACATCATCTAGTCTATGAACACAAGCAAAAGTAATATAAAGTAATAAAAAGGAAGCACAATACGAAGTAAAATCCAGACATATTAAATTCCTTAATGAATATATAAAAGAAAAAAGAAAGAAGGAAATGTGATTTGCTTTATTGAGAAAATCGCTTTTCACATTTTTAATCGATAATAAAGTTCAGACTTCCTGACTTATGACTTGATTAAACCATCCTTTCCTCCCTGAAATTACTACTTTCACTTTTTAAAGTAACTATAATAAGGGAAGAGTATTATTGTTCTATTATGTTGACTAATAGCATCCTGGACAGACTATTCTTCTGTGTGCAAAATGATGTCCCATTTCTGACTATTCAGACAGAGAAGCTTTGTAATTTTGACGAAGGAAGAATGGTCTTTTTCACTGGAGTATATAAATGTGAAACAAAGATTTCAAAGTGCATGTGGGATAAGGAAATCCTGCAGGTAATTTAGAGACATATTGCTATTTGCATTGAATTCACACTCCCATTGTTTAAGGATTTTTTTTTATTGTAAATGTTTAATGAACTATGTTCCAACTGTATATTAAAATAAATCGGACTAATAGCACCAGAATTTAATCAGTGCTTATTCTTTGGAGTATGGCTGTTTTAAGAACTAGGGCTTGTATCTAGGGATGTAGGGGGAATTTGATCCAATTCACATTTAAAGGCAAAACTACCTAATTTACAGTTTCCAAAGCAAGACATGAACCAAAACACAGCCATTCTTGGGGGGCGGGGAGGGGGGAATCTGCAGTAATTTAAATTTCGCAGTGCAGTTTTCTGACACATAACATGTACAAAAACTGGGGTAAAGTGTCCAGGGTATAAAATAATAATGAAAATACATATAAAAATGCAGTATTTTAGGGATGGTTGGATTGCAAAAAAAGAAAAAAGAAAACTGGGCATTTGTCTGAACTTTTTCTGCGATACTCAAGCACTTTGACTTGACCCCTGGAGGTGCACTCCATTGTCTCTCAAGGTAAGCCAATGCCAATAACAACAAATATATATACCCCTCACTTTCCTCCAGAGGAGCCCAGATGGCAAATATATCAATGCTAATACAAATAAAACTGGGGGGGGGGGGGAGTTCAAATGTTTATGTAAATGCACTAGATCAGGGGTGTCAAACTCAAATTCATCGGGGGCCGCATCAGCAGATTGGTCACCCTCAAAGGGCCGGTTGTATCTATAGGACTGTAAAGTGACACGGAAGTGGTCAGTATATCCAAAGTTTACCGCTCAGACTTTTAAGCAGAATAATAAGCAGACCCCCCCCCAATAAGCAGACCCCCCCTCCCCCCCACATACATCATATGTACTTACAGTACAGGAGAGAAGGGTTCAGGCAGCCATTAGATCTGTCACATCACAGGATGGCATGCGCTCAATATAAAAACAAGTGGAGGTTTCCTGTGTAGAACGGCCGGCGCTGCTAGAGGGCAGACGTTCGCTGGCTTGTAGGCTGCCGCGCATGCGCTGAAGAGGCAGCTTTCTTGTGTCAAAAAAAAAAAAAGTGAGAATAAAAGGTGAAGGCTGGCGGCCGGCGGTGGCGGCTACACGGGCCACATGACGAGGTCTGGCGGGCCGGATTCCGCCCGTGGGCCTTGTGTTTGACACCCGTGCACTAGATGATCAGAGTTCTGGTTTCCTGTTCTTAGTACATCAGGCAAGATATATGTTAGTCATTCTTCTGACATGGGGCTAGGGGCACTTACCTGACCCAAAGGGTATTCTTTAGTGAATGATTTTTCCCCTCCAAGATTAAATTTAGGAAGCAGCTGTGTGATCTCCTTGGCCATTTTGTCTCGCAGTGTGCTAGAATGCACCGATACAAGGTTTCCACAATCTTTGTAGATCAGATACAGGTTAAAGATTTACATTCCGTGCAGCTCTGCTTTTTATCCATAAATTTCACATATAATCTATCTGTATTTCTTAACATTTTCCTCCGGGGCTACTGCGTTTTTGACAGCTGACTTTCAAGATAGGAAGCAGAATTCAAGACTGAGAAGTGAGAGAAATGTCAGTCCAGGAAGCATATGATTATGCTGACTCACAGATTTTATTCTACACGGTGTACAAAGGTGCCCAATCTAATTTAAATGCAAACATAGCTTTATTATTGTGATCCAGATAATAATAAGGAGTCTCAATGTTGGAACATTATGACTTTCGGGAAGGGGAAAAAACTGACTTAGCAGTAAGCTACTGGTTTTATGTTTAGGGGTTTTTTTATATTTTCTACTAAGATTCCTTAAGCTTCTCTCAAGAAAGTCACTATCACTGGACCATTCCAGGTTTGCAGTTAGTAATACCTCACATTTCTGTTTACTTCCATCATTAGATTAATTTAAACAGCAATAAAGATTACAATATAGATTTCCCATCCCTGTCATACAGCATATGGGACCATTTACATTGTTTTAGGCAAATATATGAGAATCCTAGGTTTTTCGGATCAGCACAGAGGCAACATCTAGTTTCAACCAAGAGTGCATGTGCTTGAGAAGGGCTGGATTAACCATTAAGCAAAATAAGCACGTGCTTAGGGCATCAAGGGAAGGGGGGCACCAGATCAATTTTCCATTGCCAGATTCACCATGGACCATATGGTGCAGCTAAACCATGTTCCACGAAAAAAGGCTCCCACAATATGTGTGCCATACTTTCAGTGCAAAAAAAGGAGATTCAGCCATGCTGAACTTTATAAAATAATTTTATAAAGTCAACATTTTATGCTTTATTGTTATTTATATTTTGAACTGGATATACAGTGGTACCTTGGGTTAAGACTTAATTCATTCCGGAGGTCCATTCTTAACCTGAAACTGTTCTTAACCTGAAGCACCACTTTAGCTAATGGGGCCTCCTGCTGCTGCCGCACCGCCGGAGCACGATTTCTGTTCTCATCCTGAAGCAAAGTTCTTAACCCGAGGTACTATTTCTGGGTTAGCGGAGTCTGTAACCTGAAGCGTATGTAACCCGAGGTACCACTGTATATGGGGGCACCAAAATCTTTTAACCACTTAGGACCTCTAATGTGTCCCTGTTGAGAAGCCCTTTGGTTTAGTTTCCTTGTCAACCCAACTGGGAATAGTTCAAATAGTTCTGTGGGAGTGGAGCGGAGTGTAAAAGCAAAGCTGGATCTACCATCAGACAATGGGGGTCAACTGCCTCAGGCAGCAAATATTGGAGGGCAGCAGTGGCAGCCCATGGCCATTTTGCTTCTGTTGAATGTCTGTGCCTCATGGTCTGCTCTCTACCCCATAAACTAGTCTGTTCTAGAAGAAACTATCCTTTTGCATAACTGAAACAAGATTCAGTTGCCAGTCCGCTTCTGTATATACAGTGGAGGGTGGGGGGGATGCACCATCTTGTTCTTTGCCTTAGGCAGCAAAATGTGTTCGGCCAGCCCTTTGTGAAATTCTGAGGTGTTTGACTCTGCAGGGGAGCAAAGGAGGAAGAGAATCCCTTTTTAACTAGGTTAGGTGTGTGTGTGAAATGCAGTTGGATATGGTTGGGGAAGTAACTGCTGCTTGAAGTAAGAGGAAAATTCAGTGAGGGACTGGCCAGCCATCCTAGTCCCAGGACCTTTTTTTGAGGTGAACTGATTTATGGTCTGCTGTAAGAAAATGAGTGAGATGTAGCAGGAGAATAAATTTGAAAATGTTGTTCTCCATCTTCTTGGCCGAGAGCTCCAGCTGATAACAGAACGCTGCTGCTGGACTGTTGGTGAGGAGTTGAGATAACTCCAGTGCTTAAAGGTTTGCACTGAATGCCCTTATGCTACTAAGCCAAATTTAAGGTTCTTGTATTAATTCACTAATAATAATAATAATAACAACAACAACAATTTATACCCTGCCCATCTGGCTACTCCCAGTCACCGGTCTAGCTGCCGCATTCTGGATTAGTTGTCACTCTGGGCAGCTCCCAACAAAATATTAAAAATACAATAAAATATTGAACATTAAAAAATTCCCTAAACAGGGCTGCCTTCAGATGTCTTCTAAAAGTCAGATAGTTGCTTATTTCCTTGACATCTGGTGGGAGGGTGTACCACAGGGTGGGTGCCACTACCGAGAAGGCCCTCTCCCTAGTCCCCTGTAACTTCACTTCTCGCAGTGAGGGAACTGCCAGAAGGCCCTCGGAGCTGGACCTCAGTGTCTGGGCTGAATGATGTGGGTGGAGATGCTCCTTTAGGTATACTGGACTGAGGCCGTTTAGGGCTTTAAAGGTCAGCACCAACACTTTGAATTGTGCTCAGAAACGTACTGGGAGCCAATGTAGATCTTTCAAGACTGGTGTTATGTGGTCTTGGCAGCCGCTCCCAGTCCCCAGTCTATCTGCCGCATTCTGGATTAATTGTAGTTTCCAGGTCACCTTCAAAGGCAGCCCCAAGATATGATGCTTTAAGGACTGCCTGATTCCTTATATCCCTACCTGATCACTGAGGCCTTCAGGATAGTCACTATTGGTGGTCCCTCATTGCTCAGATTCATAGCTTTTATCCACCAGGAGCCATGGGTTCAGTATTGTGGGCCCAGTTCTGTGGAACAGCCTCCCAAGTGAGATTAGACAAGCCCTCTCCCTGTTGAATTTATGAAACCTAGCGAATACCTTTTTATTCCAACAGGCATTTTAGGTAAGTTTCTGTTTTTAGTTTTAACTGATGTTATCTTTGTTGCCTCTTTTTAACCTTACTGTACACTGCTTAGAGACTAAGGGTATATACGTTGTTGAAATAAATAAATGAGTTCTGAGAAAATAACAATATTTTTTAGGCCGAGGTAAGGATTTAGAATTGATAATCTATCAATATGATTACTGAGAAGAGGCAACTCTCAGCTGATACTGGAACTGGCACAATATGGTTTCTTTGCCTGCTTCCCTCACACTAGAAAAATGGGTCTTTCACAACCATGGTCTACTGTGGCAAAGGGGACAATCCAACCTAAGAGGCAGGGGTGCCAACTTGAATAAAATATGGGGGGGGGGGGGTATGGTAAGCCCCGCCCCACACAATCAATCATAAAATTACCACACACACACATACCACACTATGCCAATCAACTGGGGGGCGGGGCTAGCACCTTCAAATATTTTATGGAGGGGGCAAAGGGACTTCAGTCCCTAGGAGTTGGTTCCTAGGCTAACAGGCATGCAATGTCGCCAACTCCTGCTTTCCTCTTCCCCTGGCTCCCTCATCCCAAAAGGATTTCTGCCTTTAGCATATCATCAAACCAATCATGCATCTTGTTTAATTCATCACCACAATTAGCACAAAATATCAAAACACAAAGGTACTTTTAATTTTCGCACATCATGTATGTGCATCCTCTCAAAACTGGGGGGGGGGGGGACGACACAAAGGAAGAGAACAACCCAAAATAAACAGAGAATTCTGCTTGTTCTTAAAAACTGGGTGTCCTGTGATAGGTATTGCTGTTTATGTTTATTGCAATCTACTTTGTGTTTAAGAGATATGCTAACTCAACCGCTCCCTGTGTCTAATCTCTTTTTATAACCGCTCAAGAGTGTTTTCCAATTTACATTTTGTAAAAGTTTAAACCGCTTGACAAATAGTTCATTGTACTCCTGTGGCTCACTGCTGCCACTTGTTTGGAAAAATGAAAGGCAAGTTGAAAAATGCACCTTTTCCATTTTCACCTCTAATTGAATCCTCCCTTGACCCCTTTATTCCCCATGGCTGTATTTCAGGTTTTGATGATAAGAAAAAGAATTTTGTATTTGGATAATACAATTTTCTCACTTGCCTTCAGCGACCTTCAGCTCAATTTTCTCTCCCCAGAGACACTGTATATTATGGAATTGAACCAAATTCCTTATTCATAGAAAAAAAAGTTCCAATTTAATCTGAATATTCAGCATTTTACACTGGTCAGGGTGATGGATGGCATATGGAAATGCTTTTGGTTTAGGTAATCAAATGGTGGGATTCAGACTTGTATTGAAAAAATAATAATGAAGTCTATTCAATATTCTCATAAGGTGCAAAAATGCACAATACACAGGGGAAGGGAAGCTTTTTCTTATTACCTTACTGATAACATCTCCATCACAAAAAAGTACAAGCAGAAATTAAGAATTTATGTGGGTTAAAACATTTGTAAAACAGTGGCTGCTAAGAGGTTCAGGGGGAAAGTACCCTTCAAATGAATATGTACTAAAACCTGTGAACTTCTGCACATCTGCAATGATAAAAATTGGTTCATTGTGCTGATCTACATTTCCTTGAAATACATATTTTTAAAATTCTATCTTGTGAGCACAGCAATAAGTTTGTAAGTTTTGTAACCATGTTTTTTAAAAAGAGTTTGGAGACATATTTTCCCAAAGATACAACTTAAAAAAAATATAAGATGGTATAATACCCATCTTGAAAACCTACCAATGGCCCCAGGCTCCACTGACATGAAAAGAAATTATAGTAGACCTTCAACAGATGTGTTTGATGTAAAACTTACACCCAACCCCACCCATTTGTCATACTTGGCATGGAAGGTTTACTAGATTGGATCTGGTCGGCCAACTGGATCCAATCCTCCACCCCTGATGAACTCGTTTTATTTGTTGCATGGGCCTGTTCTTCATGAAATTTGTTTCTGGATTACACTTTAAATTTTTGAGGTAGTAATCCATACAAATTTGGGGGTGGGCTGGGGGACCACTATACTGCTTTGCAACCCTGAACTGTGGCAAGAGAATGTGGCAAAATACCATTGCAAACACCTTATTTTGCTCATTCAATTTGTTCCAGAGGTCCGTTCTTAACCTGAAACTGTTCTTAACCTGAAGCACCACTTTAGCTAATGGGGCCTCCTGCTGCCGCTGCACCGCCAGATTTCTGTTCTCATCCTGAAGCAAAGTTCTTAACCCGAGGTACTGTTTCTGGGTTAGCGGAGTCTGTAGCCTGAAGCGTATGTAACCCAAGGTACCACTGTATCTGGAAATAGTTTCTCTTGCACCCTAAGAACAATTCTCATTTTAAGCAAATATTCATGGTGTGTAGGTCAGTTCAGAAATAATTTTTGACTTTCTGATTAATTCCATCAGTATATTCAACCAGAAAAAAAATCCCACTGTGATTAGATGGCAGTGTATTGAACCCATAAAGGAAGAACATTCTGTCAAAAATTCTCACAGAATTTTCATCAAAAATGCACTTGGCCTAATAAACTGGGCCTCTTTTTTCTAAAATAATTTATTTTAACACTTTCTTAAAAGTACAAAGTGCCTCACAATTACAGTTGCCATCTCCTTTATCTTCACAAGAACCCTATTATGCAAAATTGTGGTGAATTGCTTAAACTTTAGTGCCCTCAAGTCACCAACAATCTTTTATAGCTGAACGCAGCCCAGGCCTAAACCCAGTATCACAGCCACAATCGTACAAAGAGCTAAGCACATTTAAGCCCAGTTCCAATGCACTTACTCATGCTTCACTCTACATAGGACCATGATCTCTGTCTAGTGAGGCTTCCTTCCCTATACTTGTGCAGCCAACACATTCACACAGAACGTTTTCATGTGTACATATTCATGCACGTTAACTCCACAAATCATCCAATGGATATGAAATATTATGCCAATATAAGCTTCCTGGAAATTCTCCATATTTAATGGAAGAATTGGCCTGGTTCCATGTTATACAGATATTAGCATTCCAATCACTACATAAACAATTGAACCAGAACTTGAAACCATATAAAAGTTGCACAGAGCCTACATTTTTAAGTGGTTTATTCAGTTAGTGGAACTGCTTCACAATCACATACTGTTTCATAAATGATGCAATGCCTATATTATTTACTACCTGGGATTTACACACCTTTTTTCTAATATTTTTATTCCTCTTTATTGAATTCAATTGCTGATCTCAATCTTCCTGGGTCAGTCTGAAATCAATGGCAGGGCTATTTGCATAGATTAGAGCTCTTGTGTTTTGGAAATTAAGATCCTGCCAGCACATTGGTCTACAATTGCAACTACTACCGTCTCACACTTTCTCTGTTTGCAAGATAGAAAGATAGAAGAAAAAGCTATTTCTAGAATAATGTTGCTGGAAGAGAAAATGATTGGCTTCTCTCAGACTGAAATAAAGCAATTTTATATACCTAGTTTACTTTCTCAAGTATTACAAAACACACACACACATACACAGGAATGCTGCCGGTCACTACTGTATAGGATAAAGCAAGTGGCTATATCCAAATGATTAAAGAAAAGCAAGAAGAGATGAAGGGAAGGAAACAGAAAGAAAATGAAAGCTAACCAGTTTCCCTGATTTAGGATGTAGCAAAGAATTCTGGTTAGTTACAAAGCAGAAGTTTCCAACCTCTTCCTTGCAGTTAGGTCAGAGGCAGAAAGGGAGCCAGGGAGTCTGAAGCTCACTGCTACTCATACACATTAATGCTAAACTATAGTTCAAAGATGCATTTAAAAAGAACTAATACTCCCATTTATTTCTGCTAGCAATTCCTTCATACTAGCATGGAAAACTTAATCTATAAATTACTTCCAGTTGTGTATCTTCCGTAAGAAACAAAAATGTAAAAGATCATTAAACACCAACATAAAAAACTGGCAGCACAGAGGAAAAAGAAATCCCTGGCTGGCTTAATGCAGGTATCCAGGCCTTCCTTGCTGTCTGTGGTTTTGGTTGTTGTTGGTTTTTTGCTCAGTTTAAGAAAAAACGCTCAGGGAAGTAATAAAAAGCTAGTGTTGTTGATTTATTTATTTTTTTAATGAAGGAACATATACAGTGGTACCTCGGGTTAAGAACTTAATTCGTTCCGGAGGTCCGTTCTTAACCTGAAACTGTTCTTAACCTGAGGTACCACTTTAGCTAATGGGGCCTCCCACCACCACTGCTCTGCCGCCGCACAATTTCTGTTCACATCCTGAAGCAAAGTTCTTAGCAGAGTCTGTAACCTGAAGTGTCTGTAACCCGAGGTACCACTGTATCAGATTCCTTTAGCTTTGCCCCAGGATGTGTGTGCTAGTTTGAGTGGACAAACGGCAGGAAGGATTAAGCAGCCCTGCCACTTCTGTGCTCAAGTTGCCATCTGCCCACAGCGCTTTTCGTTTTTTAGAAAGGTTGAGAAATTATGTGCGCATTACCCACAAAATATTGTTTGACCCTTAACATGCCACTGAAATTAGCATCTCCTGTTGGAATGGATCCATGACAGGGAAATCACACCTGCTAAATTCTCTTTGGCATGAACCCGGCAAACCACTTGGCAAATTGCTACTCACACAACCCTGCCACAACATCACATTTCTCTGCAGAGCTAGACGAACAGTCAGTCAACAAAGGATAAAGCTGCTGGCAGGCCTGTCCACAGTTTGCTGCAGCTGCTAATGCTGAATACAATTTTACTAAATCCCTAAATATTCAGATGATTTACAAATAACTTTGTTGTACTGATAATACGAGAATGTGACTCGGTGGCAGTCAACAGGCAGACTATTTGCAACAGACTCTTAAGAGCTATGTTGTAAATAGTACCTAAACCAGAAAAGCAAACCGTCAAGTTGAAAAGCAATTCACAATTAAATCCTGCACCATGATTTCCTGATGCTGCAGCAGTTGTAAAATTTTCAAGTCAATTATCCCATTTATATCTTTAAATAAACAGCAACGAACTAGAGAATGAAATGAAGCAACTCAAGTTCATCCGAACTGCATTTTCCTCCAAGGTGGGTAGCATGTATACCAAGTCAGCATTGTTCACATTTTTGTGTCTGCATACGATGCTACTTCTGGATGGCATATGATCTGTAGCTAACCATTCTAATTCTATTTTTGGTAGACAGCTGCAAGAGAGGTTAAAGTGTGCTGATTTGCTGATGTGGGCAAGTTGCCAAACTATTTGAATTAGCCTCCCACCCTTTATACGAAAAGCAGGCATAGATCTGCCATATATGAGCATCCTGAAGCTAGCTGTTCCCAATTATTGTGTTCTCTAATATTAAAATGTCATACATGTATAGGATATGAGCCTATGCTGGCTCATCCATGGAATGTTGAACAGATACTGTAGATGGCTCAACAAGGAAATGTAGAGAGGGGTTTGGGGTTTTTTTTAATGATGTTAATGAGTTTCTATTATGATAAAGACTGCATGTTCACAGTGTGTATTTAATATATAGGCAGAGCATTCCTAATTCCCTTTAAGGAGGGGGGAGCTCCAAGGTTACAATGCACCCAGAGACCACAGGTTCTCTATTGCCTCCTCCTTTCTGTATACACCATGTGACATGCATCTTTGCAGAAAGGAGGATGGTCAAGATCCAATGGCCCTTCTGCCTTCTTTCCTTGGAGTTTAGGATTTCTCCCTATAGCTGCGGTCCTATATGCCTGAGAGTAAGTACTATTGTACTCAGGGGGCCTTACATGTATAGGATAATGTTACAAGGTCTGTCTTCCTTGGCAGTTTAGTAGCTTCCTTTCCCCGAATTGCTTAGTGTTTGTACATTATCATTTGATTTCTGTCACCCTGTATACAGTAGTACTGGACTGAGAGCTTGTGCAGTTCAGTCACACACAGAGGAGCGAAGGGAGATTCCACATGCCTGAAATGTTATATATAAAAGCAACCACATGGATAGCTGTTTAGCTAATCACTGAATGACAGCGTCTCCTATTAGAAGACCCTTGAGGTTTTATCACATGCTTTCTGCTACTTTGGATGGCTGTTGTTGAAATATGATGTACATGAGCTTCGTTTTTTCATTTTTGTTGAGAAAGATACAGTTGAGAAAGATACAGCAACAATCTATTCCATACACTCAAATCATGAGTCTCGTTATGTGGTTGCAATATTTACAGTAAACTTCCAGGGACATCCCTACTATTAAAGACAAAGTGAAAGTGCCTTAAGTGGAAGGCCTTGGGAATACCATTAGAGGGCACCAAATTGTCAAATATTTGCACTTTATGCACTGGGAAGGGAACCCTGCCCCCTGTGAAGGGCCAAACACTCTATCCTTTCCCTATCAGCCCACTTGGTTTCTGGCAAATTACCCTCCCACTCAGCCAACATAAAGCAGTCAGAAGAGGAACCCCCTCACTCTCCTGAAAGAATTCCCTAGTCACCAGGTGAGTGGTCAAACACAAGTCTGAGATGCATTTCTGTAGTAATCTTTACAGCAACCCTATAGGTTTCAGCAATGTTATTATCCTGGTCTTTCTGTCTGGCCTCTGGCCTGTCCTCAGGCCGCCATCCTCCACGACTGGTCCTGCTTCACACTCTCTTAGAATGTGTTTTGCCTGGATGAAATGTGTCCTTGAGCTCTGATAATGGCATTCGCTTGCCCATATGAATGAGAGACAGATTCTTGTGAGTGTGAGTAGAAACTAGTCTAGTGTACAAAGGTTGTTATTAGTAGTAACAGTAGCAGCAGCAGCAGCAGCAGCAGCAGCAGCAGTATATTCACCCTTTACCCACAAGCCCCAGGGCAGTTACAACATAAAATCACAACATAAAAACACAAAATACATAATAAAAATTAAAACAAAAGCAATCCAAAAACCACTCCCCATTGGATGCCAATCAGCCAGAGGCCTGGTTAAAGCAGAACATTTTTGCCTGGCACCTAAAGGTGTGCTGTATAAAGAAAGCACTAGGCGAACCTTTCTAGGGAGAGCATTCCACAAATGGGGAGCCACCGCAGAAAAGGCCCGTTCTTGTGTTGCCACCCTCCGACCATCAATTTACATTGATTGTTTCACCTACATTTGCCTTCCTCTCCCCACACATCCCAGCCATGTCATCTTGGAAAGGTTGTTTCTTTGGCTGAAAAAAGATTTCCTATCCCTGCTGTAGGCACACCTCAGCATCATCAGCATCATTTTATTTGTATGCCGCCTTTCCATAGTTGAAACTATGCTCAAGGCAGCTTACAACATGACAAGATTTACATAATTACAAACATAACAGAAGTCATGAACAATAAATAAAACACATCAAAAAGTGCACAACCAAATGGAAACAATTTCCACATAAATCATAAGATCTAAAACTAAAGATACAACATGTCAGGCACTAGCTAGGTTTGTTAGATCCGCCTGAACTCAAAGAGTGGCCTAGATGCTCAACACTCTCCCACACCAGTCTTTCAGGGAAACCTGTCTGGTATGCCAATCTCTTCATCAAGGTTTTCTTGCTGAGCTTTTGAGGGACTTTGAGGTTCCCTACAGTTCAGTTTAGAAATCAATGGCTTAAGACAATGCCGTTAGCTCTTGTCCGAAATGAGATATCGATTCGGGACTTAGACCTCACTGTGTTACAAATGCATTTTGCCAGTTCACTTGTATTAATGGTCACCACCATGCAAATACAGACATCACTTTACATTTGGTCCATGATTGGATGGCAAACACTAAAACTGTAGCTTTTCACAATATGGAAACTGAAGCACAAGAGATCAAATGGGAAAGGGTTCTCAAAAATGTAATTGTTCTGTAGACACTTAGTAGGTGGCTTATGTTGTGCATCATATAACTGGACTATTTTTTGCCTGGCTCCACCTCTCCTCTCATCACACGTACCACGTTCTGCTCAATTTACAATCCCTCAACATCCCTATGGCAACTGCAGCAGCTGTTTACATGGCAACGCAATAAGAAAATATTTAATGTATTTTTAACTCCACTTTAATGGAATTTAGCAGCTGGATACACGATGGCGAGTCAGCACCATATGACTGAGACAGCTAGCTTTTTCACCTCAGCCATCAGTACACTCTTAGGGAACTATGCTCCACAAGCCAGGAGTTATTGTTGGGTGGATATCCTTAGAACACGACAATATCCACACGTAGCAGAAAGCTACAGCACACATTGGGATTTGGTGTGCACCCCAGTCCAGTTTTCATACCATCTGTGATATGAGAGACTGTATACAGTTCCCTGTCTTTCAATACATCTATGGCCCCATAATACACTCTGTGTAGGGCTGCATTTGAAAAGTGCTCAAAACTCAAATTAGTATAAAATCCTCCAGCCAGACACTTTTGATTCCATCATGCTAATTTCGTGTGACCTGCACTGGCTGCTGGTTTGTATCTGGACTCAGTTCAAGGTGCTGTTAACCTTTAAGGCTCTAGATGGCTTGGGACCTGGGGACTTGTATGTTCCTTCCCACATGCTCCAATCCTCGTCTGAGGCTCCGATCCAGATCCTTTGACCTTATGAGGCACAGCTGACAGCAATCAGGGCTAGGGCCTTTTCTGTGGTGGCACCCAGTCTATGGAATACTATACCCCTGGGCTGTTTAACAAGTCCTTTGACTAAATTCATTCATTTTTAGTGGTTAGCTGCATTTGAATTATTACTTCAAAGAATCCTGGGGCCTGTAGTTTACCTCTCTCAGAGCTGTAACTCCCAGCACGCTTAACAAACAACAATTCCCAGGTCTCGGGTGGGTGGGTGTGCTTAAAGGAATAGTGTATAAACAGCTCCTAGCTTAAGATGAATACCAATACAAGTTGTATGAATTTCAAGCTAGTTTTTCCTTCTCCCTTCCATCCAGGACAATGAAACTATGGAGAACACATTTTGTGACATTTTGGTTGATATTAACAAGGACACTGCCATACTATGTATTTCGGAACATAATCACGAAATCACATTATTAAAGACTTGGGCATTTAGAAAACACCATAGAAAAATCCATTTTACAGATCGGCAGAGAATCTGTAGTCTGAAATACATCTGCGAATCCATAGCAGAGAACTCAAAAAGCCCCTGCAGAGCGGTCAAGAAAGTGAGCCAGTTTTCACATAAACACCCACCCATATATCCGTCAACCATTCAGACCCGCCCCTCCCCCGCGGCAGTAAGCAGCGGGCAGGCTGCGAGCGCTTTCTTTCTTCGCTCCGCGGCGCGAGCGAGCAAGCCAATCAGGCTGCTCCGCTGCCCGCCGTCATCACAACGGCGATTTCGATTTCGCCGCCTCGCTGGCGTGCGCGTGCGCGCACCCACACGCCCTCCTCCGTTACCTGGGCTCATTTGCCCCAGAACGCATGCGTGCCCAAGGCGCGCATGCGTAAAAGAAGGGGGAGATGGGGGAACCACTTAAAAATAACGAACTTTTTAAAAGGACGACCGAGCGGGGGCGGGAAAAGCAGTTTTCGTTTCTCTGGGCCACACCGACGAGGGAGGAGTGGGGGGGGGGACAGACTCCTGAAAACCGGCCGGGCTAGACAGTCAGGTAGCCACCCTGAAAGGTGAGTTCACTTCTTGGAGCCAAACGCCTCACAAGACACACCTGTTGCATCTCCTCACACATTGGCGGTGGGCGGGGAGGGATGCAGGCAGAGGTGGCCACGGCTGTGTTGCGGATAAAATAAACACTGGGCGAATGCAAAGTGCAAGGAGGCTTTTTTTTAAAGGTGGACTTCAGTCCTCGGAAAGCCTCGGAAATATATTCACCTGTAACCACGTAGCCCAACGTATTCGGTGCTTGGCTTACAGTCGCCCATGTGTGTTATCCGAAGGTTGGGTGGCTTATTAGCCTTGGCGGCCTTTTCCTGCCCCCGTCTGTTTCCAGCAGTTGTTCAGCAAGGGGAAGTTTTGGGCTCGCATCAAGCGGGAAATTGTTAGGTTTCCCTGCCCGTTTCCCATCTGCTAAAGGCCTGGCACCCAAACAGAAGA
This sequence comes from Podarcis pityusensis, assembly GCF_964106645.2. Taxonomy (NCBI): domain Eukaryota; kingdom Metazoa; phylum Chordata; class Lepidosauria; order Squamata; family Lacertidae; genus Podarcis; species Podarcis pityusensis. The sequence continues at coordinate 72,849,863 of NC_138027.1, forward strand.
GAGTCGCCCAGGTGGGAGAGGTTCAGGTACTTAACACACGATGAGTTTGTTCTTCAAAAACTCACTGACAAATCCTTAATCCTTAAAACTAAACAGGAATAAGCATAAATAGGTGCAAAAACTATTTATTCCTTGATCAGTATGCCTTAATCTGTTATAAGGATGTGATGTTAACTTGTCTTTTAGAAAGAGAGGAGGGATTATTTTATTTCTTTCAGAAAATGTGTATACCGCTTGATTGTAAAAACAACAACCCTCAAAGTGCTTTACAAATGATAAAACCTTAAAATTGAGGGGAGGGGAAACAACTCTACTTTAAAACAGACAAAAGTTAAAATACTAAAACAGATTACAATTACCTCAACTTTCTAAGCATAGTGATTCTTCATGATCTTAGACCTATTCCATTTTTCTCCCTTGGTGTTTCCCTAATATGTTCTCAAATGAAATATCTTTACATTGAAATTTTGTAGCCAGGTCAAACCTTTTTTGCTTGTGGTCTGAGGCCTTTGCAAAAATTCAAACAAAGATATATAATAAGTCATATTTATAAATAAAAACGTATTATGCTATGTATGCTATGTATTATGCTATGCATGTTAAACACACTCAGTATAAACCAGAATCAAGGATAAAAAGGAATAAAATAAAGGATAATAAAACCATCACACCAGGGCATCATCATTACTGTTTATACCTATCTCTGAAATCTCTCCTACACTAATACTTGTGAAGCAGCCAGTGCAAAAAGGGTCATGAGAGATGAGTTAACCTGGCTTCCAAGTGAGAAGTGGTAGGTTGGGAAGCTGTATCAGTGGCAAGGGCATGAATGCAACTCCTTGGGTGCATATCCAGTATGATTGGTGGTTATTTTATGTTTTAATTGTATTCATGGTGTGTTTGTTGTATATTTCTTTGGTATTAATATGCTTCTCACTGCTTTATGTTCCTTTGACCCAAAAAGCAGAATATAAATGAACGACAGCATTACATCAGAAGTTCTGAAGAAATACTGTGGGGTTTTTCCAGGAAGTAAGGTGGAAAACTCTAGAATCTGAATTGAGAACTGCAGCCATTTTGTTGAGGCATAAAACAGAGAAAGGGAGAAAAAATGCCAGTTCTGAAGCCTGTAGTAAAAATGAAAGTGGACGAACTCTTTTTGCGCTGGTTGAGTGATGCCTCAACTCAGGTGATGCTCAAGGACTGCTTAAGAAGTATAACTAACAAGGAGAAGATTGAAATCGGTAGTGGTGATGCTGGGAACAATGAACATATTCTTGGCCATATAAATTGTGTCTCGAAGCAAAGCATGCTGGGGAATTTGATGTCTACTTTGACTCCTACAAGCCCTCCTCATCTATCTACTGCTCTCCCACTGGGGACGCCAACAAGCCCAAGGAGCTTTTCTAATATTCGAGGTAAACGCAGATCTTCAAGCACCAAAAGTGTAAGTGGTTTTTGCTATTTCGGCAGGTAAGCCCATTTAAGATAAGCTATGAATGTTTGCTTTATAGTACTCACCAATTTTTGTCATTTTGGACACAAATAAGGGCTGTAAAGGTTGATTTCATCTGCTGTGAGCTACACATGGTTTACTAGTGCAATGAACATTTAACCCCAAATCAATAATAAAATGTCCTTGTAGGTATCATAGAGTGCAAGAATCTTCTTTGTTTTTGAAAAAAATATCAGCCTTTTAAAATAAAATCTAGAGGTGACTTGAGCATGTCGGTCTGTAGGAAATTCCATACAGCTGTTTTTCCCCATTATAAACTGGAAATGAGGGCTCATCCAGATTTTCACTTGTCCTGCTGCATTCCCCCTGGGGAAACCTGATCTTTACCAATGAATTGAACCAAAGGTCAGTTGGGTTTTTTTGCAGATTGATGTGTGCTCCAATTCAGCTCTATAAAGAGCACATTTTCCCTGGGAAAGCAGTGTAGCAAACTGAAAAGAGCTGCTCAGGCCCGTACTTTCTAGGCATGGGAAAAGCAGAAATCATAAAAGTATCTTATGGGGGAAAATAGTGACTATTATGTGTATTTGGTGTTACTACAATTGGTTTTGTAACAAACAATAGAAGTGACTTTTAAGTGCTCAACCCTATAACTTGTAAACATTTAGGTAGTGAGGTTGTGGGGTATCGGCAGTTGTTCCAGCATATCACTAGCAGACATGGAAATGCTTATGATGAATCACTAATATGAAATAAGTTTCATTGCTGATGGCAGTAGCACTGAGTTGCTTCCAACTGAACCTTACTCAGACTAGGTTAATTTCAATGGGTCTAACTGTCATGTTTATTAACACCAATGTGTCTGCTCTTGAGCAGAGCTAGCGTTGACTTCCACCTATTGTATTGGCTGTCTCTCAGGCCTTGTCTTCTGTCTTCCTTTATTGTTATGTTGAACTTCAGTTTTTTACACTCTTTTACACTCTAGCAGAGCAAAGAACCTAACAGCTGTGGCAGTATTCAGAATGCCATGCAGCTGATACCATTTCCTCAGTTCCTTCAGATATGAGCTATTTATAGCCTGTGAATTTATTTATTTATTGTAGTTGTCAGCACTTGCTCCCTTGTATGGCACCTTGCATCAGCTGTTAATGGTCTCTGTCTAGTGAATAGCATACCAGGCATCACTGATGGTACAGAACCACAAGCATGGCCTCATTAGTGACTTTGTTTGTAATGAACGTTCTTTGCTTGTTAGGGCTTCCTCCATTCACGAAGGACTTCAAATAGTGCGGAATGCTGTAAATGAAAACCAGAATTAGAGCTTATTTTATTACTATGTCTACTGCTTCTAACTGTAGTATTCACATATTAAGAATGATACACTGTGAAATATCCCGAAACACTCTTTGAAATATGAAGTGGACTGTAGTTTTGATATTTATCTTGTAAAAGATCAGTATGATGATGATTTTATGTAGAGCATTTGTACCCCAATCTTCAACTAAAAGGGTTCCCAGGATGGCTTACATGCAGTCAATAAAAACAAGGCTGTTCCTGCCTTAAGGTTTACAATATATAATATAAAAAAGCAACACACAAGGGGGAAGGGACAGGAAAGGAAGAAGAAAAATCAAACTCAAGTAAAGGTAAAGGGACCCCTGACCATTAGGTCCAGTCGTGGCCGACTCTGGGGTTGCGGTGCTCATCTCACTTTATTGGCCGAGGGGGCCGGCGTACAGCCTTCGGGTCATGTGGCCAGCATGACTAAGCCGCTTCTGGCGAACCAGAGCAGCACACGGAAACACCATTTACCTTCCCGCCGGAGCAGTACCTATTTATCTACTTGCACTTTGACGTGCTTTCAAACTGCTAGGTTGGCAGGAGCAGGGACCGAGCAATGGGAGCTCACCCTGTCGCGGGGATTCGAACCGCCGACCTTCAGATCGGCAAGTCCTAGGCTCTGTGGTTTAACCCACAGCGCCACCCACGTCCCTCAAACTCAAGTACTAGTTCTTAAACAGTTGTTTTTATATTTAGCAACTGACCAGTACTCTATGTTATAAGCTGACAACCAGTTTCATAATGCCACTTTACTTTCTAGGGCATGGGTGGGGAAACTGTGACGCTCCAGGGTGGCTGCAAGAGTACTTTGACATAGAACCCGCAGTTCGCACACTGTCTTGTTGCGTGGGGGCAGGGAGCAAGGCCAATATTTGATCAAATTTTTTTTAAAAAAAATTCTAACCCACCTCTTAAGGTCCTGAGGAGAAACAGTAATTTGGAAAAATATAATCATATCTAGCCCCAGCCAATAGAAAACTACTTAATTTTTCTCTCTCTCTTCCAATGAGCTTGTCCCGGAAACAATCAATACCAAAAATGTGTCTCCATTTTCTCCTTCAGTTTATATGCTGATGGTTTGAATGGTAGCAACAGTCCTGATAGCACCTTGTCTAGTTCTGGTATTGCAGATATCTTGACAAAGTGCTAGGGTGCTGCTGGGCTAGTGGAGGCTGCTATGAAGCTGCAAATGGTGCAAATTAGTGTGATAGTACAGTTTGTGAGCATTCAAAATGTAATCTCTTGGGAGTAAAACCTGCTGATTAGTTACAGTATTCTTGTAAGCATTGAGGGGCTTATGGGAGGAAAATGCAAAGGGGGAAAATACACAATTGGAGCATGTTTGTGTAAGTATAGAATGGATATAAGCATATTTCCCATATGCAGTATTTATAAGCACTACATGTAATCAGTCCCTATTCCAGCTATTTCCATGTAATCATACATTCACTTAAGATATTTAAAAAGGCTCTTGGAGCAACTTACAAACATCAGTACTAAAACAGTCTCCACTGTCAAAATTACAACCTAAACAAGACATAACACACAAGGAGGGGATACAGTTGCACTGCTTATAACAGTTATATAGCTCTGTCTATGCAGTTTTGGCTGTTTAGAAAGGAAGCAGCTCCTTGCTAACGTCAGTTGCAGTTCTGACATTGCACAAAGCTTCTAATTGTTGTGTATATATCTCTTATTTGGCTTGTATTTCCTTAACCTTTTTGTCACTTTGATAATTCCCAGTTGTTCTCATAACTCTCTAATTAGATATGTTGGGTTTATGGTTCATCTTCCATGCTTTTGTATTAAAAAAAAATCTAGCTAATTTCAACCCCAGCAAGATCTGCACGCGCGCACACACACACACACACACACCCACACACACCCTGCAATGTTTAGGCTTGGAATAAACCTTCCATTGGAGACAACGCTTTTCCCCCAAGCCCAATTGCAATGAGAGAGGGAATGATTAATTGTTACCTCCCTACTTGGGACCCTCAAAGTTGTCCCTTCCCTGTTACAATTAGGCTTGAAAGAAGCCTTTTTTAAAAAGCCAGTGGATGGGCTTTTTCAAGCCTAATATCAATGGAGGAAGGATGGGTGTGGGGGGGGGGGACCCTGCAGGTGCCAAAGAAGACCTCTGCAGACACACATGTGTCAATGGGTACCATACTGACGACTTGCCCTGTGCCATATCCAGTTGAGAAGAGTGACAGGAAGCATTTGAGTTAAACCTTGAAGGAGAGTGTTAGATTGGGAGAACTGTTCTGGCCATGCTCTTCAAACTAAGGATGGTGGATACTGAGCCATAAATAAGTTTGCGTTTAATTAAAAAATTTCATCCCAGTGGCAATGGGAATACATACCTTTCTTATGAAATATAGCTTATGTGAACAGTTGTCTTCAAGGGCAAGCATCAGATTCCTCCTGCTAATCATCTTGCTAAAAATAGATTTTCTATTCTTAAAGATACATGTTTGCTATCCCTGTTCATCATACTAAAGAGATCCCAGTGTAAGCAAGAAAAACTGTTGTATATCCACAATGAGGGCGACAAAGCACAAGTGGTAAGCCAAGACAAACTTTGGTTATAGCTCATGGTTTGTTTAGAGCAATACAAACCTTGAGTGTGGTTTCAGATGTAAACTGGCTTAGCTCCCAATAGCAAGGCAGGAGTGAAGCAGCCACAATTTTCTTGTTGTGCTCCAGCACACTTGATTATTCATGCTACACTATAGTTTGCCATAGCATTACAATCAGGCCAGGCCATAGTATTGCAAATGTTTAGGATTGTGGTTTGTTTTTATCAACTTCTAGAAATTAGGAAAATTACATTTTCTAGATGCTGGTTGAATCCAAAAGGTTCTTTGAACAATCAGGGTGAGGGTGGGTGTGTCGACAATTCTGCTGATTTTCCACCCAGCTCTTGCCATTCTGGAGGGGCCCCAAGCAGATTTATAAAGGAGGACATAAGGGCTACATCAGGAAGAAGGAATAAAGTCCCATTGTATTAGCAGAACATTGCCTATGGTTCTTAAGTGCTAAGACATAATTTGTTTTTTTCATAATGTATAAACCATTGTACTTCCAGAGAATACTCCAAGCAGTGTACAGAAATAGAATTTAAAACACAATACTGTTCATAGAATTGTTGAAACATAAAAACCAAGACATTTTTTTAGAAGGCTTGAGAGAAAAGAAAGGTTTTCAACAAACATATACCATGTACTTCAACTTACCAAACTAGCATCTTCTATTCATTACTCTATTTCATATAGAGTCCTTTACATAAAGGAAAGCTGTGCTTGAGCTTCTAAAACGCAGGAGTCCTGCTAGGGGAATGGATATTATTATTATTATTATTATTATTATTATTATTGTTAATTCTTACTTGATTAACGTACAACCACTTGTTTTGTGGGGCAGGGGGATAATATTGCTATGACTGCACTTCTGGTTGTGTGCAATTGGTTGGCCCTGTTCTAAATAGTGTCTACATAGTATGTTGGGCATTCTCTGCTCATGTTCTGCAATTCTGGTGCACTCAGCTTTTAAAGCTGCACAGAAGTATTATGTGTGGCTTTTAAAAAGCTGACTTTGCATTCCAGGCTTCCATTCCCTAAATTGCAATAACTCCATGGAAGCAGCAGAACAGAACGTACAGGAAATGGTTCTGACGCTATAATTAAAGTGAGGCTCTGAAGGCCAAAACTGCAAGTTTTCCAGGGCAATCCTATACATGTCTATTCAGAAGTGTTACTTATATTAAGGTGGTACCTGTGCAATTTATTATAATATAGTTCCCCCCCAAAAAAGCTTTATATTCAGTAAAGACATTTTTGAAAGGATTAGTTTAAAAACATGACAGATTATTTATGATGAATTACCTTGATATGTCTATGTCTTGATTTATGTCTATGCTTAAAAGCAGGCATTGAGGAAACTATGCAGTGTTAGAAACTGAGATATGAAAGCTAGGAGCTACCCGGTATGTGGCACCTTAAGCCTAGGTTATGGGCGCAACAATGCAATGTCTAGGCACTAAAGCTGAAATGAATGAACTGCTGCTCTTAACTTCAGCCACTTTTGTCCGTTGATTTGTCTTGCCAATGCTTGCATTTCTTAGTTTTTTCTTTTTTCTGGTAAAGTTTTTCTGAGTTCTTTCTGTGCCTCCAGATAGGATATTCTTTGGTCTTTCATAGATTTACCGGTAATTCCTTTCCTTGGGATGCCGACAGAGAGTATAGAACCCAGGTGAATTCTCATCCACACTGAGTTCTTCTGTGAATATTTCCCTCCCATTTCTTGGCTGTTTTGTGTTAGATATCTGTTGGAAGGAATCCGGAATTATCTGCCTACCTGTGTGATTATCATATAATTTTGAGCATAATGCCATTTCCTTCAGTGTGAAAGTTGACCTTAAAGGGACCTCTTTTTAAGGTGTCCCCTCCCTCCCTCCCTCCCTTGCCAGAGATGCTTCCTGTGGGTGTAATAGTGAGGAGACATTGTTAGGGTTCACTGAGGAGCGTTTCAGGCCGAATCTCTGGGTCTGGCTCTTTAATGATATTTTGCAATTATAATTTATATACACAGACTGATGTGCAGGCTTGCTACAAAATATTGCCTGGCTTTATTTATTTCAATACATTTGGATCCCACCTTTTATCCAGGGAGCTTAAGGTGGCATACATGGTTCTCTCCCTCTCCCTATTTCATCCTCACAACAACCCTGTGAGGTAAGTTAGGCTGAGAGGCAGTGACTGGCCCAAGGTCACCCAGGGAGCTTCATGGCAGTGTTAGAAACTGAGATATGAAAGCTAGGAGCTAAATGGCACCTTAAACCTAGGTTATGGGCACAACAATGGAGTGTCTAGGTGCACTTTTTTAATAACAATACAAAGCTAAAAATGAATGAACTGCAAATAAAATATTTTTTATTCATTTTTCATATGGTCCAATCCTTCCCCTGCCCACCCCCCTAATATTCTTAAAAGGGTCTCTTCTTCAGTCTTCATGGATTAGCTGGAAGTGGGGAGGCAGAAAAAGTTCTTCCTTTCCTTCCACTCTGCAGTTTTAATCTGAAATCTTAGATGCAGTACTGCGCCCAGAGCTCAGAAACTGCTAGCACTAATTAAATTCCCTGTTGCAAAATGTGCATAGCACAATGGGAGTTTTGAACACTGGTTCAAAATGTCACAATTGAAAAGGACCTTTCTCTTGTCTTCACCAGCAGACATCTGTCAGCAGAAAGATGGCAAGAAGGGTCTAGAAGTTGAGTGAGATTTTTAAACAGGCAAATATGCTTCCTTCTGGAAGCAAATTCCAAAACAACATGTTTTCAAAATCCTCAATATCGGGTTATCTGTGTGAAAAATATTGGTGCCTAAAACTGACCACTCAAACCAATTGTGTGTGGGAAAAGAAGTAGTTGATTCAGCTCCCTTTCTGGGCCTGATGAGATGCTATGTATTCTACCAGCCTCTCCCCCTGTCAAGGAGAAACTAGAAGCAGGCATCAGGATCACAGACTCTTTTCTATGCCCTCACTGCAGGGAGACACAAACCTCCAAATTGTGGTTACAGTATTTAGTTGCAGGCTCTTTCTCAACATTAGGTTTTCTCCTCTAGGTTTTAAAACCCTTGACACTCTCTTTGCTATGATGGATCTGTTTAGACGACAAAGATAACACAACATGCATCACCCAGGGAGGGTTTCCTTTCCCTTCCTAAACAGGGAGCTAGCTGGCCTTTGATAGACTTGTCTTTTCCTGCCTATTGCACTGCCATTATATGGAAATGATCAAGCAAGATAATCCCACAGTTATATTAGTTTGCTGGAGAATGAGAGTGACATAGTTTTTCTTGAAGTTTTTTTGATTTTTTCAGAAGAATTAGCAGCTGCTTTCCAGTTACTTCAATAACTCATATTCTGCTCAGCAGGATATAATTGAACAGGCTGTACCTTCGACAACTTTTCATTGAACATAAGGAAAGCCTTAAAGTTTGTTTTGTGTGTTAAATTCTTGCTTTTACAAGCTACTCTTTTGGATTAAGTGAAATCTCACTGTCTGCTAAAGCAATACAGTCACCCTGCAACTTAGAAGCATTTAAGTTGTGTACATTCAGCTTTACATGCTTGACAATTATTTTTTTTAATTTTTAATTAGAAAGAGGGCATGTGTCAGGGGCAAAAAGACTTTGGCAGCCCCATTGAATCCAATGTATTCTGACTACACACACTTGCAGCTTTAGGCACGATCTCCAGAATGTAACCCCCATGTAAGTTGCAGGCTTACTGTATAGGGATTGGAACCAGATCCATTCTGGTAGTATTTTACTCTTAAGTCACAAATCTCAGCTATGCTTGTGTATATGCTTGCCAATTTGCTCCCCTTTCAGAAAGCTAAACTGTTCTTCCTGGCAGGGCTATCCCCATTAGCCAACCGCCTAGGATGCCAGCATTTCAAAGTTGTCTCTCCCAGTTATGCTGTTGGAGAGAGAGCCACTGCCTGTACTTTTGGCTGAGGTGAAGGCACACAGACTCATCTCCTTGGCTGGGTGATATCCCTTGCATTCCAGGGGACACGATAGTGATCCTTCTGATCTTGATCAGCTGTCCAAGACATAGACACAGTTGTAAAGGAGAGGAAGTAAACAAGCAGCAGACAGTAAAAATGAATATGAGAAAGTACTGAATGGAATCTTCACAGTGTTCAATTGGGGCAGCCCTGCTCCCCACATTCAATTCTTCCCTCTAATGCAAGGCTTCCAACTGGAAAAAAACATTGGTTCCTCTTTTCTCCCTTTGCCTTCTCCTTTGCCTTCAAACGTTGCCCTTCAGAAATCCAGCCGCTGCATGTCTCAGATATCCCTCCCACCCATGCCTCTCAAACTATTTTCACTTGCCTCCTGTGATTTCTTCTCCACATCTCCTTTCCCACCTAATTTCTAACTTCCTGGCCTACCTGGATGGTAAATGCTTCAAGTCTTTTATACTGAGCCCTTTGCTTTGAGAATCTTGCCTAGTAACAGCAACATTCTAAACTTCCAGAGACTAACATTGGGCAGAATAATGCCTTTTAAATAAAAACTACACCAAGCATACTGGACATTTTCTTTGACCTAACAACAAACCATTTCCCCTAAGAAAAGAAAAATATTTCCAGAAAACCAGCAAAGTGTATGCAAGAAAAGGCACAGCACCTTTCAACATGCTAGTGACTTTCATCAACTGCTCAACCCATTCAAAATAATTCATTTCATACCCTGTCTAACCAAAATTGGCATGAACCATCCTCAAACATCTCTCTCTTACACTGTAAAGTTTCAAATCAGTCCATTGAACCATTTTCTAACTAGAAGCCATAGAAGCTATTCCCTCCCTGATTTCTCATTATATTAATGGAATGTGATTCAGCTGACTCACTCTTAACATCAGGCCATCACTGATCTTACATAAGAACAGTGCTGCTGCATCAGGCCAGGCCTATTTATTTCACCTTTCTGTTCTCATAGCGGCTAGACAAGTGTCAGTTGAAAGGTTACAAACCCATGATCAGAATAGTTCTCTCCTGCTTGTGAACCTCAGCAACAATCATTATCTACCATAAATTTATATAATCCTCTAAAACCATTCAAGTTTGTAGCCATTAGTACATATTGTGGAAGGGAATTCCATAGTTCAAAATGTACCTATGAAGAATTGCTTCTAGTCCTGAGTCTCCTCTATTATTTAGCTTCATAGGTTGCCCCTAGTTCTAACATAATGAGAGGGGGAGAAAAATGCCTCAACAGGAGTGGACACCACTAATTAGCACAGCATCTTAGGTTCAATCCTTGGTTTCTCCAGGTAGGGCTGGAAAAGACTCCTGTCTGAAACCCAGAAGAGCCAGTCAGTGTAGATACAGTGGTACCCCGGGTTACAGATGCTTCAGGTTATAGAGTCTGCTAACCCAGAAATAGTACCTCAGGTTAAGAACTTTGCTTCAGAATGAGAATAGAAATCGCACGGCAGTGGCAGGCCCCATTAGCTAAAGTGGTACCTCAGATTAAGAATAGTTTCAGGTTAAGAACGTACCTCCAGAACGAATTAAGTTCTGAACCCGAGGTACCACTGTATTACTGATTTAGTTGCACCAATGGTCTGACTCAGTATGAGGCAGCTTCCTAACTTCTCCAAACCATACATAATTGTATACACCTCTATCATATTCTCCCCCCACTCTTACTTGCCTTTTAAACACACATACACACACTTGTCACAAACTTTCTAGGAAGAATTCAGAAACATTTGATTTACTTGGTACTTTATTCCAATTTATATAGCATGGTACCCAACTAAGTGAGCAACAGAACTTCCCCTTCCTCTCCTCTGCCCCATGACCTCTCCAGATCTGCACTGTAGGGTTGCAGAACCCTCAAAACAAATACACAAGGATGGGAGAGGTAGGAGAGGTCCCATTACGTGGCCAGTAATCATTGCATCCCACTATTTTGTTGGATGGCATCCATAATATTTCCATTTTTGTGGCTGTATATGATATAGCCATTATATGGTAAATGAAGACGCACATACACAAATTCAAATCCAATGTGTATAAATTACATATCAAGATTTAGGGTAACCAGGGTACAAGAAATATATTCATTCAAATGTGTCAGAAAAATAATAAAGGATAAAGGGTAATTGATTGCCAAATAATAAACATTATTTATTGTCATGTCAATGTTCCCTCTTAAAAAATATCCCCCCCAAAAAGAAAAGAGTTAAGCTTTTTATTTTTATTTTTTGCTTTGGCATTGCTATAGCTGCTTATTTTTAAACAAGCACGTAGATCCACAGTTTATCTTAAGGTGGCTTTCATTTCTGACATACAAAACACTCAAAGGGCTTTACAAGTTTGGAAGCGCCTGCAAGCCTTAATCCTTCAATAGCCTACTTTGAGACTTGAGCAGTTGTGACTTGCGACAAAAGGAAGGGGAAGAGAGGAAGCTACAAAACCGCTACGTCTGGTATTTTCATGTTCCTCCCTGGTTGGTTTCACTAAATTGGAAGTTACTTTTATTGATGGTTTTGAAGTGCCACTTTTATAACAGGCTTGTGTCTTTTTCCATACTCTACCATACCATTAAGACTTTGGAATGCTTGGAGTAAGGGGCAGGCTCCCAAAGTGACTTTCCAATCTGTGTCCGCAGTTCTAGCCAAGTTCCCTTTTAATGTATGGAGCAGGCTAAGTTGAACTCGCTCTCAGAATAACACAGAAGTAAAACGCAGCTGCTGCTTTAAGTGGCACTGTGTGATAATAGGACTCTGCTGTTTACTGGAACTCAAGTGCCTGGACTGGTACACGCACAAGCAGTATATGAAATCTGAAAACATGAGGATAAAGGAGATTTCTTTACGGCAAGATCCTGATCTACGAAAGGAATTGGCATTGCTAGCTCGGGGATGTGATTTTGTTCTGCCTTCCAGATTCAAGAAGAGACTCAAAGCTTTCCAGCAAGTCCAGGTTTGTTTACCATTATGAGTTTGACTGGACTGTGTGTGTGTAATATTTTGAGGGACTGGGGGGAGGATGTTCATGCTGTTTGAGTGGAGACTAGCCAGATATGCCTTGAACTTTGAAAAGCCCAAGTGGTTTTATTAGGTTAGTATAAAAACAAATACACCTGCGTTTGAATATGGCTACTTTGTTCCTGTTATTGTTGCTACTCGTATGTAAAAGTGGGGTGTTGAACAATATAACTTTCCCCAGCATAAGTGTTCCTTTTTTAGCCTATGAATGTGGAACTGCTCAGTAGAAAATAAACAATTAATAGTCATTTGCATACTTATCTATCCTGGCCATCTTGCATAATGAAATTCATTTTTAAAGTTCATGTCCAGCATCCTGTTATAAATGTTATCCAGTTCGTGTTATAAATAAGTGAATGTCAACTTACTATCTCAACTTACTATGATTTTCTACTGTATAGTATTGTAACCTGATCAGGAGAAAATACTGATCTTAGTTGCTTATAATCAGATATAATACATTGATGATGACCATGCATTTTAATGTTTAATCTTTTCACCCTGCCTTTCACCACCCTGACAAAGCTGTATTTAGTTGATGCGAGCATCTTCAAAATTGCATAGTTAGACAGAAAAGTGAAATCTTTTCCTCAAAGCTGGGAATCTAATAACTATCTTGCTTTCAACTGGAGTGCAGCTTGACACTGGAAGCTAAATTGCTAAAGTCAACTTTTATCTTATTCACATCTCCCCCCCCCCCCTTCTGCACTTTCAGAAGTTTTCAGTTTTTGATGTTTTATTGTGTTTTTAATATTTTGTTGGGAGCTCCCCAGATGGGCAGCATAATAATAATAATAATAATGCCTCATTTCCTCACACAGGCATCAGTGGAAATGTTAATCTGCTGAATACTATTCTTCCCAACTTACTTACCAAGTTGGAGTAAAAAGTGATGCATGTGTGCAGGCATACAAGTAGGGTGGCAAAATCCCCAACAACCTAGCCTTCCTGCTGCAGCATTTTATACATATATGGGTAGACCCAGGGGTGTTGTTAGTAAGTGGCCCAGAGGGCTGAAGCTATGAAACGTTTGCACTGGGCCTGGATCTTCTGTGTCTCCCCCTTTGTGAAAGCTTTGTTTATAGGGCATTCTGGACAAGTTAAGATAGGTAGTTGGGGAGTACTGGTGTTGCACTTTCTGGCTTGCCTAGCCATCCTGTAAGCAAAGGAGAAGAGGGGGGAGGCAAGCCCTTCCCACTTGTGCTCAGTAAGCTACAAGGTGTGGGGAGGGGAGTGACTATGGAGTGGGGAGGACAGCACACTGAATGGTGGGGGATAGTAACCAGGAAGTTTATTGGGTGAACATGAGCCAATAATTTTCTTGTAGTCTGTTGTCTGTCATCACCATCCGGAGAAAACTGTTAATGTGTGTATTCTTTTTCTTTTTTCTTTTTTACATCTTGCATGCATAAGTGCTCTGCCCATTTCAGAGATGGAAACGTGTTTTCTGAAAAGTCTTCTTCATGCATATATTCTTGATGATAAAATACACATCATGTCTGGCTTGACTAACTTACGTGAGGGCCATTTTCTTGATTTCCAGCTGTAGCCAAGATTGTGTCAATCTATTATTGTTGGTTGTCATGTGTGAGCAATAATCGGCTAGTGGCAGGGTAGTTGTAAATATATGCAGTGACTGGATTGGGTGAGGAAGGATGTATATGTATGATAAAGGGACAAGGGGGTCAAGTTACATGTAGGACAAGACTTGTAGTTTTAATTGGTATTGATAGCAGCAGACCTTGCCAAAGATTGTGTGGTTGGGACAGAGGGTCCAATCCACATTGCAGTGTACTGGGTGCAGAAAATCCTCTCTGCCTCTGTCTACCTCCACTCCTAGCATACACCAAACTATGATGTGACAGCAGGAGCCACCTCAAATTTGCATCTACACATAAAAGCTAGTGTGCAAATTCATTTATTGAGCCTTTGCTCTGAGTCTCTTAGGAGACTAGCAACACTTCTTGATGGGGCAAATAATGTTTATAGAAATAAGCGAGCTGTGGTATTCAGTGCTGAATGATTGTTCTTCAAGGTGCAATAGTGGATTTCCACAGCCTGCTTCCATTCTGGATCCTTAGCTACTGACAACAGGTAGATTTTGGCAGCAAAAGTTTACAAATTTTATGCAAGAGACACAATATTGTGGGATTTTTTTTTTGCTACTTTCTTTCACCTTCATGAAAAGAGGAAGAGAGGAAAATCACATCATTCTGTGGGCCTTTCCTGGGTTTTTTAAAATATGCGAGTGTTACTCATTGATTACTTGAGAACTAACTTTTTGTTCTGATGAAGTAGCATTTCCATGACATTCAGATTTCAGTAGCATGTTTCTGGAAATATGCTAGGAGTACATTCAGCTGCTGTTATTTAATGGAAAGTGTTTTTAGGATATGGCTTAATCCAGTACATGGGTCCATCAACCAGAACCTCAGTGCAGTTGCTTACCTTCAGTTTCTGGAGTGATAGTGTAGATTAAGTCAGGCATGGAGTGAATTCTTGCTGTGGGAGGAGTCCATCCAGTAGGACCCACCATCCGTGAGTGTCCTCCCTGCAGTCTCTGATTAAGAATTTGCAGGACAATCAGCTTATTTTCTTTTCTTTTCTTTTCTTTCTTTCTTTCTTTCTTTCTTTCTTTCTTTCTTTCTCCCCCCCTTTTTTTAAGAGTGTGAAGGAAGTTTCCTTTTAAAAGAAGTCCAGTGTTCCTCTGTTAGGAAGCTTGAAACATTTTTGAATCTGTTTACTGCACCATTGAGCTATTTTGTGCTTCATATATTTTAAGGTGAAAGAGAAAGAGGTGTGTGTATGTAGCATATATATGTCATGTGGCCTTGTGTATATATAATTATATATATGCATGAGGCAGAGAGTGAGATGCTCCTACCCCTTTTTTCCTCTGAAGTCACAGCTTGAAATGTGCAAAGAGGCAATCGAACGCTTGTAGCTTGACATTCCCTCCCACTTGTGGCTTTGGGTTGCCCTGTGCTGGAATGCTGGCCTCTCTTATGAGGTCACCTTCATACCCCAGATTCTGATCACTAGATGTAAAAATAGCCCATTTTCAGGTTTTGCTTGGGCGTATGTGTGTTGCAACCACAAACTCTTAATATAAATATAGACCTGCAAGCTCATAATATATTGGGCAACTGTCCCTTCTGCTGTTGTAAGAACCTCCTCTCTTAAATACAAAGATGTAGTCAAGAAATATTTCTGACATTAGGAGGTAACATGTTATTGAGTTGCAGGGTCTCAAAACCTTTTTATTTAACTTTTTTTAAAAACAAAACAAAAAAACCACCATTATATTGGTCTTTCATATAATAACTATTGATCTAATGTCAGTGAACATTTATTTGCCTGTGGGTTGTTGTTTTTTCAAATTTCTGAATGAAAAGGCTATTTTTCACTGGAAATTAATTACTGTATATTGTTTCTGCATCTTCTAGCGACTCTTCCCTCATCTATGCTATTTCGACTTGCTGCCTGGGTCAGGAGTTGATAAACTCCAGACTTGTGGGGATTTACTTCATTTTTTGCTAGTACCATGAGGCCATTCAGTCAGATATTGGTGCAAAAATTGGCTCAGAAGGGCAGACATAGAATTAAAGAACAGAGTGCCTCTGAACATATGCTTGGAGCAGGAATTTGTTTGCATTCCCAAAACTGAGGTCACTGAGTTTCCCCCTACTTTGTTTCAAGCAATACATACTTTTAAGGGTTTTTTTGTTAAACACTTGAAATCAGAACACTTGCCCACTGTACTACACATCACCAGAAATCTGTCATTGATCCTGCTCTATCTTCTTTCTGCCCTTGTCTAGACCATTAACTTTAATTACTGGGCTGGACTAAGTGGGTAGTTGCACTACAAGCATTGCCATTACTTTATTAATCTTTTCTGGAATTGTTTTTAAGCTGGACTCCTACATTTGTTTACCTGGAAGCAAGCCATGTTGAACTCAGTAGGAGGACTTCTGAGTAGCCATGTGTAGGATTGTGCTGTGTGTGAGAATCTCTGAATTACCCGTTGCTTGTGCCAGTAAACTGTGTAGTGTGTGAAGCATTTCTTAAGTAAATAGGATTATTATTTACTGTTTACTACAGAACTAGTGTTACGTGGCACCTGTAACCGTGCCAGATCCACATTTCGAAGCTGTTACGTGGGCATATATGGAATAAGGCACTCCTGCAAGTAAACTTGTCCCAAGCTGTTAAGCACTTTATATACTAACAGCAAGACCTTGAACCTGGCCCAATAACAACCAGTGCAGACCTCTGAGTAGAGGTGTCATTTAAAGTTACATTTTGTTTTTTAAATGTGCTTTAACAGACCTGAAGATTTTCTTAGGAAAGAGCAGAATGTGTTACAATATAAAGTGCTGTTGCCTGCCAATACTATCACAATGGCTAACAAAGAATGTGTGAGGAGCACTGTTTGGCATTGTACTCTTGCATGCCTTCCTGTAAGACTGCAGAGCTCTTTTTTCTAACTCAAATCATGTGTCTAAGTCTTCAGATTCATGCTGGAGTACATTCACTTGAATCAGTAGTATACCTTTCTCTCCCCTCCACACCTGAGTAATAACTGGTCAGAAAACAAGTTTCTCTCTCTGTGGGGGCTGTTGTGAAGAAACAATTGTTTAGATGTGTGCAGGCTGAATCTTGCTGCTATCAGAGCTCATAAATAATTGAAGGAAATTTTTTGTTGAAACCTCACAGTATTTTCTGCTGTGGACATTTAAAACAAAGAACATCTACAATGTTATCCCTTGGCAAAAGAGTAGTGTACAATATTTGAACAAAGTTATTATATTGTGAAGTTCTTGAGACCAAATCTAAACTTGATTCAAGACTGAGTGTCCTAATAATAATCTGTTTTTGATATAATGTTGCTCCAAGCCTATGCAATAGAAGTTGCATGTTATGCAGCTCATAAGTATACATGGTCTATTTTTTAGCATTTTTAGTATTTATTGATTTGTTTGTTTGGTTGTTTGTTTGTTTATTAAATTGGTTTAGTGTCCTTCATCCGATGATCACAGGGTGGTTGGCAACATAAAAATACAAAATGAGAACACAAAATACATAATAAAACAAAAGCACATCAATAACCCCCCTCCTACAAACACATTTAAAGAGCCATAGAAAGTTTATCAGCCAAAGGCCTCGTTATAGA
This sequence comes from Podarcis pityusensis, assembly GCF_964106645.2. NCBI lineage: Eukaryota > Metazoa > Chordata > Lepidosauria > Squamata > Lacertidae > Podarcis > Podarcis pityusensis. The sequence goes on from NC_138027.1 coordinate 72,867,409, forward strand.
GAAACGTATATGTAATGAAGGCTCCAGGTGAGCCTCCCTGAGGAGAGCATTCAGCAAACGGGGAGCCACCTCCAAAAACGCCCAATCTTGTGTTGCCACACTCTGGACCTCTCATGAAGGAGGCACATGAAGGAGGGCCTCAGATTATGATTGTAGGGTCCAGGTCAGTTCATATAGGGAGAGGTGGTCCTGGGCCATTTAAGGCTTTATAGGTCAAAACCAACACTTTGACCTTTATAGGGCAAAACCAACACTGCAGCCAGTGCAGCTGGGCCAGGATCCATGTAATATGCTCAAACCTTCTTGCCCCAGTAAGCAACTTGCCTGTTGAATTCTGCACCAACTGAAGTTTCCAAACCGTCTTCAGAGGCAACCCTACTTATAACACGTTGCTGTAAACTAAGCTAGAGGTTACCGGAGCATAGACAGTTAGGCTATACCTTTCCAGATAGGGGCACAGCTGGGCCACTAGCCGAAGCTAATGGAAGGCACTCTGCATCCCTGAGGCCACCTGAGCCTCAAGCGACAGTTAAAGATCCAGATGTGCTCCCAAGCTGCATACCCACTCCTTCAGCGGTAGTATGACCTGAACAAAAGCAGGCACCCTCCTAGAGAACAGCTCGTTAACAGTGGCTCAGTCTTCTCTGGATAACCCAACACATCAGTTTCCTGTAGATGTTAAACAGCATAGTGGATAAAATTGAACCCTGAGGAACCCCGCATTGAAGGCTGCACAGGCCCACAGATCATTCTCCAAGCATTATTCTCTGGAAACAACCATCCAAGTAGGACTGGAACCACCACAAAGCAGTGCCACCTAACTCAGACAGCCACTCCAGAAGGATACCACAGTATCGAAAGCCACTGAGAGGATGAGAAATAGACATATTATCCCCGACTCTCTTCCAACAGAGAGGGCAACTAAAGCGGTTTATGTTTCAAACCGGGCCTAAACCCCTATTGAAATGGATCTAGAACATAATTTTCCTCCAAGAGCACCTGGATCTGGTCCATGACCACCTGCTCAATAATGTTGTCCAAGAAGGGGAGCTTGGCAACTGACTGATAGTTACTTAAGATTTTCCAAATGCAGGGAGGATTGGTTTCTTGAGGATTGGTTTTATTGCTGCCTCCTTCAAGCAGGTAGGGACCACCGCCTCACAAGGAGGCATTAATCACCTCCCTAGTCCAGAGTGTGGCCTGCCACAAATGTTGGGCCAGTGACGTTAGGGGCCAGAGCCAGTCACCTCGGCATGGATGTTGAAGTCCTCCAGACCCAGCAGTCTGGGAGTCCTCAACACTGTCTATGAGACTAGCTTTGTCACCTCAGGCAGGGAGACTGCTAGGCAGCGAGGTGGCTGGTAAACCAGCAGAATGCCTAATCTATCCCAGTTGCTCAATGCCAGGAACACATTACTTTCATTCTGCTCTTGCCATATACCATATACCAAAGCAATTTTTCATTGTGCATGCTTGTGCACCCCTTTTGATCATCATTTCTCTGCATCTTTGGAGTAAAAATGGGTCAACATATATCATCTACTTCAAACTCTAAAAGGTGTTTACTGAAGGGCTTACTATCTGCTGATGGCAATGTTTGTGTTTCCTCAGACAGCTGGTGGTCGTGTTTAGCTGTCACAAGCCTAACATGTAAAGAGCAAAGCACTTTTGTAAAGAAGGGAATGCTAAATATAATCAACATTTCCCAAATCTAAAGGCTTAACATGTTACACTCTGCTGTCCTCCATTTGGCTGCAGTAGAAAATAATTAGTGCTTACAAGCTTAAATTGTATGGTGTGTTAGTGCTGCTTTTTGTTGTCATGAAGTTTCTTGTAGTGAGATGTTTTGCAAACTTCAGTTTTCATTTCTTAGCTGAAACTTTTTTGTGCCATTTGGTGTGTATACACTAATATAGCAGTATGTATACCAATATTATGTGGCAAGAGAGTTTAAACCCTGCAATCTGTATAATTTATGGCCCTATTAGTCATAGGGTAGGGAATTTGCTATGAAGAGCATTGAAGCTCTGATCCTTCGCTATTGGAAATACAGTTGTCCTCCCCCACCCGAGCACAAGATAAAGCGCCCACATATTTCTGAGCCTGCCTTGGCATCCATCCAGCAAGGCTTCAAACTGTAAAAAAAATCAAACTGGAGCTTTCAGAGTGCAGAATTATTCAGCCAATAACAAATTCCAGTACTCTTCTTCAGTAATGTGAATCCATAGCACTCTGCCTATGCTTGGCTGTTTCGGACATTTTTACAGAGCTGTTTAGGTATGGTCAGTGTTAGAAACTGCGATATGAAAGCTAGGTGCTAAATGGCATCTTAAACCAAAGTTATAGGCACAACAACAGAATGTCTAGGCACACTTTTTTAATAACAAGAATACAAAGCTGAAAATGAACTGCAGCTAAAATATTATGTTCATTTTTCACATGGTCTAGTCCTTCCCCTGCCCACCCCCGTAATATTCTTAAAAGGGTCTCTTCTTCAGTCTTCATGGAGTAGCTGGAAGTGGGGAGGCAGAAAAAGTTCTTCCTTTCCTTCCACTCTGCAGTTTTAATCTGAAATCTTAGGTGCAGTTCTTTCTCGGTCTCTCAGTGGCTTTCAATACCACTGGGCCAACTGTGTTACAGCAGTTCCATTCCTACCTGTGAGAATCCAGAGAGTAAAAAAAAAAGAAGAATCCAGAGAGTACCATTGTGGAAGTGCCTTCTGGTACTTTTAATATAATATTCCACAGGGCATTATTTTGTGTCCATTGCTATTTAACATATGTTCCTACAGAACACCTGACTCAGGAGTTGCTGTGTAAGCCCTGGGCCAGTGCCTGAATGTAGTGGTGGACTGAATGAAGGCCAGTAAACTGAATCTGAATCCAGAGAAGAAAGAGGTTCTTTAGGTAGATGGTTTTATGCCAGAAGATAGGCCAGTTGCCTGTTTTGGACTGGGTTGTACTTCCTCTGAAGGAGCACATATGTGGCTACTCCAAGATGCATCTTTAAAGACCTGAATGACCTCTGTGACTACTAGTGCCTTTTGTCTAGTATGCTGGCTACAGACATATCTAGATCGGGGTAGTCTGAGCACTGTAGTCTACGCATGGTACTCTCAAGACTGCTGCAATACAAGGTTGCCCCATGAGTCTGAACCAGAAGTTCCAGCTAAACGGTTGATGAGGGCATACGGCCAACAAACCTTTGCTAAAACATCTGCACCATATACAACTGGGCCAGGCTCAAGGTTCTCATATTAATATTCAAAGCCCTGAACAAATTAGGTCCATGATATCTTAAGGACCTCCTGAGCCCTTATATGATATCCCAGCTGAGTCACCGTATCACACAGAGGAGCACTGTTGATTGCTTCAGAAGCCCAAATGGCTTCAACTAGAAATAGGACACTTAGTGTTGCTGGCTCCATGCTGATTCTTCAGGCATAACTTTTTCAAGAAGAACCAGCCATTTTTACCATTGTTTGTATTGTTTTATGGTACGTGTTTTATTGTGCTTGCATATTCTGTTGTGTATTTCCTTGATACCTTATTTGAGATGTGGTGATCTATAATATTTGTTTATAAGTAAAGCTAACTTTTCAGAACAGTATGCAATTCTGTTTTATAGTGCAATCATATGTATGTCTATTCAGAAGCTCCCAGGTGCATATAAGATTGCAGCCTGGGTGGGTGTAGCATTTCTCAGTTTTATTCCATCTGTTGTTCCTTTTGCTGTATGCTGCCATATTTCCAGACAGCAATATGAATAAAAGCTAAATCCTTGTTTACCAAAAGCAACTTTTTATCAAGTTGATCATTAAAAACTGCTATTGCTCTTTTTTATTTTGACTAATAGTCACATCTATACATACGTTGAAATGCGATTTCTTCCCCTCTTTAAAGTGAGCCTTTTAAAAAAAAAAAAAAAAAAAGCTGCCCCCTCATTTCTTCCAAGGATGCAGTATCACTTTCCACCCCTTGTTCCCCATTTGAATTTGGAAAAGAACTTGCTAAACAACTGGAAATTATAGTGTAGTCTTGACACATTTAGCAAAACTGTTCATTATTTGCTAGTGATTACTTGGTAACGTGGGTTCCAATAATAGATTAACCTTTGAGCAACTGCAGATGTTTTGTTACCCATTTCCAAAAGCGTGAGAGGAGGCTACAAGGCAAAAGGCAGTTTTTTCTATCACAGATTTAAAGAATAGTGACTTTCATTGTTAGGCTTCAGAAAAATCTCTCATTTCCTTCCCACCCCCAGTTTAAGGGTTATTCCTATATTACCATACAAATATTATAGTAGTAGGCTTGTTAAGTGTACATTTCAAGACTTGGAGACAAAACTGTCAAGATGCCTATTTTAATTTATGTCTTAAAGTTTAAATTTTCCTTTTTCTATAGGTTCAGTCAAAGAAAGAAGAACCTTTGACACCATCTCTGAGCCAAACCATTCCAACATTTTATTTTCCTCAAGGATGTCCGAAAGAAAAAGTGAACATAGATAGTGTTATTACTAAGATAGAGAAAACTTTTGCTCAGTTTCCAAATGAGAGAGCAACATTAGAAGATATGGGTAAAGTTGCAAAGGTGAGCCCAATAGGTTTCTCTTCTTCTTGCCCAGAAGGATATGAAGTTCATGAAGAACATCAAATATACTGAAGTGTGTGCAGTGCAATCCTAGGTGTGTCCATAGGGCTGCATCCTTAGTATATTATTTGGGAAGGAGAAAATAATTTTTAAGTGGGACCTACCTCTGACCATAATGGTGGAGTAACTACCACTTATCAGTAGGGAGACGGATGAGGCAGCAGGATGGTTGGCATTGTGTGGGCGCATTGGTAGAGGTGGTACTCCTCACCAGCCGCTCCTGTGCTATACTGATATAGGCTCTCACCTCCAGGAAGTGGCTTGCATGCCACTAGCAGCATGTGAGAATATTGCCTGAATCACAAAGACCTGCAAAATATGCGGTAGCAGTTTCTTTCTTGCATGGTGCATTTTAATGTATTTTTAATCTTTATTGGAAGCCGCCCAGAGTGCCTGGGGAAGCAAATAATAAATTATTATTATTATTATTATTATTATTTATTAATATTATTCACCAGGTTGAACTGTAAATGGCTGAGCACAGTTAGGCTTTGTGTCATCAGTGTAGTCATAGAATTGACCTAAACATATTGTGCCTTAAGGATCTCTCCAGCGAGTTAAGGTTTGCTGACAGTCTGTATAAGTTATTTATGCAATAGAGAGGCTGACAATAACAGATTTTCCTATGGAAAGAGTTGTACAGTGGTACCTCTGGTTACGAACTTTATTTGTTCCGGAGGTCCGTTCTTAAGCTGAAAGCATTCTTAGCATGAGGTGCACTTTCGCTAATTGGGCCTCCGGCATGCAATTTCCATTCGCATCCTGGGGCAAAGTTCACAACCAGGAGCAGCTACTTCCGGGTTAGCAGAGCTCGTAACCTGAAGCGTTCGTAACCAGAGGTACCACTGTATTTAAAGAGAAGTAAAGAAAAAAGTGATAGGATTCAGTCCAGCAAGACCTTGCATGCTACAGGTGGCATTTTTGCCAGAAACATCCCTTTAACGAGCCTAAGGTTTCGACTTAAATTTGAAATAAGTATAAATATGGTTGTATGGCATCTAGGGCAGTATAGCATTTCACTCAATAAGTTAAACAGTGTACTTTGATGCTTACAATAGTGCAATAAAAATGAAAGTTACTTTCCTTTTTCCAAAATGTTGCCATTCTAATAGGCCTGACAGTTAGTTCTAAAAGAATAATCCTCAAATTTGCTTCTGATTAACTCTAGGCTTGTGAATGTCCTCTATATTGGAAAGGTCCACTATTTTTTTGTGCTGGAGGAGAACGAACGGGATTTGTGTCGGTTCATAAATTTGTTGCAATGTGGCGGAAGTAAGTATGATTTATTTAGCAAGGCCATTTCATCAAGCTTTAAATAGTTTAACTGAATAACTTTCCTAGAAAAAAAACCAGCATTAGAATAAAGAACATGGCAAGAGTTTTAAAATATTTATTGTCCTCTTCCCCCATCCCAAAAATGTATATTTGGATTTGGTGTAAAACAACCATGCCATTTCAAAGTGAAGTTTTTAAAAAAGAGAAGGAAAAATAAGATGCTTGAAAAAGTTCATAAATAAAGGCATTGCTGGGTTTGAACAGTAACTCTTTTAAGCCTGCTAGATTCCTAACATTTGATGGACGCATATATGGAAATTTAAGAAATTTAGGGTTATTATTATTAATAGTTATTTCAGGCATTGCAATAGAATGACATATATAAAACAGTTATGCATGTAAAAACAATTGCCCAGTGCTTTTTTCCTTTAAAAAATGTTTAGGAGTACTCTCGTTTTGACTCAAGAAAATCACCATTTTATAGTTCAAATTGGGGAAAATAAATGCAGTAAATGGACAAAAGTACAAAGATTCACAAAATGTTTAGGGGTATGTCCTTCCAGAAATAAAGCACTACAATATATATATCAGATTGAAACCACAGTGCATATATAAAATCTATCCAGATCCAGGGCAGGGACCATCTAGAATAATATTTTAAAAGGCTTGTGAAAAGAGAAATATATTTAGCAGGCACCAAAAAGCCAATAGAGGATGCCCTTCTCTGATATGCAAAGGATAAGGACCACCACAGGAAAGGCTCGATTTAAACATTGTGCGGAATAGACCTCCTGATAGGATGCTATCTGTAAGATGTCCTTGTGCAGAGTGCAGTGATTGGTTGGTTATGTAGGAGATGATTGGAGCATGTGTGGCTCACCTGGGGCCCTCCAGGTGTTGTAGGACTATCAGTCCTAGCCAGTATTGCCAGTGGTCAGGAATGATGTGTATTGTAGTCCAGCAGTATCCGAGGGATCACAGTTTAGCCACCTCTAGATCAGAGATTTTATTAATTCCTATGCATACATTTTGAGCAGATCTCCTGCTGGGGAAAAACAGGTTGCATTACAAAGAAATCCAGTGCAACAGTTGCACTAGCAGAAGCTTGTTGTGCAGCAGATGATTCTTGCTCAATCTGTTGCACAATAATCTCCGAGGGAATGTGTGTTTCCCCCTACACAACAGCTGATTGTTCTTGTGCAACATTCTTTGGTAATGTACTTTTGCTTTCCTTTGTGCAACCATGTTCCACCAGCACAAGTATATCGCTAAGTGGTTTAACTTAGTACAGTCGTACCTAGTTTGTCGAACGGAATCCGTTCTGGAAACGTACTTCTGAAAACATACGACAACCAAGGCGCGGCTTCCAATTAGCTGCAGGAGTTTCCTGCACTCAGTTGGAAGCCGTGTTGGACGTTCGGCTTCCAAAGAACGTTCGCAAACTGGAACACTCACTTCCGGGTTTGTGGTGTTCGGGAGCCAAAACATTTGAGTCGCAAGGCGTTCAAGATCCAAAGTATGACTGTACTACATTGCAAACAACTCACAGGGCATTTAACTTAATATACATGTGCACATTAGACTACTTATGCATTTCAGGATTCTACAGACTTGCCATGATGCTGCCTCCAAGTTTGTGCATCTTCTCAAGAGCCCTGGATGTAACTATTTGGTACAAGAAGACTTCATTCCATTTTTACAAGTAAATTTCACTTTCTTGCTTGCTATTTTTATGTCCTGAACCCTTTAAAAGACTTTAGTTTACTTTCCATTCTTTTTTAAAGAAATAAACATGACTAGCCCTTATTTTCTAACTCAATGACACAAAACCTGACAGATCAAAAAGCTCAAGCCATTCCTAGGCAGCCTGATTACTAGAACATGGTGAAAATGAATCAGTGCTAGTTTTCTCACCCAAAGTTGATATGAAGTCCATTCTGCCTCCATAGCCCTCTGAAGCCTTTCTATTCCTTTTCTAGCTCGCATTCAGATTACATATGTGCATTCACCCAGCTCCCTACTCTGAATCCATGCTTGTCTTCCCTCCTCCTCCAAACTGTTTTCCTCCATTACTACTTTCTCTTTGGAGAAGAACCCTTTTCCCAAATAACTGGAATTTTGCATATTATTTCTAAAATTATAATTCTATTTTTCTTCCTAAAAATGAAACCTACTTTTCAAATAAGTTAAGACATTGTGCTTAAGTACCAACAACATGCTTCTAACCTTTGTGCTTCTTTCTTAGGATGTGGTCAATAGTCATCCCAGTCTAGTCTTCCTAAAAGAAGCATCAGAATTTCATTCTCGGTATATTACAACAGTAAGTGACTTGTATATAAAGCTTGTTTTTCCTTGGGGCCAATCCAGAACGATTTGAGCATATAACACCAATCATGGCACAACTGCACTGGCTGCCAATTAGTTTCTGGGCTCAATTCAAAGGGCTTGTGTTGACCTATAAAGCCTTACATGGCTCAGGACCTCAATACCTTAAAGGCTGCCTCTCCCCATACAAACCAACCCAGATCCTGCGCTTGTCATCTGAGGCTCTTTTCTATGCCCACCTCCCTCCCAGAGAGTTTTGAGGGGTGGTAACAAAAGAATGGGCCTTTTCTGTGGTGGCTCCTTGATTGTGGAGTGGCTAGCCTTTCACCATCATTACATGTATTTAGATACCAGGCAAAAACATTCCTCTTTATCCAGGCCTATGGCTATTAAATAATTTAAATAAGTGAAAGTGTGGGGGAGTAGACTGTTGTTATAATATTATCATTCCGCCAGCACAAGCATTTCTGCTCGCCAGTCAAAACGATATCCCTTCCCCTGCTTTTCTGCGAGTTCTTCTGATCCCTCAGAGCCGACAAGGGGTGTGTGTGTGTGTGTGTGTGTGTGTGTGTGTGTGGATAGCAGGGTAAAGCTCCATTAAATTAGTGAAACTATTTGAATTGAGTAACATGAGTCTGCCACCATCACATATAATACTATTACTACTACCACTTCCATTTATATACCACACTTTATCAAAAGCTCTCAGGGCGGTATACGGCATTAGAAACACATTACAAAACATCAGTGATCAAAATGTAATAAAAATATAGTAAAAAGCATACTGACAGAACAGCCTAATAGTAAAATAATAATTAGTGCAACATTGAATTCCATCAAATATCCCACTGAAAGTTTTCTCAGCTTTGTTTAGGTAAGTACAAGTCTTTTAAAGCTTGTAGAATGTAGAAAGCAGGGATTTGGAGAAGGATAAAGCACAGTGGCTATAGATTAAACCCAAAAGATCTGTCAAGGTTTTGAGCAAGTTAAATTGAATGAGTGTTTGTATCATACTTAAGTACTCAGACTATTTGAATGAATGCAGTTGGTGCATCATTCATGCTTTATTTTTATGTTTCAGGTAATACAAAGGATATTTTATACAGTAAACAGATCCTGGTCAGGAAGGATCACTTGTAACGAACTCAGAAAAAGCAGTTTTTTACAGGTATGATCTGTGTAGTTTTGTGAATAACAACATAAGCCTTTATATGTTAACTGTTCAAATAGAGGGCACTGAAATCAATGAGCGCCAGATGGCTTAGAGCAGTGTTTCCCAAAGTGGGCGATACTGCTTCCTTGGAGGGTGCTGGAACTATCCAGTGGGGCACTAGCAGCCTCAGGTGCAATTGTGGGGAGGGGGCAATGGAAGCATAAAGAACATTTTGAAAAACCGTTCATACATGTTTCATCTGTTGTGTAATGACGCTAACTGCCAGGTTGGGCTCTGTTGCAGAACAGCAACAATTCCTCCCCTAGACCCAGCAGTTGAGCTGGAGGCGAGGGGTTTTCCTGGGCTTGGGTGAACCCTTTTTGGCTTCACCCAGGAAGTGGATTGCAGCTTGACTGCCTATTTATATAGATACAGTGGTGCCTCGCAAGACGAAAAGAATCCGTTCCACGAGTCTCTTCGTCTTGTGGGTTTTTTCGTCTTGCGAAGCAAGCCCATTAGCGGTTTAGCGCTACAGTATTAGCAGCTTAGCGGGCTTAGCGGATCAGCTGATAAGCGGCTTAGCGATCAGCTGTTAAGCGGCTTAAGGATCAGCTGATAAGCGGCTTAGCGATCAGCTGATAAGCGGCTTAGCGATCAGCTGATAAGCGGCTTAACGATCAGCTGATAAGCGGCTTAGCGATCAGCTGTTAAGCGGCTTAGCCGATCAGCTGATAAGCGGTTTAGCGGCTTGGGAAAAGGGGGGGGGGGAAACCCCGCAGGAACTCGCAAGACATTTTCGTCTTGCGAAGCAAGCACATAGGAAATTCGTTTTGCGAAGCACCTCCAAAACGGAAAACCCTTTCGTCTAGCGGGTTTTCCGTCTTGTGAGGCATTCGTCTTGCGGGGCACCACTGTACATAAAAGAATGCAAATTTGTCACTGCATATTTCTGTTTGTTCAATCAAAGAAGGTAGAATTCCAGGGGGATGCTGAGTATTTTATTTTTCTGAAAAGGGGGTAGCAGGCCAAATAAGTTTGGGAACCACTGGTTTAGAGGGTGAACTGGTTTTTTCCCTGTGGATCTTAGTTCTGTTCAGGAAAATTTTTATTTGCAGTTAGCCAGTAAGGCTTAATGCTTGCGATTTGATAATGTTCCAGTTGAATTTTAAGTTGGTTTGTTGAAAGCCTGCTGCAGGAGGCTGTGCCATATTTATTTAAGTAAGATCATATTTTTCATCATAGAACTGTTAAGCACAGTTCAGGCAGTAGTTTAAATCATGATTTACACCATTGCAGATGAACTTAAGGTTTGCATGCTTCCTCGATGCATATGGGAGGAGACAAGTGAAAGTTGTTTTCAGTTTTGACTAAACCTCAGTTCCCTGTTAGATTTAGAACTTTGAGAAGTTGTTGGTATAGAACTCAGTGGGGCCTATAAGATATTGAATTCTTCCTACAAGCTGCTAATACGGTACTTCCTCTCTTTTATCAATAGAATGTGGCATTATTGGAAGAGGAAGTAGATATTAACCAGCTGACAGAATACTTTTCATATGAGCACTTCTATGTAATCTACTGCAAATTTTGGGAGCTGGATACAGACCATGACCTTTATATTGATCCGAAGGATTTAGCTCGGCATAGTGACCATGGTATGACAAATGGAACAATTCAGTTCATTTTGGATAGTGCATGAGAGTACATTTCTGAGTCTGCAAAGCTGGAAGATAGCCTATGCTCTTCTATGACAGCACAGAAGTTGCCAGCCAGGTGGGGCAGAGCCGCTACACTAGCTTCCCTGCAGATAGGTGGCTGTTGCTTACTTGGAGGGGAGAGGCCGATGCAGTGCAAACACACCAGCAGAGCCATTCTGTTGTTTCGGACAGTGCATTTGCACCATGCTGACTTCCCCACTGTGTCTCCTTTTTGGTAAGCAGCAGCGACCCACTTGCTGTGAAGCCAGCATAGTGGCTCTGCCCCCACTTTACAAACTGCTTCTGTGAAAGTATCCATATTTGTAGCAAACCAATCCTTAATCTTTGATCATGGTTCATTCCATTAAATTTTCAAATACGTAAAATAATAGTCTGTAGACCTGGATGTTACATGTGTAAAAACTCTGTGTATTTTCGCATATCTGAGGAACATTCCTGTAGACTGGGAGCCAGCTTCTCCTGCACACACAGTACTCAGAATCAATGTGTGCTTTCTTATGCCACTTCTGTGTGATGCTTGCTGTATGACTCTTCTTAGTGTTTACAGTATCTATAGTGTTAATAATTTCCTTTTTGCTGCTGTATTGGAGATTTTGCTGAAGTCCACACGGAATGAGAAATATTTGAAAGATGAACTATAGGGTTTCATCTGCTTTAAACTTTTTCTACTGAGGAACTAGTTATAAAAAGGCAGTCTGCGGTAGTAAAATCCAACTATATTTTATTGGTTGGCTGGCACCAGTGCAGAACATTTGTGTTAGTTTAATGATGATGCACTCTTCTGAGGATGCGTGCATGAATGTCCTGAGGACAATTACCAATACACAGTCAAGAGCTATGATCAAAGAGGTTTGGGGCTATATACCTTTTACACTGTCATATGTCATTTTATCTGTACTGCTAAGCATCCAGATTGGCTAACAGAACTAACACGTCCGTTGTGCCGATTATCCCTTCTAGACTCACAATGAACTTGAAATTAAAATTTAACTGGATTTATGTTTCTTTTATAAGAAGTTTTAATTAGACACACCTGAGAAGGGGCTGGAATTTTGAACAGAACCATGTCTGTTCAGTGGGCCAGTTCATATGCTCAGCATTCTTACCTGCCATGAAAATCCCTTACATCACGAGCAGTGTTCTTGCCACGCATATATATATAGTATGTGATACACATGTAGGCCTGAGGGATGCAGTTTCCTCTCCGCCAAGAGAGACACACTCTCCCATGGGCAAACTGGGCATACTGACATCACACTTCCTTTACCTAAAAGATGTCCAAAGAGGATCTCTGCTGGGTGGGTATTGATCGTTAGGCCAGAGTCCTTAGATGTTGATTCCTTGGTGAACTAAGACGTCATTTGCTGGAGGGGGGGGGGGGGGAATTGTTCAGTGAAGCCAGAGTATGAATGTGTTCCAGAAGAAATGTAAGATGTTTTTCAAAAATTCAGGTTGGCAATTGTCCAGGTAGAAGCAGGCACATGTGTTCAGTTGCAGGCATTTAAATAGCATTTGTAAATATAAGACACCCAGGCCTTATATTTTAACTAATTTTAATACTGGGTTTTTATAATCTTGTATCCTGTCCTGCGACCTTATAGTGAAGAACAGATAAGAAATCTAATGAATAATAAATAAGACAAGGACTGAAGTATTTCTAATAAAGTGCTTATGCACAATCTCTGAAACATTTAAAATGTATGATTTAACTTTAACATATTGACTGTAACCATTTTGCTCTTTCACAGCTATATCTAATCGGATGATAGAGAGGATTTTCTCAGGAGCTGTAACAAGGTGTTTCTTTTTTACTTATTAAATTTAAATTTAACCATCATGCTTCAAGATTAGTTGGCAAAGTACATGGACAGCTGAATTCTGATAAATATGAAACATATTTCCAAGATTCAATATTTACCTTAATATTGATTATTCTAAATGCTGCATTTTTAAAAAGATTGACAAACTGTAGGTTAATTTATAAATTCTTTTCCATATATTAAAAGTACAATTTGACTATAAAGAAAACAATCAACAACTGCATTTTCATGACTGACAGCGACAGTTGTGTTTTAGAGTACTAATACACATATGAAAACGGTTTTTAATACCTTCTCTTCTCCCTTTGCTTTAATCACCTGAATCTCAAAGAGGCAAGAAAGCACAGAAAGAAGGAAAAATAAGTTATGCAGATTTTGTATGGTTTTTAATATCGGAAGAGGATAAAAAGACTGCAACCAGGTAAGAATAAATAGCTGTTAGGAGTATAATTGCAGGCCTTTTATACAAGATCATGGGGTCAGGTGACTTGTGCTGCTACCAAAGTTCGATAATTAAATTTCATTTTATAGATCTTTCTTACGTTCAGTACTAATGAATTAAGAGGTTTGTGTGTTAAGGAGAGGCTGGGTGCCAGCTGTCAGGGGTGCAATTATTTCATACTACATTGAGCCAGAGGGTTAGGGTAAGAAATGTTGTTGGCATTTGTCTGTCTCGAGAGACAATGGAGTGTGCCTCAGGGGGTGAAGTCAAACCATTGCATTAGCAGCACCAAAGTGACTTCCCTAGGGCGCAATCAGCAGTGCGTTTGGCAGCAGCTTGGCTGCAGGAGTTGCCAGAAAGAGGCACACAAGGCGCCATCCAACTGTCTTAGGAACTCCAATCCGGATTTGTGTAGGGTTTATTCCTTAGCCATTTCTTCTTCCGAAGATATCCCACAAGGCAGAGGTTTAAGATCAGTTTTTTTCTTCTCCCAGATGTTCTACCTTCCCAGCTTGATGAGCCCCATCTGCCCCTCACTTCCCTCTGCAGTATGTGCAGAAATCACCTTCTTGACCATTGGAACCACGGTTTTTCTCGTCCACTCAATTCCCTTCGTATGCAGGGGAAGTCCCTAACTCACCAAGGGTTTAAGACCCACTGGCTACCCTCACCTGGTTTAGCCAGCGACAGAAGATGTGATTTCTGACTATGTCCCCCTCCAGTATGCCCCACAAATCTGTTCTGGAAGAGTTTTTCAGGGACTGGAGTTGCAGGAGCAGAGAGAGAATTAGAGAGGGTATTCTGTTAGCAGATACCTCTATATTTGAGCAACTTCACTAAGAAGAACCCACTGGATTCCACCCAATGGACTCTTGGCCCATGACAGTACAACAAACTCTTGGCCCATGACAGTACAACAAAGCAACAAAATGAATGGCATGTGTAATACTCCAAGCAATATTCACATACAAGCAATTGCTGCTGAATACTTTTGGTGTCGTTGGCAGTTTAAAAGTTCAGCATGTGTTCTCAGCATTTCACAAATTCTCAGCCATTTGCAAAAGGTCCTTTGTGTTTTGTATGTTATAACAAAGTATATAAAAATTTGAAATTGGGTGCTAAATTGTTTAATTATTCTTTGCAGCATTGAATACTGGTTTCGCTGTATGGACCTTGATGGGGATGGTGTATTGTCAATGTATGAACTGCAGTACTTTTATGAAGAGCAATGTCAAAAACTGGACAATATGGCCATTGAACCACTGCCATTTGAAGATTGCCTTTGCCAGATGCTTGATCTTGTGAAACCAGAGTGTGAAGGTGATAGGTTCTTTTCCATCTTAACAGCCTCTCTGCAGCAATCTTTTTGCTAACAAGATAAAATCATGTATGAAGTCTCTTTGGCTAAATGTTCTGGTTTAGTTATCACATTTAGCAGGCAAAATTCATCTGATAAATTGCATTATGACAGGATTTCAGTTGTAATTTCCAACCTGAAAATTGGCAAAATTATCAGGTTATCAGACTGAGTCAAAAGCTTGCTAAAATAAGAATTGTCACCCCCCCACCCACCCCCAGAATTCATAATGAGTCTTCAACCTCTTGGGAAGATGCTCCAAAGGGACTGTTTTGATTTTAATAGTAATAGGAAACATTATTTTTGAGAAGAACTTACTCCACAGATATTAATTGGGGGATCTCTCATATATTATCCACAGGGGTTATTAGTCCTAGTTCATCAGTAAAAGCAACATTTATAAGCCTTTCAGTTTTCCAAATAATTCTATCATAGCCCGTAACTTATCAAACATTTAAAACCTTGTTTCTGATCCTGTTTCCAGGGAAAATAACTCTTCATGACTTAAAGAAGTGCAAGATGGCAAATGTATTTTTCGACACCTTTTTCAACATTGAGAAATATTTAGACCATGAGCAGAAGGATCAGTTTTCTATGTTGAGGGTAAGAACAATTAGTCTCGCAAGTTGATGTTCATAAGCTTAACAGTCTCCTTGATGATAATTTCATTTAACATTCTTCAGTATTATAAGCATCATTGATCATACCCCTAGGGCACTGAAAACGAAAACCAAGAACTGTCTGATTGGGAAAAATATGCTGCTGAAGAGTATGATGTCCTAGTAGCAGAGGAAGCGCTAGTGACCAGTGGAATGATTGGTGAGTACAGGTTTTAAGGCCTGATGTTTTTGTTTTAGAGATGTTGTAAGCCACCCAGAGTGGTTGGGGAAACCCAGCCAGATGGACGGGGTATAAGTAATACAAGAATTAATATTACTATTATTTACTACAGTTATGGAATATCTTCTTAATATTAGCAAAATAGATTGGTTTTATTACCACAGCTCAGGCTTAGATAGACCGAAGTGACTAATTCAGGGAAAGATAATTATTTAATGAAGAATTTGCTTCCTGCAACAAAACAGAAACCTGTTCTAGGTAGCAACCATGGCTTTTCTAGGGGAAGTCCACATGCAGCCTAGCCCAAGCTTATTTCCAAAGCCACATGACAGAGCAAGTATTTCAAAGCCATGCCTAAGAATATTGGCTGTGTTCGCATAGAATGCTGAACCATGGTTTAGCTGGGGGGGGGGGCTCTGCGTATGTTGTTAAAATCCATCTCCCATCATTCCTTTCTCTTGGACATGCTGGCGTGGCCAGATGAGAAGTTGACGCCAACACCTGGAGCGCCACGGGTTCCCCATTTCAGATTTAGTGATATGTGGATGAGTGTTCACATCGCACAGCAAAGGGCTGGGCTTATATGCTGCTCTCTCCTCCCATGGAGCCAAGAGCAGTTCTCCTGAGTTTTGTTTTGCTTTAAGAGAAACCCAGTGTTGCCTATGAACTGGGGATTATGGTTGACAAGGAACAATCCAGCTTCAAGCTATGACTTACAAAGCTGACTTGTTTAACTGAGGCTTGCTTATTTTTAAACTAGGTTCCCCTGTGTGCATAATGCTAACTGAGGATCTCTGAAAGTGAAAATCAAGTTCATAGAAATCTTCCTCTTGGCAGCATGAAAGGAGAGGAGGGGAGCATATGAGATTGATGCTTTGTTTGGGCTCACGGAGGCTTATCCAACACTAAGCCAGAGTTTGTGTGCAAACAGGGCTACTGGCTGGTTATATGTAAAACAGTAATTGCCGTATATACTTGAGTATAAGCCAACCCGAATATTAAGCTGAGGCCCATTTACCACAAATGGATAACTTATTGACTTGATATAGCCTAGGGTGGGAAATGCCAACAGTGGCAAAGGCGGAGGAAGGAGCAGCCTGAAAGGGCTGCTTTCGGGCTGCTCGTTC